>NC_082395.1:14155659-14755659 GCF_031168955.1 Gadus macrocephalus
TGACAAGAGGCGGGGCTACCTCTGCTCTCTGGGTAACAATCTCCCCCCCCCCCCACAAACACACACACACACACACACACCTGTTAATGCAGACTTTCATTTTGCTTACACTAGAGAAGTGGTTCTCAAACTGGTAAGTGTACCACTGGTGGTACGCGATTAGCTATTTAGTGGTGCGCAGAGGAACTGACCCTTTTTTTAATACAATTAAAAACATAATGATATAAAAATCCTAGTACGGATGGAAAAACATTAACCATCAGATCAGGGGTTTAAACAAGTTTGGCCTTTCCTGTAATATTTTTGTCTTAATATAGGCCTGTTTCTTAGCACAAAAAAGATGAACTGTTCAAAAACCCTGCCATCGTAGCTCCAAGCGGGAACTATTCGGAGCTGAAGTACAAGAGGAGAATAGTGCAAGCAGAACTGTAAAAAAACTGTGACAGTGAACCGAGCACAGGTGGTTTGTAGTGATGTCCTTAAAAATGAATCCATGAAACCATAGCATCTCAAATGTCATCTTACAACCAAACACAGAGAAAGAAAAAAATGTTGATTTTTCCAAAGAAAAGATTCAAAAGTCAGGAACAACATCATTGCACTCCACATCTTGCTCGGAGAGCAGTTTCGCCAACATTTCTCAGTGACGGCCAAAGTGAACATCTGGATGAGAAACCCGTTCAGCATTGAAAACTCTGAAATGCCAGAGGACTTCATTGTTGGTGAGCAGGAGAGCTAACAGAATTGTCAATGCGACGAAGCATTGAAGTCTGCTCTTGGAGCTTTCGGACAATGCTGTGTGCTTTCTCCTTTCTTTTTCGACCACATATCAGTGTGGGAAAGACTTTTCTTCGCTTGCCAGCATAAAACGAAATACACAAGCAGGATCGATGCTAAGCCACACCTGAGACTGAGGCTGACCTCGATCGATCCAGACATTACAGGCCTGTGTTCGCAGAGGCAGGCGCACCCTTCCCATTAGGCTTATGGAAGTTAAATTATCAACGTGCTGGACAACTTTAAATATGATTTGTTTTTAGCCTAACATTTTTTGAAAAGGTTGTTGGTATACAGTTGTTATTCTTAATGTTCTCACTTGCTGTATGTGTGTGTGTGTGGAACGGTTATTTTTACCACCATGTACAGCTGACAGTTAGCAATAAAAAATATTATCATCAAGAATAAATGTGCCTCCTGTGTGAACTCTGCGTCGCTGAACAGGGTCGCAGGCCTACGCTACTGTATTTTGTCATATTATCATAATGTCATAATAATGATGGTGGTAGCCTACTCGGGGAGACAAATATTTTCTGAGGTAGTACGTGGTGTAAAATAAAATGAGAACCACTCTACTAGAGTATAACTCTGCATAGATTAATATATATGTTTGTCCTGGGTCCCACAGCATCTTGAACGGGTTTTTACATCCCCTGCATAGCCTACAGCGGCCGTCGCAATGTTTTACATGAGCACGTATCGAAAAATGTAGCCGCATGTCATGTCGATTGAGGTTCCAATTTGTCTCATTTATTCAAACTTTTGTATTCTACCAACATTTTTACATAAGATAAGATCATCAGACGTCACTGAATTTGTGCAAGAAAATCCAGTGTACTCGCAGAATCCCACCTCAAACCGTGAACGCTTCCATCAGCGTCAAAACCCAACAACGGTTATTTGACGTTTAAAAAGAGTTAGCAGCCTGTTACTTTGAATGAGCTGGACTTTAACAGCCTCTTTACTATTCCTCCCATTGAACAGATATACTGCCTACAGAAGAAGCAACGGTAAGAAGAGAATATTATTATTGAATCAGATAGCTCATGAGTCAACAATCGTTTTTGTTTGGTTTGAGATATATCTCTATATGGCAATGAGTATACACTTTTATCGTGCCAAAGGCCGTTTATTCCTGATAGTTTAATAACAAGAACAACAGAAATGCCTTCTGAAAATATATTATTATTAAATTGGTTTTGATTTCCATTTTTTTTCACAGGATGAAAAACGAAAAACTCGTAAGTGAGACTCTCTACAGATCAGGCCGAACACACATCCTCCCATTTTTTAATAATCTTCTATCATTATGTACGGTAAGAAATGTTAACCTTTTTCCCCACAGGTTTTGCAAGAAGTGTACCACTGATTGAAGGAGTTCTTGAGGTCAGAGATTTAAATCTTTTTAGTTAATGGTGTGTATTTATCTATACGTATGTTTATGGTTTATCAAGTAAACAATTATTTTTTGCTTTTCATATTCAGCTATCTGATCAGGATCTATTTTTTATGGAAACAAATGAGTGGAACAATGATAAGAGGGTCAGTATCATTTAAGTATTATCCTACTGACATAGTATACTATTGATGGAGACGCTAATGACAATTAGCGTCCAATACCTATTGGACAATAGACCAATACCTTTCCAAATCATAACTCAACCGCCTAACTTACGATACGGTTTGTGTATATATTTCAGGCAATATATTGAGGTAAATGTCTGCTTTATGTTGGATGAAAGATAACTTTAGAAAGGTCCTCTTTCCCTCAGAGCCACTTCATCACCAGACTTGCTGAAGCTGTGAAGGGGATGACGGAAGAATATGCCACCACTCACAATCAGACCATCAGCCATATTTTTAACTGTTGCAAGGCCATCAGACGCCTGTCAGAGAAGAAGTGTGATATCGACACGAACCCTTACCCCCAGGTCAGGTGCTAATTATTAGGCTAGTCCCAGGGCCTCGGAGACGCCTGCATGTCTCGGTGCTGAGCTTCCTCATGGTTAGAATTTCCTTGGGTTGGTAAAGGTCCTTGCTTTGCGGGAAGGAAGTGGTTGTTTTGCAGGAGGAAGGTCCTTGGTTTGGAGCAATAATTTCCTTGTTTGAAAACCTGACTGAAAATGCATTCATTAATTGTATTAATTGCACACACAAATCCTTTTAATAAATTGTAAGTATCTGACAGATGTCTAATTATGCTCTTTTAGAACATGTTTGAGCAGATCTTTGAGATCTACTCCATCATCAGCATCCTGCTGGTTTCGGATGAACCCCTGACAGTTCAATATGATTCAGG
Source organism: Gadus macrocephalus (assembly GCF_031168955.1). Classification (NCBI taxonomy): domain Eukaryota; kingdom Metazoa; phylum Chordata; class Actinopteri; order Gadiformes; family Gadidae; genus Gadus; species Gadus macrocephalus. The sequence goes on from NC_082395.1 coordinate 14,158,736, forward strand.
CACCATCTACCAGATCAGGTAGAAGTTGGGTCCAGACAATATCGTTCTTACTATCCTTATTTTGAGTTTGGCTGTGTAAGACAATAGACTGTAGGAAAACTAAACCATGGTTAGCTGAAAGGATATCATGTATCTGTGGTAAAGGAAAGACTTGCTCTGATAAAGGACAGAGTTTGCCTTCGATAAAGTACTTTGAGACTGTGATAAAGGACTTTTAGACTAGCTATTATAAAGGACAGACTGTAAATGTGATAAAGGACAGGCTGTAGCTGTGATAATGGACAGACTTAAGATGTCATTGGGGACATATTGCTAAAGCCAAGACTGAAACTGGATGAAGGACTGACTGTAGCTATGATAAAGTAGAGACTGTAGCTATGATAAAGGACGGACTGTAGCTGTGACAAGATACATACTATCATTTTTATTGAGACTATTATCAAGGACTTTTAAATAGTTGTTACATATATATATATATATAGATGAGAGATTTCAGTAGCTTGTGTTTTTGTTTTAAGTAAAAAATAAATTGTTTTAGTTGATAATTGTTTTCCCCCGTTTGAAATTCCTTGAAAAATAAAGTGATTCTAATGATTGGTTATTCACAGGCTCACACCAGAAAAAATGGGCAATGCAGAGTTTACCTCTGAGCCCAATGGGCCGTCTGTTATACTCCCTTCGTTCTCAGAATTGCAATCTCACATCGGACAGTTCTCCAAGGTCATCGCCCAGGTATATGTGTCAAACATACCTGTGTGTTTGTTTGTTTGTTTGTTTGTTTGTTTGTTTGTTTGTTTGTTTGTTTGTTTGTTTCTGCATATGTGTGTGCTCAAGAGTTTGTATTAGGGTATGTGTTGGCCTCCTGGTGGTTCTCATGTAGTTCCTGGTGGGAGAGGTCAAAGAAGCTGACTGTGATGATTTGTGGCTCAGCCCCATTCTATTTCTCAGTTATTCTCCTGTATGAGGTGAAAGGAAGTATATTCTTACTCTGTATCTGCCCTTTGTTGCTTATAATGGTGTTTTAGGATAATGTGGGAAAACTCCAAATGAGGGAAAATGTGGGCATCTGAATCTAAGTGACAGGGCAGCTCCATGATGGGAATGTGCTTTTAGGTAACAATGTGTTTTTGGATTCATCTTATCTTTGGGTCATCTGACCCAAGGATACCAAAAGATAAAAACCTGGTTAATTATTGTTGCTACTTGAAAGGAAGCCTGTAATGAATGGCCTTTTCCTCCTCACAGTTGGGCTTCTTCAACAAGCTACCCCACCAGACCAACGAGACCATCGTGAATAACGTATGCAGCTTCTCACTGTCCGAGGGGCTGACACCAATCCACCTGGGCAACCTGTCAGAAATGATACAGGTACAGAATCACACTGGGATGCAACTCCTGGTGCCATCAATACTCCCTGGATCCAGCTTCTTTTGAGTCTTTCAGCATGCCATTCCATGCTGCTAACTCACAGGTGCTGATGCTTACTTCCTCAAGCTACATTAATGATACTAATGTCAACTATTGTCTTGTCAGATCTTCATCCCCAACAACGCTTCAGGACTTCAGAATGAAACTGTTGAGATGAAGAACAGCACGGTTGTCTTGACCTCATTCAATGTCACCGACACCAACGCCACCATTGTCTTCAATGTTCAGCCAAGCGGCAACGTTTCATTGTTGCTGCTCCTGGCTGCAGGGAGTCCTCCAAACGCTACCAATGCCAGCATTAGCGTCATCTTAAACCAATCAGGTAGCGGTTAATATAGGGTGGATGCTGGGTCTCATCGGCTAGCATCTGGTCAGGACTGATCTCTCCTACTACCAAGATGCAATATGTGATCTCTTACTTCCTGGAAAAAATAAAACAGACGAGCAAGAAGGAGAAGAAGAGGAGAAGAAGAACAAGTCAAGACAAGTCGAAGCAATATAGAGTTTGACAAGTCGTTTAAAACAGCCATCGATTTCCCTGCATAAGTCTCTCCAAACACTATCTGTTTGTGTGATCAGTGTGTCTGGGAATGAGGTTATGTGGTAAAGCAGAGGCTAGCATGACTTAGCATGACTGGCTTCTACTGGTTTGCTCTGCCTGCTGCCTTCTGCCAGTGTGTGTTTGTGACATACTTGACCAACGCATATGCAAATGATAGTTAAAAACAGACTATAAGTCAAACGCCTTGGTAAGCTCATTCAAAAGATTGTGTAGTGGCTTGTTTGTGTGTATCTATTTACTTTAGGCATATATCACTTTTGATGCAATACCTGTTCAATCCACATTTTGCCACTTTTATTATTTTAGTGTGTTTTATCTGAATATTATTTTATCTAAATATTCAACCCATGTCCTACCGTGACAGATGGGTATCGCTGGCTGTTGACGCCCGACATGTTAGAAGAGACGGGGGGTGTGTGGTTCCTCAAGGTGGTCCTCTTCAACGCCAGCGACGATGAGCGCCTGAACGTACAATTCGTCTCCTTCATCACCAAGTGCATGTTCTGGGACGCGCTGCGGGAGGAGTGGAGCACCGAGGGCTGCCAGGTCAGACCGTTACCCTGCTCAGACACCACGGCCTTGGTGGAAAAAGACCACCTGCCCTATATAGTACACTATTTATATAACCTAAAAAGACCACTTGCCCTATATAGTACACTATTTATATAACCTAAAAGACCACTTGCCCTATATAGTACACTATTTATATAACCTAAAAAGACCACTTGCCCTATATAGTACACTATTTATATAACCTAAAAAGACCACTTGCCCTATATAGTACACTATTTATATAACCTAAAAGACCACTTGCCCTATATAGTACACTATTTATATAACCTAAAAAGACCACCTGCCCTATATAGTACACTATTTATATAACCTAAAAAGACCACTTGCCCTATATAGTACACTATTTATATAACCTAAAAGACCACTTGCCCTATATAGTACACTATTTATATAACCTAAAAAGACCACCTGCCCTATATAGTACACTATTTATATAACCTAAAAAGACCACTTGCCCTATATAGTACACTATTTATATAACCTAAAAGACCACTTGCCCTATATAGTACACTATTCAGGGCCTAACCTAAAAGGTTATGTGATTTGAGTGCACAAATCCTCCTTACATAGTGCACTACTTTATACCCGAAATAAGTGCACAACTGATGCACACTTATTTCTGCACTAAATACTATGATGCATGGCGGTTTTCATTGCCATCAGACTCATCCAATAGATATGAGGGCCAATTTCTACATGGTCCAAATGTTAAACGACTAATCAGTAGTCATTGAATTGCCGATATGGGATCAGGCATGTTGTCATTAGAGAGCAGGTTGTCTTATACAGTTCATCAGTAGGGAGAAGGTAGAGGTCAGACAGGTCAATCATTAAGGAGCAGCAAGGTATTGGACAGTGGGTTATTAAGGAGCAGGTAGGGGTTGGACAGTGGGTCCTAAAAGAGCAAGGGTTAGATATTGGATCCTTACCTAGAAGATAGGGGTCAGACAGTGGGTCCTTAAGGAGCAGGTAGGGGTCAGACAGTGGGTCCTTAAGGAGCAGGTAGGGGTCAGACAGTGGGTCCTTAAGGAGCAGGTAGGGGTCAGACAGTGGGTCCTTAAGGAGCAGGTAGGGGTCAGACAGTGGGTCCTTAAGGAGCAGGTAGGGGTCAGACAGTGGGTCCTTAAGGAGCAGGTAGGGGTCAGACAGTGGGTCCTTAAGGAGCAGGTAGATGTTAGAAATCGGGTCCTAAAGAGCAGCTAGGGGTCAGACACTGGGTGCTTAATGAGTAGTTTGTGGTTGTAACCAGAGCTCTGGTTCTTTCAGGTGGGACTGCAGAGCACCCCGTGGCTCACTCAGTGTCTGTGTAACCACCTCACCCTGTTTGGGAACTCCTTCTTCGTCATGCCCAACGCCCTGGACCTGTCCGAGACGGCCAGTCTGTTCCAGACCATAACGGAGAACTACGTGGTTCTGGCGCTGCTCTGTGCCTTCTTTGGCCTCTACCTGGCCACCGTGCTCTGGGCCTGGTACTCGGACCGCAGAGCCCTCGTCAGGGTCGGTACCTACCTCTACCACCTGGTTACTCTGTGGTTGCTTTGTAGGACGTTATGCGATGCTCTTTGGATTTCATCTTCTTGGGTTTTAATTTGTTTTGAGTAGAGCAAGTTATACAGAGCAACTGTCAACCTGACTAACCAGGGGAAATTAAGCTGTGGAATGCAAAAACAAAAATAAGACATAAAATATAGAAATGTATATAAACATATTCCTATTATTCTGATGAACCCATTTACAAAAGTGGTTTATTTATTAATTATTTATTATTTATTAATATTTCATGTTTGCATCCATTCACGTATTCATGTATTTCCTCTATTCATGCTGTGAAACTTCAGAGGAAGATCACTGTCTTAGAGGACAACCATCCATGTGCCTCCTACAACTACCTGCTGAGTGTGCATACGGGCCAACGCAAGAACGCTGGCACCTCCTCCAACGTAAGACACCTGGCCCCTCCACTCAGGCAGTAGCACTCAACCTCACTATTCAGAAAACCACAGACTAAGCATCTTTAACAATGACACACAGACAAAATATACAAATAGAAATAAAGCGTCTATCCTACCAGTACCTACCCATGGATTTAAATTGTTTTATTGTTCACCAGGATCGACAGAAAACCATCATCTTTTCCTTTCTCTTTGGGGAGCTATTAGGAAGGGATGGGAGTCATAACATGTGGCCTGTGAAGCCCTTTGAGACTGGAACTGTAATTAAGGGCTATACATCAACATTGACCTGACAACTGCACTTACAACCACAAACGTCAGTCTCTCAGTAGATGGTGGTGTTTATATGTGTTCTCTATCCATCTCTCTGAATATGATGCCTCTACTGTGTTTTCCCCGTCTCTGTGAATGTGAAGACCTCAGCGTTTGCATGTGTTCTGTGGCTTTCTCTCTGAATGTGGACTGGTTTACTCCTCCTCCTCCATCAGGTGACGGTGCGCCTCATAGGCGCCGACTCAGAGAGCGAGACGCAGAACCTGGTGGACCCAGACAAGCCGGTCTTTGAGAGAGGAGCGGTGGACATGTTCCTGCTCTCAACCCCCTTCCCCCTGGGCGAACTACGCAACCTCCGCCTCCAGCACGACAGCTCCGGAGGACACCCCTCCTGGTAGCCTTCAATAATCAATCATCTATAATCAATAACACATTGAGAATAATAACAATTACATTAATAGCACTACTTATAATAAATACGTAGAGCACTGATCAATAATCGATAATCATTTATAATAATATGCCACTGTGCATGTGAGTGTGTGCGTGTGTGTGCGTGTGGATATTTGTGTGTGTGTGTGTCAGGTACATCAACAAGGTGATGGTGCAGGACATGCAGTCACGCCAGGTTTGTCAGTTTCTGTGTGACTGCTGGCTGAGCTCTGAACGTGGCGACGGCACCACCAAGAAGGTTTTCAACGCTGCCAAGAACAACGAGATTGCCAGCTTCAGGTTAGAGACCCACGATAGACCATAATAATCAGCAGTCAGTGCACATTCCCATTTTACTTTTTAATGTTTGGTCATTAGTAAAAACTAAAGGGAGGAGCTTTATTCTAAAGATACTTTCAGTGAATACAGATAGCCAATCTTAAGGATGTTTACTTTGGTTATTGCTAGTTTTAAGGTCGGTTTTGGATGTACTACTTACAAGACTATATTTTCATTAAGAAGCAGCTTTTATCCAAATAGACTAACAGTGAATACATATGCAATTCAGATAATGGTAGTGCGTCTTGCTCAGGGATGCCAACAGGTAGACTGCATACATTGGGGGGAAAAAGAAGTACGTTTAGACTGGGAATTGAACACATTTTACTGGATTATAATATACCACAGCTGTCCAACATGTCGAAAAGTACTGATACAGCTATCAGTTACAACACTGATAGCCTTACAGATGCAAAAACAGAGAAGAGATTTGTTGTAATAGTGTGTGTAAAATACACTGATTAGTTTATTTGGGGGCATTGCAGTTGTGTGAGGGCAAGACTTTGTTCTGTGACAGGAACATTTTCCACAACCGGACCTCCACGGGCTTCAGGGACGAACACATCTGGGTGTCCATCGTGGACCCCCCCTGGCGCAGTCCCTTCACCCGCGCACAGAGAGTGTCCTGCTGCATGAGCCTGCTGCTGTGCACCATGGCAATCAACATCGCCTTCTGGAACATTCCTGCAGACCCCAACTCCCCCGTTCTCTTCTCCTTCGGTGAGTAGAGGGGAGGGAGAGAGAGAGAGAGAGAGAGGTGTGTGTGTTTTGGGGGGGGGGGGGGGGGGGGGGGCTATACATGTGTGTGCATATGTGTATACATACGTACGTGTTTGCGTGTGGCTTACAGGCTCCCTGCACATTACGTGGCAGGAGATCATGGTGGGCGTGCAGAGTGGTCTCCTCATGTTCCCCATCAACATCCTCATCATTACCATATTCAGGAGCATCAAGCCCCGTCTCTCCATCGGAGAGAAGAAGAAAAACAAGCAGGAAATACAACCGCCGACCGTTACCATACCCCTAGTGCTGCAGGTCGGATAACAATAGATTACATTACATGACATTAGTTTACTTTCCCTTCCATCACTGTAATGGCTGTTCCTTTCGAAATTCAAAGCCATTTTCGCAAGTGATAGTAGTATTTCAAAGCACCTTTATACAGTTCCAGAGATCCATCGCATTGATGCTCATATATCCCAAATGTAAACCAAAGTCAAAAGCTTTGTGTGTGTGGTAGTGTTTGCGGTTGTGGTGGTGGTTGAAAATCGGTTTTACTCATAACTGCTGGGACTCTAATTCCCAAAACTACTTCCCACTATAAATTTTGACCAAAACCTCTCTGGATGTTGCTGAGGTGCCAATTACCACTTAATCACTCACCTCAATTATCGCCATTATCTCCTTATCAAGAAGTTCATACAATTATAATTCATAATTAAAAAACTACTTTATAACGACTCCTCCAATTATATTACATTAAATGACAACATGACATTACACTAGATAACATTGTATTACATAGTAATACAATGTTATCTAGTGTAGTATATATTACGTTTGATTACAATAGTTATTGGTGGAAGTTGATTTGTTTGTGTGATGTGATGTGACATAGTGTTGTTGGATCGTAGAGTGTGTAGTGTGTTGTTGTTTTGTGTCCTGTTGTCGTAGTGTAATATTTCTTGTTGTTGTAGTGTATTGTGTCACGTTTTTAGGTGTTAAGTGTATGTTGATTGTGTGTAATGTCAATTGTAGTGTCTTGTAGTGTATTGTGTCTTGTTGTTGTAGTGTATTGTGTCTTGTTGTTGTAGTGTATTGTGTCTTGTTGTTGTAGTGTATTGTGTCTTGTTGTTGTAGTGTATTGTGTCTTGTTGTTGTAGTGTATTGTGTCTTGTTGTTGTAGTGTATTGTGTCTTGTTGTTGTAGTGTATTGTGTCTTGTTGTTGTAGTGTATTGTGTCTTGTTGATGTAGTGTATTGTGTCTTGTTGATGTAGTGTATTGTGTCTTGTTGTTGTAGTGTATTGTGTCTTGTTGTTGTAGTGTATTGTGTCTTGTTGTTGTAGTGTATTGTGTCTTGTTGATGTAGTGTATTGTGTCTTGTTGTTGTAGTGTATTGTGTCTTGTTGTTGTAGTGTATTGTGTCTTGTTGATGTAGTGTATTGTGTCTTGTTGATGTAGTGTATTGTGTCTTGTTGTTGTAGTGTATTGTGTCTTGTTGTTGTAGTGTATTGTGTCTTGTTGTTGTAGTGTATTGTGTCTTGTTGTAAGGCGTTATGTGTCTTGTTGGTTGTGTGTGATGTGTCTTGTAGTTGTAGTCTATTGTGTCTTGTTGTAGTGTAATGTTTCTTGTTGTAGAGATTGGATAATCAAAGCTGGAATTGTGGTCCTGCAGGAAACAGAGAAGGTGGTGATGTCATTGTGTCAGAGCCCCAAGAACAATGTGTGCTATCTGGAAGAGAGACTGGAGTCCACCTACCAACTGCCCCTGGCCCTCGACAAGATCCACCAGGTCCTGCTGCTCATGCAAGGTATGAGCATACACATACACTGACCCTGTGGGCAGACCCTCCTACACCCGCAACACTCAAACACACGTGGCAGCATTGTTGTAATGTAGTGTGTGGAGGAAGATCAGAGCTAAAAATAATATAACTATATATATATGAAGAGATCGGAATGACTTATTTGTAACAAAACTGTAATCATATTTTTGCTTTGTGTAAGTGAAGGTGACCGTTGCCCATTGCTGCTTTTTATGTGATTTAATTGGTTGATTCGTACCATATTATAGTGTGATTGCAACAGTCTAGTAGCAAAAGTGTTGATTTATATAAACTTGTGTGCATCTCAATGACACTTCCCCTCACATCAGCTGCGTGCGAGAGGAGTGTTTCTTGCTTACGCCGGTTAAAAACCTATCCGAGAAATAGAAGGGGAGACGCTCAAACCAGCAATCTGGGTGTGCAGGCGATCAGTTCCAGAAGGACCAAAGCATTGGACGTCAATGCAGTGATTGACTGCTTCACTGCAAATCACAGCAGGCGGATCGCTCTAATTGTGCTTGCATTGTTGTAAAACAGACATTTTAGTGACGTGCATTTCATTTCATTTTAGCCTATTAGCCCGGGATCATTGAATCTTCTCTTTCTCTAGTCGTATTATTTGTTAGTTTGCTACGACCAAATGTATTAGCACCTGCTATAAACAATGCAGTCCGCCCGTAGCTCCCGCAATCATAATTCTTGGCACCACTACTGATGAATAAGAGCTGATGCAATCAAACAAAACCTCATTGTTCTACGTGATGTGGGTCTGTATGCAATGGACCTTGTTTGGATTTCTCAGAGGTGAGGCAAAAAGCTAATTTTCGGGCCAGGCTATTCTATAAACCTTAGTATTTGTAAAAGGATATTTATAATATGATAAGATATACATACTTATATGGTCCTGAAGGAGAGGATGAAAGAATCCCCTACTGGGTAAATAATATGTTATATTATATCTGACTTATTTTATGATTTTTATTCATTAACTACTATGGTCCTCAAGGAGAGGGTGAAAGCACCCCCCACTGGGTGTTCTGCAGCCGCTACCTCCTGCTGTGCCTGGCCCACCTCTTGCAGTGTCTGGAGAAGTTGGACGTGAAGAACTTCCACAGCCCTGCCGACTCCCAGCAGCTCTTCGACATCACTAACCAGCTGCTGCGCAAGGCAGAGATGGTCTACACCTGCCACAAGGCAGCTTGGTACACAATCGATAGGCTCTTAATCTATATAGTGTATTCACACACACAAACCTGTCACAAGGGCGCATGGTGCATTATATGCATTATATACATATTCTATGTATGTATATAAAAGGCATCATGGTGTGTTCTTTATATACTCTAGCTATATCTATATGTACACACCTGCCACAATGCAGCATGATTTGTTATCTGTATACTCTAGATCAGTGGTCTCTTTTCCTCTGAGAGCTAAATCCGTCGTGTTGGAGACCCCTGCTCTAGATCTTTATATACATACACACACATCTGCCACAATGGAGCATGGTACAATGTATGTATATCTTTATCTGTATGTAACTAGAAATCTGACACAACTAAGAGGGGGTTTACGGACCCATTACGTCCTTGCGGACCCTCCTTGCGTCCACCTCAAGGGCCTGACGTGCGCCTTCCAAAAATTGTAAGCTTGCGTCGAGGCAACGCAGCGGCAAGGCCTCTGATTGGTCCACTCACTAAAACCCGATGCAGAACCAAAACAGGTTCGAACTGCGTCGAAGCATCTGCGCGGTCATTGCGTCGCGTCGACGTGGAACCATAACTGAGCCTTAAAGAAGTAAGACCTTTCAGAGACAGTTAGCCCACTCATTCAAATGGAATTCCCTAGGTGATTTAAAAATATATATTTGGGGAATTTTGAGAGTTATCCCAATGGTTACGACCCATGCCAACTTTAAGATACTTTCATACTACCGTCGTTGTGTTGGGTTTATAAGCGTTATAATAAGCAATGTTGTAAATGAAATGTGATAGCGTTATAATATAGGTGTCCTGGAAGCCTAACCTTTACTCGGACTCTCACACACACACACCGACACCAACACACGCACACGCACACACACACACACACACACACACACACACATACCGCGCAGCCGTTGCCTCTTGGTCGTTACATCAGACTACCTTGGAAAAGGTAGTCTGATGTTTTTTCCAAAGTGACCTCTTCAATTATTATAGAAATTAACGGATAACATCAGATAAAGTAAATCGTATCTTATTCATTCATCATTCACTCCGGAAATTAAGGTTGATCATTAAATGTGTTTTTTAATCTTTGGTGTGTTTCCAAGTATGTGTGTTTTGTTTGCTCAGAGCACAACTTAATCAAATTAACTGCTATAGAAATTAATGTGTGTGTGTGTGTGTGTGTGTGTGTGTGTGTGTGTGTGTGTGTGTGTGTGTGTGTGTGTGTGTGTGTGTGTGTGTGTGTGTGTGTGTGTCCAACAGCCCCACTCCAGTGAATAGAAAAAAGAAAAAGATCTCTGGCGGATGCTCGCTGCCCTGGTGGTTCGTCTTCATCGCCTGGTTCCTTCTGCTCTCCATCAGCGGCATTTCCACCTTCTTCACCCTCCTCTATGGACTCAAATACGGCAAAGAGAAGTCCATCCAGTGGGTCATCTCCCTGGGCCTGTCACTCTTCCAGAGCATCTTTATCCTGCAGCCCTTGAAGGTAAGCCGGTGGCTTCTAGTGAAGTCAGTGGCAAGACAGAGGGGCCTCGGGTGACCTGTTGACCTCTACCACGCTCCTAGGCATTCACTCTCACGAGAGAACGCATGGAGGCGGATGCCTCAAAAATATGTTTTTTCTCTTTGACCGGCAGCTGTTAACTGATGCATTCAGATTACAGGGAGTAGGAGATCGGTTTACAATATAATATCCAATAAAAATAATCCACCCCTAAACTCACATGCCCCCCTTAACAGCGACTTCTACTAAATTTGCAATTGTTATGAAAATAATAGTTTTAAGGTATACACTCCGCACCATTTTGCAGAAACATTTCTGAATTGATGGTATGTACTGATGGGGCTATAGACAAAAAAGTTTGGTTGCTCTAAGAAGACTTTATAACCCGAGAAATGTTGATTTGCATTGGAAATAATGCGTCCATGGTCTCCGACAACGAATAAAAACTAAAAACCTTCTTGCCCATTTCTGGTATAATTGTTTTTTGTAGGGGAGTGGCTTTGTTGTCGTTCAGGCTCACTATCTTTGAACAAGGCATTCCTACAATCTGATTTGTGGATTGCAGCCAGAATGTTGATGATGAATGATTTACACTTCCTGGTAACAATGGGCAATTTGAGTCCAAGTCCATTGATCCTTGGATCAATCCAAGGATTGATCCAAGGATCAATACATATCACTGCTATGCAACCCACTACATTACATCACTATTTGCTTAAAATAAGTTGGCGTAGGGTTTGGTTCTCCTTTAAGGAGTCCACAAGACCTACCACCATAACGCCATGATATTGTTGGACAAGAACCATGTGTGTGTGTGTGTGTGTGTGTGTGTGTGTGTGTGTGTGTGTGTGTGTGTGTGTGTGTGTGTGTGTGTGTGTGTGTGTGTGTGGGTGTGGGTGTGGGTGTGTGTAGGTGATCGGTGTGGCTGTGTTCTTCGCTCTGTTACTGAGGCCCGTCGCTGTTGAGGAGACGGAGGAGGTAGAGACAGTGATTTTCGGTAAGAACCAGATGTTTGTGACCTACGGCAGGGATGGGCAACTTTCATGATAAAGAGGGCCACATGACTGTGCACTTCAACTAATCGTATATGAGAGAAGCTACAAAATAATAAAAAATGTGTAGATATATGGTGGCTGGTGATTACATTTGTGGGTGGGATAAGTCATGGACTAATCTGCGACGATTTAAGTTGAAATCTTTCATGACTGATAGTTTCTAAGCAAACATACAGACATATGGGTTTGCCTTTGAGTTATATGAACAGATACTCTGCTTCTCATCTTGACTGTACATGTAAATGTACATTTTATTAAAAAATAAAATGAAATGTACATTTATTAAACAAAAAAAAATGTATTAAAAAATATATTTTAAATTATCTGCGGTTCGCACTGAGCGAGGATGCGGCAGTTGCCCCTCCCTGACCTACGGTATCATCATGTGACCTGTGGGATCATCATGTGACCTACGGTATCATCATGTGACCTACGGTATCATCATGTGACCTGTGGGATCATCATGTGACCTACGGTATCATCATGTGACCTGTGGGATCATCGTGTGACCTACGTAGCCGGTCTCCTTTGGCTTCTAAATAATGGATCACAATCAATTACATCAAAGATCCGTCCCCCATCTTTAAAGATTCAACTTTTGCCTTAATCTTTTGTTTTATAAATATTGTTAAAAGTGTATTTTTTTGTTTAGGATTGTTTAGCTTCACTGACATTGTAATAGTATGATATTTTGTCTAAATTTTATATTCAAGCAAAACCATACTTAAGGGAATGTGCATCGTGCCTATGCAGCATCACAGCTGTGAAAATATCCACGATATTGCGCCACCTCAAGTAAATGTTACTGAGGTGCAATCAGGTAAGTTAGTGGCCCTCTTGATGATTGACAAAAACATCTCCCCTCCTTTCCACAGAGCAACAAGACAGGTGCAGGCGGTACACTGGCAGACAGGGGGACTGAAGACACACACACACACACACACACACACACACACACACACACACACACACAGATGTTATTTAGGAAAATATGAATATCTGATGAGATGACTTGTGGATTAACTGTGGTTTTGGCTGCTAAATCTGAGGTTTAGAGAGTAGATGATTTAATATGATTGGTAATGTGTTAGTAGATGAAAGGTCGTTTTGCTGCTGCTAATTCATTTCAAATATAGTTTTTTTGATCTAAATATGAATTGAACATAATAAATTAGATATGATTTGCTAAGCAATGTGTGAGATTTTAACACCTACTCCTTACTGCATACAATTTGACGTGTTAGATATATTGCAAGATATACTTTTAAGTATTGCAAGAAATTATGAGGAGCTCGGATTTAGACAAATTATAGCACATTTCTTAATTAAATATTCCTTGCCAGAAAGTTAGTTTTTGTCTTTCAGTTTAAGTTAACATGTTTCAACCTAGTTTTTAATGATTTTAATGACACTGGCTATTCCTTAAACTTATTTTTTTGTTCAGAAAACTATCAAGTATATGGTAGGCAACATGAGCTCTGCAATATGTTAATAAAGTCAACATAGGATATATCTTTTTTTCATTTTATGCATTAAATCTGTATTACTTGTGTGAATCTGAATAAAGTGGTCTAAACTCCATCTGAATATGCAAGTTAAAGGTGCATTGTGTAATATTAAGTGGCATCTAGAGGTGACGTTGTAGATGTCACCAACTGAATAGGCCCTACCACCTCCCCTCACCCCTACCTTTCGAACGATATAGAAAAAGATTAGCCAATTTTCCCCCAGCAGAACCGTCTCGGAAGCGTCACAGCAGTTAAACGTTTGCCAAAGACAATAGAAACCATCATAGTGAATGTCAGGGGTGTTTCTAGGTTTCATAAACATCCGGGGCTTAGCCCAGACGGAAAATGAAAATGCCAAATTTATTTGTAAACTTGCATGCACATTTTTTCATAATGCTTCACCTAAATAAACAAAATATGCAGTTTATTATAGCTTAAAATAGCTACCTGACTGCTTTGCTGCTTATCCCCAAACATCTCAAGTTCCATTCAAGACCTTACATACACACACGCACGGATCTGATTGGGAGTAGGATAGGTTAATTCACTTGAGGTGGTAAAAAGGTTATGTTTTTTAAATGGTTTATACTCTTGCCAGCAGGACTATCCAGACTAGGCTACTTATAAATTATAATTACTTTTATTTATTTTACCAAAAAATTATATTCGGGGCTAATTAAACACAGGGTCTGTTTTCATGTCTGGGTTTAGGTTCTGGGTTCAGGTTCTGCTTTCAGGGCCTAAATGACCAGATTAACACGTGTCCTGCCATAGCAGAGATTGGCCTGCGGGGCAGTATGTACATTTTTAAATACATGAATAGGCTTGAATTTAGTAGTAATATGGATGTTTTATATTTTTAGAAAATCGATTATGTGAACATTGCTGAATAACATTCATCATGTATATTAAGTGTATTGCAGGAGTTTAGCTTGACAATAACCAAGTTAAAAGGACAATTAAATGAACAGCACCAAAAATGTAGAAGTCAATGTGGGATTTTAATATCTAAACAAAAACAATTGACAAAAGTTAAACACATATTTTTGTAAAGGAAAGCAGAGGAAAACATTTGCCCAGATGAATCTTTTCAAAATGTCACCATTCAGAAAGCAAGTGAAGAGGTTTGTGTAAAAGCAGTCCTCCCTGACCAGCTCTGTCCCTGACTCTAAACCCTGACTCTCAACCCTAACGCTGAACCCTCTGAGGGCAGGAAGACGCTCCTTCAGTGTAAAGATTCAAGAAGACACTCCTTCAGAGTAACGGTTCGAACCACGGAGAAGGAAGAAGAAGGGGAAGGAGTAGAGAGAAGTGAAGTAGTGAGGTTAGTGACAGACTTGAGGGAAAGGCGTGTGGAAGCACACGGGTACATGTGGGGTCAAGAAGATCACTCCCACTGGAGGTCATTCATCCATCAGCCTCAGACCGCTGAGCTCAGCAGGTCTTCTGGAGGACGAGGCTCAGATGAACAGAGGAGACGGGACCAGCAGGATGTCCGGATCAGGTGGGGTTCAGCTCAGGTGTGTCTGCCCCCGCCCAGACAGGATCAGGTGAGGTTCAGCTCAGGTGTGTCTGCCCGGACCAAACAAGGACATGGATTAGGTTAAATATTCAAAAGATGCAACATCTAAACCAAAGAGACACCATTAAGGAGCAGGCAGGCTTTAGGGCGCCTTGCTCAAGGACGCATCACTGTATACTGAGGACTTCAAGCCGGCACCATTAGTCTGAGAGTTGAGCCCCCAACCCCCTACCTAGTCCACTATGTCCAGATAATGCAAACTTACGAGGAATCGTTGATGGTAGAGTCCTGGTCGTCCTCAGGATTTGCATTCCAGATGTACGGCTTCTTAGTCAGTCCTCCAGATTCCTGGTCTGGTTACAAATGTAATTTGTCTCTAATGTAAGGTCCGAAACACAGTAGTAGTTTGTCTCTAATGTAAGGTCACAAACACAGGAATAGTTGGGCTCTAATGGCGCGTAACAAAGTATCAGCTGTAGTTTGTTTGGTAACCAACCACAGTAGTATGCCTTAACTTCTACTGGACAAACTAATCCTGCGTTACAACAAGTCCACTCTGTTTACTTTATGCAAACTTACAATCCTTGTTGGTAGAGTGATGGTCATCCTCCAGATTCACGGCTCCCCTATCAGCTCGTCTCCGCTCCAGAAACACATTCTAGTAAGAAAACACAGCAGTAGTTTGTTAACGCATGCCAAAGTAACAGCTGTATTTTGCCCTTTAAGTCAACTATGTAAGTAAATACAAACTTACGAGGAATCCTTGTTGGTTGATTCCTAGTCGTCCTCCAGCGTCTCAGCTCCTCCATCAGCTCTCCTCAGACAGAGTCCTGGTCTGTAACAAACAGCGGAAGTCTTGCTGCAACATGTGGTAAAACAGATGTAGTTGTCTGGTATATATGGTACAAACGCCGGTGGTTTGTGGTAGCAGCATTCTACGAGAAGTGGCAGTGAGTGTGATGTCACTTCAGAGTCAGGCTCCATCTACCCCACGACAGACATCCTCCACCAGGCAGGGCCTCCGTCAGCTCCTCCACCAGGCAGGGCCTCCATCAGCTCCTCCATCAGCTCCTTCAGCACAGCTCCTCCATCAGCTCCTTCAGCCATGGATTCCTGGTCTGGTTACAAACACAGAAGTTTAATACATATTTTTGCAACGGAAAGCCGAGGAAAACATTTTCCCAAATGAATCTTTTCAAAATGTCACCACCATTCAGAAAGCAAGTGAAGAGGTTTGTGTAAAACCAGCACTCACTGACCAGCTCTGTCCCTGACTCTAAACCCTGACTCTCAACCCTAACGCTGAACCCTCTGAGGGCAGGAAGACGCTCCTTCAGTGTAAAGGTTCAAGGAGACACTCCTTCAGAGTAAAGGTTTGAACGGAGAAGGAAGAAGAAGGGGAAGGAGTAGAGAGTAGTGAAGTTAGTGACAGACTTGAGGGAAAGGCGTGTGGAAGCACATGGGTATATGTGGGATCAAGAAGATCACTCCCACTGGAGGTCATGGATCCATCAGCCTCAGACCGCTGAGCTCAGCAGGTCTTCTGGAGGAAGAGGCTCAGATGAACAGAGGAGACGGGACCAGCAGGATGTCCGGATCAGGTGGGGTTCAGCTCAGGTGTGTCTGCCCCCGCCCAGACAGGATCAGGTGAGGTTCAGCTCAGGTGTGTCTGCCCGGACCAAACAAGGACATGGATTAGGATCAATATTGAAAAGATGCAACATTATCTGAACCAAAGAGACGTCATTAAGGAGCAGGCAGGATTTAGGACGCCTGGCTCAAGGACGCATCACTGTATTCCGAGGACTTGAACCCGGCACCATTGGTTTGAGAGTTGAACCCCCAACTCCCTACCTAGTCCACTATATCCAGATAATGCAAACTTACGTGGAATCCTTGATGGTAGAGTCCTGGTCGCCCTCAGGATTTGCCTTCCAGATGTACGGCTTCTCCGTCAGTCCTCCAGATTCCTGGTCTGGTTACAAACGTAATTTGTCTTTTCTTGTAAGGTAAAAAACAGTAGTAATTCGTCTCTAATGTGAGGTAACAAACATAGTAGTAATTTGTCTCTAATGTAAGGTCACAAACGGAGAGTTAGGCTCTAATGGCGCATAACAAAGTAGCAGCTGTCGTTTGTCTGGTAACCAACCACAGTAGTATGCCTTAACTTCTACTGGACAAACTAATCCTGCGTTACAACAAGTCCACTCCGTTTACTTTATGCAAACTTACGAGGATCCTGGTTGGTGGAGTGATGTCGTCCTCGAGAGTCTTGGCTCCTCCATCAGCTCTCCTCAGCCAGAGTCCTGATCTGGAACAAACAGCGCAAGTCTGGCCCCAACGTCTGGTAACAAACATGTAGTTTGTCTTATTTTTAAGCCCTTTATTTCCACTTTGTTAGGTTAATACAAACTTACAATCCTTGTTGGTAAAGTGATGGTCATCCTCCAGATTCATGGCTCCCCTACCAGCTCACCTCCGCTCCAGAAACACATTCTAGTAAGAAAACACAGCAGTAGTTTGTTAACGCATGTCAAAGTAACAGCTGTATTTTACCCTTTAAGTCAACCATGTAAGTAAATACAAACTTACGAGGAATCCTTGTTGGTTGATTCCTAGTCGTCCTCCAGCGTCTCAGCTCCTCCATCAGCTCTCCTCAGACAGAGTCCTGGTCTGGAACAAACAGCGGAAGTCTTGCTGCAACATGTGGTAAAACAGATGTAGTTGTCTGGTATATATGGTACAAACGCCGGTGGTTTGTGGTAGCAGTATTCTACGAGAAGTGGCAGTGAGTGTGATGATCACTTCAGAGTCAGGCTCCATCTACCCCACGACAGACATCCTCCACCAGGCAGGGCCTCCGTCAGCTCCTCCACCAGGCAGGGCCTTCAGCATGGCTCCTCCATCAGCTCTTTCAGCCTTGGATTCCTGGTCTGGTTACAAACACAGTTGGTCTCAGCAGTAAATCACCTGGGGACGCAATGCACCCAACCACCTGCATCTGAGGTTCACTTGTAAAATGGAAGACAAATTAAAAACATATTTAAACACTTAAATTAGACAACGTCTGCAGATTGTCGCGTTCAGCAATTCATCCACTAAGGTCATAGCAGCACTAGTAACAATAATGGCTCATATGACTCCTACATAAACCCGGTATGAATTAACTCAAATCACAGCTTGGCACAGATGTAAAGTCATAAGATGATCAAAACCAGACCTAAAATACTGAGGATTTGAGTGTTTCAGATGAGCTTGGTGATGGTTACCCTCTGATCTGGTGCTGCAGGCCCCTGGTCTCCAGCCTCAGTCTCCGGTCCATCCTGGCACCACAAGCCTCCGGCCCCCAGCCTCTCAGCCTCGCCTTTCAGCTACAGCAGTAGGTTTATATCAGCATTTGCCCAACAATAAACTTAATTGACTCATCCAAAAACCTAGTTAAAACAATTAATTTAACTATTATTTTATAACTCAAGGCTTGAAAAGACTCGAGACCAGACATGAGCATTTCATTTTGGGAATGAAGACAGAGCAGTCCACAAGTTTAAAGAAGTGGTTCAGGCCATGCATTGAAACTGACCTCTACTCACACACAAGAGCACTGACCTGTTCTGGAGGACTTGTGACAGGCGGTGGAGGTCTTACTCTGGGTGAGGAGGTGGACACCTTGGGACAAACTACATGTTACCATTTTAACCTTGTACAGAACACGTGGGAAGGACGGCCATTATTTTAGCTTTGATATTATCGAGTTGGTAACTCAGCACCAAAGTCGTTGTTTAACGTCATTCCTTTAGGTAAAGTTTAACTTCTGTGCAATTAATGACCGCAGATATTTAGAACGTACAAAAGCTGAAGTACCAAAGAACACTAAGCAGTATTGATATTAAATCAAATTTACCCATTCATATTCAGGTGCTGGATTCCGTTGAAGAAATGTCAAATTGTCTTCCACCGTGAAATGATTTTCAGCCTTCACTGATGTCAGAAATGGGCCCGCAAGTAGAACACCGTTTTGTACGCAGCGAGAGTCCCGTCAACGTGGATAAAAGTACGACGCAACCATCGAAAATTATCAACATATTGTACGATGTACGCGTCAGTATGTATTTAATATCAAACTTAAGTTGTTTAAGATAAGGGCCAACAATTCCCAATGAAAACTGAAAAATAGTTTCCGTTGGCAACGGCTCAAGGTTACGCAAATACAATCCAGAACGTTCAGACAGATTCCTGTCCAACTAACTGCCAGGTGGCTTCTAATGGGTGTCAAGACTACAACGTTCTATGCTAACCATTGGGACTAAATCAAGTGACCGCACTCAAAACCTTCCACGGCGGGAAGCACAAACCGTCCGACTGGAATCCGAACATTCCGGCCGGAACCAACCAAAGAAAAAACAACCAGCGCCTCACCTTGAGCTGAACGGAGGAAGATCCTGAAGTCCAGCGATGGTCTACATTAAAACACAGCCAACAGACTTACCTTGAGGAGATCTGTTTGTTGCTGTTGGTAATTACTACTATTCAGTATACTTTTACATTATTATGCACCCAGTGTGTACAAGTTATATCAATCAAAACTGTACGAAGAACCAAACTACCATGTACATCCCACAACAACAAATCCTTGCCTAAAAACAATGGAATCATTCAATACAAAACCATGTCTACATTTTACAATTATTATTCATGGTACAAACCATACAGAGCAAATCTAAAAGTTAAGCTCACAGAGAGCCGACCATAGCCCTGCAACGTCACCCTGACCTACTCATCACCAACAGCAAATCATGCCAGCCAGCCAACACATGTACAGGTCCAGCAAGAAGTGGGCATTTGAGCGAAAGGATTGCCCATAATAAAATAAAGCCCAATTCCTGATCTATCCAACCATCTTCATGGTTTAAAGATTTACAGAATTGACATGCCATCGTGTTCTAATCACCTTTGTCTGCTCCCTCGTTACTTATAAACTCTACATCTCCATCACTAGAGTGTTGCATCCTACTCATTAGGGCGTGGTCTGAGTGAGCAGAGATGCATGCTGGGATACAGTGCTGTCTGAAGTATTCAGTTCTATAGATAAGCCCCTCAGGAGAAACCAAGTGTTTGAGAATCTGTTGTGACATCAGTTACATGCGCTGGAATATCCTTCAAGATGGCGCCAGGACTCTCAGATGAGAAAGGCCAAGAGGAAGATGTGAGGGTTCTTCCTCTCAGCCAGTGGAACACAACAACGGCCTCATCAGAGTTCCATGGAACACTTTGAAACAGTCTCCTCTTTACATCTTGAAGCCCCAGTGAAGGTTTCCTTACCTCCTCAGCTGAAGAGCACAACTTCAGCTCGAAGAGCGCACTAGTTGGAGTTCCCAGATTGGTCCTGTCCGAAACAAATACAGTTCAGCCTGAGAAGACATGCAACTGAGAGCAAGACAAGATCCACAGGGCTCTCCATCAATCCAGCCAGGTAGGAAGAGCCGTCTCATTACAGGTCTGAAGGTCATCTTGAATATCCATCGAGGTCCCTTTCCAACTTCAGACTCTCCTTGTGGAATGCCTTTAGGTGTCCATCCTCCATTGATCCTGATTGGTGTAGTCCTAGTTTGAAGTCACTGATCTGAACACGCCGCTTGCATCCTTTTACACTTGATTTGGATACTCTCCTTCCTGCCCAGTGTGTTGGATATCGCTCCGGAGCGTTGCTCCGTGCTCTTCATGTCTACTGGAGGCCTCAAGTAAACGTGTGGCCATCAGGTATGATTTATTTGACCATTCCAATATCCCAAGTCAATCACACAGACCCCCGTATGAACATTATCACTGTCAAAGCAAGCCAGACACACACAGAACCCCATGCCAGGTGTGAGTGACACACACACAAAAATCATCCACCTCATGTCAAACCAACACACACCACTGAGCCATAAAAGGCAAAACAATCATGCAGGGTAAAAACCTCATCCCAAAGAACATTCCATCATCCACCCCTAGCTCTCTTGCCAGGACACCCAGAACAGAACAACCAATGTCTCCAGAGACGTAAATTATGTACAACATTCTTCAGTGGCGTCCCACATTGGTGATGGATTATGCTTGGCGTCTCCAAATGTGTCCCAGGTTGATTCAACGTCTCTGAAGTCATGTCTTTGTAGTCCAGTGGATTCCTGAATGAGGGGCCTTCACAGCAAGCGGTGGAGCTTTAGTCAGCCTGAGGACAGGAAGGAGGTCATCTGTTCATAAGACCACCCAGTGGAGGGGGGTGGCTCTTGAGGAGCAGGATCCATCTTGGAATGGCCCCAAATAAGACCTTCTTGGAAATGAAACTGTTCCTGAGGAGTCACGATGCCTGGAGGGGACGGTTGACTGTGTTCCATGGTTCTCTGTGTCAGACTGAAGTTGTGTTTTAGTCGTTGAGATGAGGAGCCCCCTCATCTCCCCCTGGTGTTTCTCCTTCTGAAACCCTGTCTCCATCTTAAAGAACATTCTAGTCCATGTAACTGATGTCACGACCGTTTCTCAAACACACGGTTTCCCCTGCGGGGGCGTGTCTACAGACCTGTAGACTTCAGACAACTCTGTATCCCAGTATGCACCTCTGCTCACTCAGACCACACCCTCATAAATAAAGCAATACTCATGTGATGAAGATGCAGAGCTCAGGAGAGTAGCTGGAAAGAAGACTGAAGATATCAGAACCCAACCCATTACACCAGCTTACAACAATAACTTGGAGCCTGTGACCATTATAAAAAAACATTAAAACCAACATAAACCAAACACCTAAGTAACCCATGAACCAATGAAACATCCTTAATACTCAGATCAACCTTCAGCTAACAGGTTAACTCACCAGGAAGCCAAAATACATCAATGTGCCCAAGAGTAATGAGAAACTAATGACTTACAGTTTGCAGTTCATCTTCATGGTCAAGTTGGGATACTCACAGAACTGCAGTTAAATATCCATGATAGACCTTTGAAGGAAGGAACAGATTACTCATTGTCCCCAAACTTGGGCACTGTCCCACAGTTCAACATCTACCATCTCCATTAAATCAGATAAATGAATGACAATACAAATTCAGGGCTTTTGAGATCATCCAACTTTTAAATAATGATTAAGATAATTAACTAATCCAGCTTTTTAATATAAGTCATACTAATTATTTGACTGTCATTAGTCAATAGTGATTAACCTCTTACTTTGACAAGTTTGAATGTATAGTCTCTAAAATGTTACTTTCAGGAAGAGTCATTATTTAAATTTCAAATGAGAGTTAAACCACCACAATCCCTGATTTCCTTCGCACATTATCAGTGATCTATATTCAACATACAAGTCAACGCAGTTGTGCTTTGCCACACAATACTACTCACATCAGGTTCAGATGAGATGCTCCTCTTTACTTCAAAAAGTCTTTAACCTGTGAAACTGGAAGAGATGTCAAAAAAGTTACAACAGAGCTCAACAAAACATTACACGCACATTCTTGTTTCTGGGAACACAACATACCGCGTTTGGGAGACGCTACAATGCCAAACAGTGGAGAACTCCGTACTGTCCGGTTCCTTTTTAAGTAAAACGCACCAGATGCAACCAATTAACTAATTAAGAAAACTACGTGTGTGTGTGTGTGTGTGTGTGTGTGTGTGTGTGTGTGTGTGTGTGTGTGTGTGTGTGTGTGTGTGTGTGTGTGTGTGTGTGTGTGTGTGTGTGTGTGTGTGTGTGTGTGTGTGTGTGTGTGTGTGTGTGTGTGTGTGTGTGTGTGTGTGTGTGTGTGTGTGTTACTACTGTTTGATGTCAAGTTGGTGAAAAGGAAGTCCCGTGTGATCTTGCGTCCCTGTGTGTGTAGTGAGCAATCTTGTGAGTAATCTTGTAATTTATCAACACTTCCAGCAGTCATAGAACTAGCGATTAGCACTATGCACTAATAGCCCAGGGTGACCAGACGTCAGGTCACCAGATGGGATGGGACAGTCCGGATTTTAAGTTGCGTGTCCCAAGTTTTCCACCAACCATTATGAAATGTCCCTTGTTGTCTGCGATTACAAAGCCAACGTGGTTTTATCATAGCCCGATCATTCACTAAAAACCACATAGAAAGATTAAAGCCTCCAGCATATGATTTCAACAATATGTGAGGGCATACACAACAGGAATGGTGACGTAAAACCAGTGGAGGAGCGCTGGGCGGAGATGTTCGTGTATTTCAGATCCAGGGACAGTCCGTACAAAAAAAAATATGCATAATTTGTCAGTTTGCCTTGTGTCTGCCTGGAACAAATGCTCCCGTTGAGCTGATCTTTCCCATAATGAACAATACTTGTAGGACCTACTGACGAGGAACTGCATAACCGTTCCCACCTTAAAGCTTGCTTGTTACGCGGGCCAATTTTGACGACACCTGTCCACAAAAAGACAGGATCTAAACATTATGTAGAGGGTTTTTTTTTTTTTTTGGCACGGATAGGCTATAGGTTAGGGAACAAGGACTGACATTACACCATCCTGTCCTGCCAATAGACGCTGCCCTATGGAGAACTGAAAAATGTGCAGAACACCTCCCTTACTTGGTGAGCCTGTTCCCCTATTCCCTCCTATGTTTGGAATTGGTGGTGTATTTCTCCCCTGCTGCTCTCATTCATGTACCTCTGATGGGGTTCAAAAAAAGTTGCGCAGGATGCAAGATTTTACGGTGGAATCTCCTCCATCTGGCAGCCAGGATGCCAAAAGCGTTCTCCACAGTCTTCCTTGGCCTGGACAGTCTTAAATTGTAGATTATCTTGGGGTGTGTCAGATTCTGCCCCGGGTAGGGTCTCATGAGGTATGGCTTTAGTGCCAGTGCTGCGTCACCAACCATGGCGAATGGTACATCGCCCAATTGAGCAGCCTCTGGCAGAGAGACACTAAGCGGCACATGAAGGGTTTTGCTTTCCATTCCCCTTCCTAAATCTGAATTGGCATATACCCCACCATCACTTGTGCATCCAAAATCCCCCACTTGAATCACCCTTAACCGGCAGTAGGCTTCCACTAGTGCAAACAGTAGGCCTACTATTGAGAAAGATTTAAAATTCTGACTACCGGAGAGTGGGGGTGCTTGAATTGTGACGTGTTTCCCGTCAATTGCCCCGATGCAGTTTGGAAATTGTGCTTTCCTCCAATAGCCCTCTGCAACCTCTTCCCCCATTTATTGGGTTGGCCTGGGCAGAAATCGATTCATCATCACTTTGACAATGGCAGCACACACACCATATGTACAGAGTTGGTCACAGTTGTGTGCCCTAATCTGTAACCGAATGCCAGGCCTATCAGAGAGTCGCCAGAAGCAAGTTACCTGTGAGGGAAATGAAAGCAAAGTTTAATCACACAGTTTATTCATATGCTATTCTTATGTTTTTCAGCTGGAGTTTCTAAGCAGAGATGGGAAATTCTGCGAGAGGCATTTGTGAAGAGCCGCAAGAAAACCACCCTAGAGGATCAGCTGGTGGGACTCAAAGGGAATGGAAATATGCGGAGACCATGTCTTTCCTCCTGCCTCACTTACAACAGAGAAAGTTCGTTTCAAAATGTCAGCATGTATATTTCAATCACAGTATTTAAATCCTGACCGACATAATTGCACTAGTTAATGCATAGGTGGACAGATGCTCCATGCGTATATTTATAACTGTTTAAGAATCCCTATGCTGTGTATGTTTCCAATAGCCCTTAGCCTAGAGTAACTATAATTTTCTTTCTGTTTGTCCTCATATCCTTTAGTTCTAAAGGCAACTTGAGTGAATGAAACACTGAAGAGAGAGGTTTGTGATACTCAGCAAACATCTAAGGCTGGACGCAGCACAGCAGACCACTGGAGAGGGGAATCAGTCTAGACAGCGTTGCAATAAGAAGAGGCAGAACAGCAAATATATTACATTTGGGACACTGTCAATGAGGAATTACTGCAGAAAACACTTATTTCAAAACATTTTTATTAAACAATGATTTGAGTAAGCCCTCCACAAAGAACAGAAAAAAAAGTCATTGACTTAAGAACTGGTAGTGTTCCTGTCAGGTTTAACACGCCTTACATACCTCATACAGTCGGGTGTAGAAGACTGAACAAATGACTCATCACAACCTTTTTAGTGTGTGGATACAGAAGTGGATAAACACCCTTTCAGGTTTAGTGTCAATATCTGTCGACCTATGAGCAAGGCCACTGGAGGGAGTGGCCACATAAGGCGAGGGAGTAGGTAAAGGAAATGACTAGCATGCAAATGAGGCACCCATACCCCATCAGGTAATGGAGGCCTGCAGCACTCACAGGAAAACATTTTGTAAAGGATAGTCATTTGAAATTGTTTTATTCTTCGTTTACAGTTCAGTCTATAATCTCGGAAAGTTTTAAATAGTTAAAGATTGACTTTACTAGGGTTAAAATATCCAGCAGACCATTATGTTGTTATATCCCACTTATTTTTCACCAGTTTATATATATTTATTAGACTATATATATTCCTACATTTTGGGAAAGCAGCTATCCCACGATAAATAATGTTTGTGTAGAAGGAAATTCTCCAGCCATAAGTAATTCTAGACAAGTTAACGGTGTTGTTAACCTGATGACCAGTTTATTAAGCCAACTGCGCTCAGCCCATTCTTCCAGTTGGATATAAAACTACCGAGCACCGGAGTCAGACCCGGCCAGCTAACCTAGTACTTACATCAGCTCTATTGCAAATACCAAAATAAACTAGCAAGGGTGGAAGGACTGGTAAGACTGGTTTGGAGACTTTTTGCCAAATGTGAGCTAAGGCCAAAGTGACATTAAAGACAATAGAGAAGCATAACCTTCTAGTCAAAGTACAATATGTGAAATTGGGTTTGTTAAAAAAAAAACTGTGCACATTCAAAGTTCTGCTGAGAGCACAACTCAATCAAATGAACTGCTTCAGAAATTAAAGTGTGTGTGTGTGTGTGTGTGTGTGTGTGTGTGTGTGTGTGTGTGTGTGTGTGTGTGTGTGTGTGTGTGTGTGTGTGTGTGTGTGTGTGTGTGTGTGTGTGTGTGTGTGTGTGTGTGTGTGTGTGTGTGTGTAAAAACATTAAGAGGACGACTTGGGTCACAGATCTAATAGCAAGGTCGAAAGTGAAATTTGAGAAGACCTTCCTTGGCTTGGAGGAAAAGTGAGGGAGAGGGGACAGAGTCTAACTCAGCTTCAGTGTGATCCAGAAACAGCTGAGGAGCTTAAGTCTTCTTCTTGAGCTCCTCAAAGCGCCGCGAGAGGTCGTCAAAGTCGATGTCGTCGGAGGAAGAGGTGGTGTGTCCACCCACCGAACTGTTTGGCATCGTATCGGGGACAGAGGGCAGCTCTGGCAGAGCGTTGTTGTCGTAGAACTGCGTGGAAGCTGCAGGGAAAACGTCAAATCAGACTGTTGAGGGCGATATCAATAGCTTCAAGCTGTGGTTACCACCCGCTAGGACGGGTGGTATGCTCTATTTGAAATCTGATATATATGTAGATATATTTGAAGATCACAGTGGGTTCATCTGTTGAATGTTTCGACAAAGTTAAATTGACCATGTTGCTTAGTCTGAATTTGTGTAAGTGTCAGAGAATTCGCCGTTCTCCCAATGACTTCTAGTCTCTGGGTGAAAAATTATTGAAATACTTAGGCCCCAACATTTGGAGAGAATGAGAAGGAAGAAAAAAATAAAAGAATAAAGCGCATCTTTGACACGTTTCTCAAAGCAGTGACAAGTTGTGAGGTGACAATCCTCAACCCCATCCAACAAAACACTGCGATCGTAAACGCAATTATGTAATTATGCCTACTCTTCTGTAATCATATAATTATTAAATCATTAACAATCAGGCCAACTTTGGATATTATTTCTTTGTCAATTTCAGCGAAATTATGAAACTGTTGATTCCATTTTTAGTACCCGATTCCGCGATAGGGCCCTACAATCCCAACCCCACTTCTCCATCATGCTAAAAAGTCTTCATGACACTATTGTTCTGTAAATACTCTAGTCTTCATATGTCTGGAACAGGTTTCAGGTAAGGATTGATGGTGCACTGTATCAGTGGTTCAAAATGTAGTGGCCATTCATATGTTGAAGTTCACTTCTACAGGACAACAGGAGAGGCGTCAAACCAATCCCAACCCCACTACTCTATCATGCTCTATCATAAAACTGTTTTTATTCTTCATAATGTTCCTTCAGTATCTGTGTTCATTAGATTAGGTTACCGGGCAAACATTTAAATATTGAGGAGGAACCCTATTGAGGAACCCTGCCCTACAGTATATGCATATCAGACAACCTCAAGTGGAGTCCGGAAAGAGGTGGGGAACTACTTCTGCCATATCTGGTCTCACACCAGGTTTCCTGGCGTGAGACAGGAAACCTTCTCACACCAACACACTACAACATAGATACGTCTTGCTTGGTTGCGTTAGCAGTTTGCAATGCTAACATATCATCTCAAAACTTACCGACAGACTGGGAGGGGACAGAAGGGGTGATAGGTAGGTCATCGATCTGGAAGATAGAATCAGCATTACTTCAAAGACCGTTGTCCGTCTTTTATATTCAAGAGGTAGGGCAGGTTAATAGAAGCAGCTAGTGTGCAGGGTCACTATCAGAGCAAGTGGCATATGTTTGCCAGGGCGCTGCAGGGTGAGAGAGGGCATCTGTGCAGCCAATGAGGATCTTAACATGCACAGCAATGAGAAGCTCAGCATTATCAACCAATTGGTAACTTGGTGGAGAGAGCAAGAGCGAGAAATTAGTGTTCGGAAGGTGAGAGAGGCATCTCTTCCCTGAGGTCTTTCCTTGCTTGCTTCTGCCTTCATTCTTCTTCTGTCTGTATGGGTTGGGGAATAGAATGCCCAATGGGGTATGAGCATGGGTTCTGGACAGTTCAGTTACTTACAGACTCGTATGTGGGGGGGCAAGTAGGCAGCTGGGGGGGCATCCCCCCTCCCACAGGGAAGTGGTCAGCATAGGTTCCAACAGGGGGGCCGTAGGGTTCCTGTAGGAGAGCGAGGAGGAAGGAGGGAACAAGAGGAGCCAAGAGGAGCAGATGGATGGAGAAAGGGAGAGAGGATGAGGGACGGATAGATGGATAGAGAGGAGACAATACTTCAACCAGTCGAAACATAAACTATTAGAAAGTGCACCATGATTGTTGCAGGAAACAAATTGTCATCCATCTCGTGCGCATCGTTATGCTTTAACAATGAGTCCAAAGATTAATAAAAAAAAAAGTGCTTCTGTTCCCCCCACCACAAACATAACATAAGTACCAGAACTCAGAGGAGGTTTGTCTGGACTTACTGGTCCTTTAGATGGGTAGTTGAAGGCTGAGGGCATGTGCATGGGCATACCCATGGGCATTGGCATACCCATGGGCATGGGCATGGGCATACCCATACCCGGGGCACTGAAGCCCCCCCCTCCTCCTCCACCACCACCACCGCGGGGCTTATTGTCACTGTCAACGTCGATCAGGTCGGCCTCCTCACCAGGAGAGACTTCAGGCTTCCCAAAGGAAAAATGCATGTTCTCAGTTATAGGGTTTATTATTGTATGATTGTCTTGTTAAATTGCACAATCTGATATAACCCCTTGGATACAGTGACATGTTGGGCTCTTACCCGAACCATGGCGTCGGGCTCATAGGGCACGTTGTAGTTCTTGGCGATCTCTATGAGGTAACGCTCAACCAGAATCTTAGGAGGGGCCTCCACACTAAGCTTGTGCATAAGCTGTGGAACATAACATCGTGATCAAGACATCATTTCTGTTCAATGTTCAAGGCACGGTACAAGAATAGTTTGAAATGTCTACCCGGTCATTGACAGTGCCGATCTGGTTTGTCCTGCACAGCTTGCCATACTCCTTGCTGTATTTAGCACACAGCTGATCGGACACCTGGAGAGAGAGGAGTGCGTGGTATTCATAACACATGACGTAATCATCTGCTAGCCATGAGTTTTGTGACGTCATGACAACGGGATTCGTGCAGTTGTCGAGACAACA
Source organism: Gadus macrocephalus (assembly GCF_031168955.1). NCBI lineage: Eukaryota > Metazoa > Chordata > Actinopteri > Gadiformes > Gadidae > Gadus > Gadus macrocephalus. Next base: position 14,187,678 of record NC_082395.1, read on the forward strand.
ACAGTGCTAGCACTCTTTACAGCCGAAAGACTAGATGGTTTAAAGTGGTAATTATCGTTATGATAACTAAGAAATACAATAAGGAACTTACAATTTTGAGTTCAGCCACCTCTGACTGGAGTCGCGGAGCGGCCCAGATGAGTGTTGACACAGATTCCTGAAGGCCGGGGTCCAGCTCCCTGGTAGAACATACACAAACCTTGAAAACTGCCTCTGTGCGTCAGTGTCTCTGTCTCGGTCTCTGTCTCTGAATCTGTGAATGTTGTTCAATGAATTGAACACGGACTACGAAACCTAACAATACTGCGACATAGTAGCTAATAAAGGGCTGCAACCAAATTAGACGCTTGTGCCACAAGTAGAGAATGTTAGGATTGTTCTCTCCACCCCTACCCTCCTCCTCATGGCCACGTGACGGAACTCCCACCTGCTTCTGGCCACAATGAACTGAACCATGATCACCACTCTGAGCATGTGGCACTATTTTCAGCACTTCATGCTCAATTAATAATTAATAATAGGCATGCTCCAGCTTGGTGACCAGGAAGTCTTATACATCCATGAGTAATGCACATGCTCTGGTTTAGTGACATAACAATGCACATGCTCCCCAATGGTGACACTGCTGTGTATCGGTGATGGCGCTGTGTATTAATTTCTTATAAATACATCGATGACTTGTCTTCGTTTATTGAGAATTATTTTCATACTTTCTTTCTGAGCTGCCGAAATTTGCTTCCATAGGTAGTGTGATAAACATTTTATAGTGACAATGTCTGGTCTTAAACACGTCCTGTTAGGATACATTGGTAATCCAGGAAAACATCTGACAATTAAGCAGTAAGCACAATGTGAATTGTGACGGACAGACTTTTGGAATCCAGCCACTATCAAACAAGGCAGCATTTCTTCTACCATTCTCCAGCCACTTACTTCATGGATTGGATGAGGCCGAACCGTGCGAGCAGCAGGTCACAGTGGAGCTCAAGGATCTCCATGGCCTCAACCAGGTAGTCCTCCCGGATGATGTGTTCGACGCGGATACGTGCACGTTCATCCTTGCCCCCCGACAGATAATCTGCAATCTCCTTCCTGGCTTTCTGGGCAAGCTCGGCTGTGTTCGAAAAAAAGAATACCTTATTTAACAGCATCTCAAAGTGCTGTACGAGTTTAAGGGGAAAGGGTTACCGGGAGAACAAAATATCAACTATGCGACGATCGAAAAAGTGTAGGAGTATTGGATTTAACTAAATCACTCACTTTTCTTTTTCTCCAGGAGCTTGAGTCGGTTGATGACAAGTCGCAGGTTGACTTTAAGTCTCTCAGCTTTAAATCCTCCTCCCAGCATGTCTGAGATCTGTGTGTTAAAAGAGACATGAGAGGATGTCGAAACCCACAGATCTTGATCACCGGTGTCATCACGTGATCGTGACTGTACCACCAGAAACAAACAAACAAATGCCCCAAGACAGGGCTTGAGGATAGAAAAGTCCTCCTAAACTAAAATGAAAATGGAAAGCTGTTGGGAAGGGTCAAGGATTCTAACAAACGATTAGACGAAAGTATCTGGTGTCTTCTCCCATTCCCAGTTAAGGAGCCATTACAATTTCCCTAGCATGTGTTAGCTAACTAAATAAATTAATGAATAAACACCCAATACGGATAATCAACATAGAGAACACTCACATCAAATAAAAGCGTGTAGGTATCGACTAGGACCGTACCTGTATTGATCGGGATAGAGCAAATCTTGAGCGAGACTTGTTTGTTGCTGTTAGCTGGTTCACCTTCTTCTTCCGTGTTGGCGATCTAATGTGCGTCACTAAAAAGGGGATTTCCCCGGGTGCATTGTGATGATATGAGCAGTAGATGGCAGTCCTTGACACTACTTGGTATCACGGTAAAATAATTATATATTTGAATGAATATATTGTAATGACCTTGCCGGTGACATAGGAATGCCCAGTCATAAGTACTTGAACGAACCTTTAATGGTACAAACCTGGTAACTGTAAGTTACGCCGTAACCAACGCCAAAAATACACACACAACAGGTACCCCGGGACGCACACACCCGCGAACGCAGAACCCTTCAACGCGCATCGCCCCCACCCCTCCTGTTCTCCCAAGCCCCTCCCTCAGCTGACCTGGGGGAGGGGCCCACACTGATTGACAAGTAGAACATTACAATGCATGCACAAATAGAACAACTGGCATAACGGACAACGAAATACAATGCAACACATAAAACACAAACTCTTTATTAATCAAACTCAATATAATCAATCATTCGAGTTCGAATTAGTAAGCTGTTGCTGAAAGAACTTAATAGAACTCGATGGCTTTAGGGTAACTATAGCCAGGTAGGTACAGCCAGAGATGCTGTTAATGGCTCTGGGGAGGTCCGTGTAACGCTTATCAGTTTAATTTCCAATTTCAAAACATAAAAATGAAAATTGGAATATTGAGTTCATGTTACGCCGCCTCCTGCTACGCCGTCCAATACCCCCATCTAGTAACGACGCTGAAGTTGGCATCCGATTCGCAGCATCCGATTTGGCAGCTGGTCCACTTTAAATCGGTCCTGATTGAAAACCACTACACCTAGACTCTTCAAATCTGGACTAAATTTTCACAGTGAGGCTATACATTATATAAAACATAGTTACAGATTTGTGAAACCTTTTTTCTATTTGTGAAAATGCAATACAGGCTCATTTTAACGCTTTTTAGGGGTCCAGACTGCATTAGAACGGGTCCTGATTGAAAACCACTACACCTAGACTCTTCAAATCTGGACTAAATGATCACAGTGAGGCTATACATTATGTAAAACATAGTTTCAGATTTGTGAAACCTTTACCCTATTTGTGAAAATGCAATAAAGGCACATTTTAATGCTTTTTAGGGGTCCAGACCGCATTAGAACTGATCCTGATTAAAAACCACTACACCTAGACTCTTCAAATCTGGACTAAATTATCACAGTGAGGCTATACATTATGTAAAACATATTTTCAGATTTGTGAAACCTTTACCCTATTTGTGAAAATGCAATACAGGCTCATTTAGGGGTCCAGAACGCATTGCATTTTCACAAATAGGGTAAAGGTTTCAAAAATCGGAAACTATGTTTTACATAATGTATAGCCTCACTGTGATAATGTAGTCCAGATTTGAAGAGTATAGGTGTAGTGGTTTTCAATCAGGACCGATTTGAAGATTCTAAGTGGTTTTCAAGCCGAATCGGATGCTGCGAATCGGATGCCAACTTCAGCGTCGTCATCTAGTAGTCGTTTGACTCCACTGGCCCTCATTCACAAATTATCTCCCGCCAAGGGACTCCTGGGTCAACACGACCAGATCCTGCAGGAGATCACCTCCACCCTTCGTAAGTCGTCCCCATCTGTCCACTCCCAGCCCCCCGTCACCCTGGAACCACCAGTCCCCGTCCCTAGCCCATCGTCTTCCCCCCTGGAGCCGTTCATTCCAGCCCCCAAATGTAAGATGGAGACCTGGGATCCTGTCGGTCGTTGCTCCTCCAGTGCTCCCTGGTGTTCGAGCTGCAGCCCCAGACCTACCCCACGACAAATCTCGGATCTCCTACCTGCTTAGAGCATTGCAGGGTGAGGCTCTCGCCTGGGCAACGGCTGTATAAGAACGCGATTCCACGGTCTGCTTCAATTATGTCTTGGAGCACAGTACACGCTGTCTGTCCAACTGCTTGCGCTCCGCTAAGTCTCCTTGGGCGCCGGAGCCCGGGACTGCTTCCACACCTCCTAACCTGCCCTCCGTCCCGGAGGAGTACCACGACCTCGGGGAGGTCTTCAGTAAATCCCACACCCTGTCCTTCCCCCCCCCCCATCGCCCTTATGACTGTGCTATTGACCTCCTTCCCGGGTCCCCCCTCCCTAGCAGCCGCCTGTTCAATGTCTCCCGCCCTGAACGTGAGTCCATGGAGGAGTATATCAGGGAATCCCTCGCCGCCGGAATCATCTGCCCGTCCTCTTCACCTGTGGGAGTGAGCGGGATTCTTCTTTGTGAGCAAGAAGGACCGCTCTCACCATCCCTGTATCGACTACCATGACCTGAACGACATCACCGCCAAAAATAAGTATCCCTTGCCCCTCATCAGTTCCGCCTTCGTCCCCCTCCACGGAGCCTCGGTTTTCTCAAAATTGGACCTGTGCAACGCGTATCACCGTGGCCCCATCCAGGAGGGGGACGAGTGGAAGGCCGCGTTTAACACCCCATTGGGCCACTACGAATATTTAGTTAGGCCCTTCGGGCTCACCAACGCCCCCGCTGTCTTCCATTCCCTGGTTATGATGTCCTCCGGGACATGTTGAACCGCTCCATCTATATTGACGATATCCTGATCTTCGAGGTTCGTGGAGGAGCACAGGGTTCACGTCGGACAGGTCCTGCAACGGTTGCTCGAGAACCGACTATGTCAAGGCGGAGAAGTGCGAGTTCCACGTCCCGTCCATCCTTCCTGGGCTACATAATTAGCCCTGGCCAGGTAGAGATGGATCCATCCATCCAAGGTCTCTGCGGTGGCCGAGTGGCCCTCTCCCCCTACCCGCAAGAGACTGCAACAGTTCCTGGGCTTCGCAAAGACTTCCATCAAGAGTTCCTCAAGACTAATGATATCACCGCTCCTCCTGGAGGATACTGTAGGCCTGTGGACTTAACAGCAGCAATTAATTCTGCATCACAATTGTCCTTACCCCATACACGTCTACTCACTAGTAGACGTGGATAAGCAGATAATGGGCATATGGCACGAACTATGACACTTGTAATTGCCGAATTAAAATTGCAATTGTTACCTCCATGGTAACATTGTAATCACTATGGCCTAATGCTGCAAGTGAACCCTCCTATGGCCTAACGATATGCCTAGTCTCACCCAGCATTTCACCTTCATATTTAACTATGTACACTGGTGCGACTAGACGCTAGTGTCCGCTACAGTAACTTTTAGAAATCCCCGTTGCGCATGGAACTGCCATATTGGCAGTGTTTTGTTTCACAAATATACAGTAGCCTCTACGGTACATATACGTACAGCAGGCTGGGTCAGCTCGACTCGCTTCCAATAATTTCAAAAACTTGCAACTTCAAAAAATTATTGTATTTATTTTACAATTCAAAAATTAACAAAACTATTCTAAATTAAGGAAATTATACTGGGAAACGAATAAACCATTATGAGCAACGAGTGAACTTATTAAGCGGTCTATAGACTCTTTACAACCACTGCATCTTTACCTTGATGTTGCGCAAAGCCCGCACAAAAAGCAAAGCAGTCTCCGCATAAACAATATTATATAATAAGCTAAAAAAAACGTTCAAAATGTATCTTTCATTTTAAAATGTCTATTTTTCATAATTAAATCAACAAGTCCGACACCTTTGTAAACAGAAAATCAATAGCCTCATTTGAACGTCTGGACGGATGTAATTATGGATATGATTGCCTCATTCTCCTCCACTGTTTCTATATATATATTTTAATCAGTGTAGGCTATGCTATGTTCACAAATGGTTAAATAAATGTTTAGGCCTACTAGAAGGATTTCGAGCAATGTTTTATTCGCAAAGACGAATTTTCCATTTCATGCGCAGGTGCATGACAACGTTCTAAAAAATATTGCAGTCTTTGCGAATAAAACATTGCTCGAAATCCTTCTAGTAGGCCTACATTTATTTTTTTTATTTTTTTATTGACCACGCAGGCGATTTTGGGAGGCACACGTCAGGACCTTGCGGTGGACTCAAGGAGGGTCCATAAAGGGATACACAAAATGGTCAAAAAGAAAATGTTAAAAATCACTTTCTATAAAAAAAAATATCGAAAGCTCGATTATATTAGTTTTGTGATCGTTTGACGCTAAAATCGCGAACAAAATTTGAATTATTGCCCAGCCCTAATAAATTGTTGACCGGATTAAAACAGCAATGTAATCAGGTGTGTAAAAGCTTTTAAAATATACATTAAAATTACCAACGTGGTACAAATACAAAGAAAATACATCTCTTTACGGAGCCATTTTTGCTTCAATGAACCTCAATGAACTCGGTAGACTCTCAGAATCCCTAGTGGGACTGACCAAAGGGTGCCTCAGTGAAATGACGCAAGAAAGCTGGGAGACTTTCCACTTTGCAACTCGTGTGGGTGGTGTACGAGGCACCTCGAACACGCCATTACTGTTGTACAACAATTCGAAAGGGCGATCTAACCCATTGGGAATATTTTGAAACGCAGATGTCGCCCGTTTAATTGCATTGTTGTAAGGCAATTGTTACGGTAAGGGTAATTTAATTGTGGGAACTTTAATTATGTAGAAACATTGACCAAACAATGGCTTTATTATAGAGTGGAGTGCCACTGCCTGACCGTCTCCCCCGCGCCCGCTAGAAGGAACGGACATACGATTGCGTCATCGCTGGAATGCAGAGCGTGAGTATCTGAATATCCAATATCTTGTCAATTTAATAAAGAACTTTAAACCGAAGAATAAAACAAAGCATTTAATTATTCTTAAGAACCCATAAACAAGCACTGACAAGGTAAAAGATTTCCGTTAAAAAAATCTATACAGAGATATGCTATCCATCTGCTCTGTTCACAACTTCAGTTTGCTGGCAGACAGTTTCTGCTTCTTCTTCTTGGCTGCCTGTCCTTTGGAGTCTTTGATCTGACTCTTTACCTGGTCCTGCAACTGCGAGAAGAAAGCCTGGGAGGATCGCAACGCCTTGTCCTTCCCCTCATCCTGGAACGCACAACAGTAACATTTAGCTCTCTTGCCATACACTGCCAGTGGACTAAACGTAGCTTAGCATTTATCACACACACACCAAAAATAATATAACCACCACCTAACAAACCCCATCAGAGATGGTACAACCACCGTCAAAAACAAACTGACCTTGAGTATGGTTGCTTTCCCACCCATGGTGATCTTCTTAAGCTTGTCGGCCACCTGGGTCTTGGACATCTTCTTGTTCCCCTCAATGCCGCTGTCGTCTTTCAGTTTCTGTCGTCTCTCCTTCTCCTTGATCCTCACATGCTTCACCTTCTTCATCTTACGTCTCTGCCGTTTCTTGTCAGTCGTCGTCTTCTCCAAGTCTCCCAGCACATCTCCTGCTTTGTTCTTCTCCTGAGGTCAAAGGAGCAGATCATTTTCATTGAGTGTCGCATAGCACTAGTGCTTCCCAGTAAGAGTCCTTTATGAGAACCCTCAATCCTATATTTTTAGGGGCTTTTGTGCCTTTATGGACTGGAGAGTTGATAAAGAAAGGACAGTAGGTTGAAGAAGAGGATGAATGTCATGTAACACAGGACCACTGGTGGTAATCACACCAGGATCGCTACTAGGTCTACTGCCTACTGCGGAGGGCCCCACGGCCTGCCCTCACACTTTGTTAATCATCTTCTGAATCTAGAGTGCCTCATCAAATATCTACAGCTTCTAACTATGTCCTGTCACCCCATATGCGTATGACCCGTAGGTGGGGGAAACACTGACGGAGCAAGGGAGCAACCTACTTTGACTTCCTCTGGGGCCAGGAGTGTAGCGTCGCTAACACCAACGGGAGCTACCTCCTCCATGGCGATGGAGGGGAGGTTGGACACCACCTTGATCTCTGGAACAGCCTGGGAGAAAATAGGAAGTAAAGCGTGGGTTTGGCATCTCATTAACACCAGAGGCCTGGAAGATATTTGGGCTTTACTACAACTACATTCATTGACGCATTATTAATTTCCCGACAGGAATATTAACAATTACTAGAAAATGAATTTCCTGCAGAAAATGCGGTGAGCGCTGCAGAGCAAAATGTGGCTGAAAATATTTTTTCATAAAGCCACATCATTTAAGGTGTAAAGAAATGTTGAATAGCTTAAATCAAGTGAAAAGATACAAACCGTGTTCAAAAGTAAACAATGTAAACATGCCGACCCTTTAAAAAATGTTGGAAACAAATAAAGTGTACGATTTAAACAAATAGCTAAAGTGATTACGTTTATGCAAAGGAATAGTTTAAATCAACTGGAAAGATTTGAACATAGTTCAAAAGTTAACATTTTAATTGGAGTAAACAAAGTAAAAATGCACACCATTTAAAAATATAAAATGGCTGCAAACAAATTAAGTGTAAGAGTTAAACAAATGGCTTCAGTGATAAAGTTTGAATAGATTTAGATAAAATATAGAATAGCGGAGCTGTTCTGATAAAGTTTGAAATGGTTGAACCAAGTCAGTGTTGCAGTCAAGTAAGTGTAGGAGATGTATAGGTGTGTGCATTTGTAGTAAGTTGGAAAAGTGTTGTTGACGTTATTCCTTCACATCTAGTTAATCGAGATAAGCTGATGATAAATAAATAATTAATAAGAAGACTAATATATTAAAAATAAGTGACTTCAGTACAGCAGAGATAAGTGGCAGAAGTTTTCCTGCTTTGCTCTATTTAAAATGCATATATTAGAAGTGATTTATATGTTAAGGGCAGCAAGAGCAATGTTTACACCAGCAAATAGAGTTAACTATCTAAACATCATAATATCTCACTGATAACCTAGATTTTCATTTAATAATAAATTCTCCTGATATCAATACAGAGTTACGTTTAGAAGAAATAACACTTTTAAACTTGTTCATAAAAATTAGCGGTTACACTAACCAGCCCTACAGGCAACACGGCTCATATACATACTCTTGTATCTGCAGTGCAGGTCAATGGAGAAGCGCAACAGCCAACTAAAACTGTTTTTGTTCTAAACGTGGTCATTTGTCTCATATGATGGTCAACATAGTTATCTATGCCTTTTTATCACGTTGACGGAAATTTAGAGATGCCTCGTTTCCATCGAGCAGTACGGTTCGGTGTGGCTCGGATAGGGACAGCAGCTCGATTGCACTAAATCTGGCTCACGTTTCCACCATCGACCCTACCCTTATGGTAGGGCGGGGTTCAAGCCGGATGGCAATAGCCACGGCAGCTACGTAAACATCATGACATCAAAACAGCCTGCTAATTAATGCAATGAACAAGAAGACCGTGACACATTAAACAAAAGGCAAACAGACGGCAAACTTTTGCGCGACATTTTCTTCAATAAACTAAGCTTGCACCGTTGTCCAGAAATACCTCGCGAGTGCTCCGTTTGTTTTTATCCCCCCGTCACACAGAATTGACGATTGCATCGACCAATCAACGGACAGCGTGTGTAGCTCTGTTCTCGCGCTTGGTTCTCAATGGAGGAGTATCGAAAAATAGGTAAGGCTCAGTGGGCTTATTATCGGACCCTGCCAAACTTTTAGCGTTGGAAATGGCAATATAAGTGAACCGTGCCACACCGTAACACATTGAATAACATGGTAACATGGAATTTGTAAAAAAAAATCGATTCTGTTCGGTATCGCGTTATTATAAGTAAGTATTTTTATATTTAAAAAAATGTAAATTAATTTAACATTTTGTTTGATGACCACATATGGTTATTGAAATTCTATTTTACTCTTAATTATATGATTATTCTCAGGTTTATATTAATCTATTATGTCTGCTTTATTGTACTCTTTTGTATTTAAATAATTTGAAGTTATGTGCTAGGAGTTCAGCATCCATGTGAGAGGTCTCCTATTCAGAGAATGATTACTAGTGTCCTGTGTCCCGAATGTTCAGGGACACAGTTTTCGCACTACCGTCCCAAGCTTTTGCACTTCAGTTAATGTGTAAAAGATACCATTGTTCACAGAATTAAATGTGACAATTGAAGTGAGTTGAGCAGTCTTATTTCATTAATTTTTTTGCAATGCCTTTGAATAATATGGGACATGAATCACAATAATAGTGAACCGTGGCCCAAACATCAGAATGCTATCGAATGCTATCGAAATCGAATTCTCGAATCATAACCCCCTCTGCTAAACATTGTTTTGTTGGAAACTGTCGCACTTACAGGTTTAGGAGTGAAGTGGAAGTTGGAGAGGGCGTCAAGTTTCAGGAAGAGCGTGTCCATCATCTTTTTAATTTCAACATTGGCTGGGTTCTCCTCCACCACGGTACTTTTCTGAAAACAGAAAACAAAGGCATTTGATCATTAAAAAAGTATTATACGAGGCATGGTGAAAAAAGGGAGATGGCAGTGAAATGGAATATTTGTTTGCAAAGACCCCTGGTTACTGTTGACATTGTATATGTCACACACACTGGACTTCCATTTAAAACTTCATATATACCATTTTTAAACACACACACACACACACACACACACACACACACACACACACACACACACACACACACACACACACACACACACACACACACACACACACACACACACACACACACACACACACACACACGGGGTTGAGGGAACCACCTGTGTCTGCTTGATGAACTCTTGTTCATAGATCTGCGCCAGGCTCAGCTTGCTCTTCTCATGGTCAAGAGTCAACCTCTTCTTGTATCGGAACGCCTCCTCCTTCGGCTTCTCCTTCCTCACAACATCGTCAAACACCTGAGTAGTCCAAATCAGATGAATTCCATCGGCAGCATTATAACCACATGAAGATCAAATAGCACGTTTTCATTCTTCTACCAACAAAGTTTTCATTAAAAAAAAGAAGACTAACATCGCATCTCTGATTCTTATGGTTACTATGCACTTGTTGTTTTTTAACTATTTTGTACAGCTCTCTTTCTTTGCTCAGACGAAGCTGCAGCATCCACACACACAGTGGCATTGTGCAATAAGTGATCGAAAATCCCAACTTTCTCACGGACACTGCCGTCCCCTGCTGCCCAGAGAGAGCTCCACAGGTCCATGCAAACAATGCTGCCGCTGTCGCCTCAGTAGAAAATAACGATATCTGCAGCCACAGCAGAGTATTTCAGTAACAGTGATAAAAGTGTGGTTTTGGGTTAAATGGCTTATTAATATGACATTTGTATTGTGTAACTGTTATGAGCCTTAAAATAAAGAGAACTGTAACGACAAACCACTTCCTGACGACTGAGAGGATGGTACGAACTCCTTGCTTTTATCGGCACATGAGATGGGGTGTTACTAAGGACTACAGCAGCTCAGCGAAGGGGAAGTGGTGGCGCGCTACCCTAATTTCCTGATTAAAATTGATTTATATTTTTAAACATCGTCCTAAGCCATAAATTCAGGTATCAAAAAAATTAAAATTGTCTCAAATACCCCCAATCCGAGTGATCGATGACGACTTCAAACTCATGCATGTTGCAGAAAACTTGCAACAGCGCCCCCTGGGGTCACACTTTTCAGTGGTGTCGCAGAATTCTGTGTAACATCCGCTCACTCTCCTTGCTTTACCACGAACAAGCATCTAGGATCGATTGCTCTTCCTTGGGTCTCCCGATGATAACGTTGAATTTCATACATTGAATTTTGCACGTGAAAAAATAAAAGTTGCAATATTTAACGTTGAATATTTGATTATGATTTTTTTTTTACTTGAAAATTAAGCTGAAAATGATTTATGGAATATTTTTTTAATACATTTCAGAGGCAAAAAATCCAGATACGTTATTTCAATGCATAAATATTCAATGCTTAAAAATCAATGGCTTTTTAGTTACATAATCCGATGACACCGATTGACTTCCATATGTGACTGCTGAACAACACAATGTATATATTATATAACAGTTCTCACCTGATCTTTTATCCTCTGTTTGATGATATCCTCCAGCTTCAGTGTGGTCTCCTCTGTGATAGCAGGAGCTAAAGGACAGAAAGATTTAATATTAAACTCCCAACAAGGACAGGACCACCAGTGTAGGATGACCACGTGGACGTAGAATGGCCCAGTGAAAACAAGCACTGTGTATTCTTTGAAGAGCAGTGCACATAAATAGGCCTAAGGCTAGTGAGGCGGGCTGGCCCAAAACAGCCGATACTGTTAATTCGTAATTGAAAATAGTCTGCATATTGTCCAAAAAAGAACTATGCCAAATGCAGAATTGTTCGCCATTAATCCCAATAGAGTGATGATGATTTCAAAATGCAAAAGCAACGTCCAATCTGCCTTATTCTATAATTTAGGGGCGGGCTCTTGTATTAATCTTTTTGTGTAAAGGAAAATCAATAGTGTAATATAACAATATAAATGTAATAATAAAATACTAATAGTCCTTCAACCAATCAGACCAACGATCGCTTTGATCGCAACAATCGCTTCCCTGTAGTCATTGTGTTAAACCAGCCAATAGCGCGCCAGGGGGAAAAAACTGCTTTGTGATTTGCTCCAGTAAAAGCTGATCGGAAACAGAAATAAATATATTGTTCTGCAGCCCGTGCTGCAGAGCTAATTTAAATCGCGGCAAAACGGGCTGGGGGTACCATCTCAAATATAACTGCATTTCATATTAAATCGCATCGTTTGCTGTGTTACCAACTTAATCTATGCTGACTTAGGTTGTGGGATGTTACAATATCAATAACGTTGAGTTCATAAGGGCTAACATTATCTTTTCTGAGTTAACAATCATTTCGGGCAGGTGTGTTCGAGCACAGTATATCATACTAAACTTTGGTAAAACGGTCGCAGCCGTCTTCTCTGTGCCAAAATCCCGTTGCTTCGGGTTTTCCTTTGATAGGCGCGTTGAGAGGAGGAGCGGGCGACTCAGCTGTTCATAAGTGTACCCGCGCACCACTGGCATGAATGCTCGCTTCTCTCTGTGTGTGCGTGTTCGTGTGCGTATGCGTGTGTGAATGAAAATGTCAGGGAGAAAGAGTGCTATGAGGAGATGAATGTACGGAACGATATTTATATTTTAAAAAATACCAAAAAAAAGGCGCTCAGTGTTGACTCTGTGGCGCTGCGCAACACATTGGTTTATGTATGGGAAACACTGCCATAACCTTTCGTGAATAAGTATTCCATATGACATAAGAATTGGGACTTTGTAAGCTACACATAAATGTGCATCACTTGGGATACGAACCCTGCACGAAGAAATTCAAGACTGACGCGCTACCTCCACTCTACAACTCTCTCACGGAGACACACTGCAGAACCGTAAGCATTGCCTACATAAGGTCCAACAAAGATGATCAAATAGCGAATACCCTCTGATGAGAACCTGTATCGCTCCTAAAGAATATTCTCAGGCAATGCCAAGGGATCGGATCTGTCCCGAAAGACCCTCGGTCTCCGGAGAGAACCCTGTACAATACGGGCTCCGAGGTCCACGGGAACACCCACATATGGTGACAACATTGTCAAAGGAGGGGCTAGGAAGCTGCGCATGCCGATCCAACCCGATAGACTTAGCTGATAATCTGCTCCTGACCAGGTTTGGTTGACAGCATAAGTCACCATGTTGATAAAGCGACGCTAAGAGAGCGACTTTCGCGTCACAGCTAACCCAGGCTTTGAGCGCAACATACCTCGCTAACCCCCTAATCGAGGTTCGTATTATACGCAACAGGCGTGATTAGCCGTTACAAGTCGTTTTGAAATCGACAAGAGAAGGGACAAAACAAGAAACTTGTAACGCCCCTTGTTTTTAAATGGCTTGTAACGGCTAATCACAGTCACACCTGGTGGCTTGTCATTGGACCTTTAAAAAAAAAAAAAAAGGTGAAATCCTGCAAGTGTGGACCTACCCCTCCTGGAAGTTTGGTCGAAGTCTACATTTTCTGTCAGGATGCTGTTCTCAGGGCGGGTCTGAGCCGTGGCCTCGCCTGCCAGCTGCCAAGGTTTCTCTGACAATGCCACCTTCTCCAACTCACGGATCTTCTCAGTCATCTAGGATAGCAAATACATTTTTGAAAAATTGAATTTTGAAGGATCCTATCCCTTTTGCTGAGGCCCTGCCAACCAACTAATGTTGCTTCTCAGTATGTAATATACAAAACAATAATACTGACCACCAGACGATATTTACGTCATCTGAATACATCTGATACAGGACGACATGCGTGCTTCATGATGTCATGTTTTCATAGATTAAAGGGTAAAACACAGCCCACTCTCCTTACCTTTTGCTGACGTTTCTCAAACGAAGACTTTGGTTCCTCTTTTTCCAAGCTTGACTTCCCACCAATGATGTCGACGATGTCTTCTCCCTCGCTCTGCTCTTCCTCAGAAAGATTAAAGGTCACTTTTTTATGACCCTGTGGGGACTGGCTCGCCTCTGGATCCCTAGATAATCAAGGAATAAGGTGGATTTAGGGAATATATAAAGTTCTACCATTTCATGTACGGACATGGTGAATTGGGATGCACTGATACCAGTACTCAGACCCGATACTGTGCTCATATACTCGTACGACCAGATATCACTTTACGCAACATGAAGAGCCAGTGAACCCAAAAATGTTTAGTTTTTTTTAAACATGGTAATATGTCTTATATGATTGACAACATAGTAATCTATGCCATTTTATCACCTAAAATAAGTCCCCAATTAAAATAAAAAGTGGGTAAAATCCTATGTATTTGCCATTCTCCACAAAACAACATTCCACTCTGCTGGAATGAAAAGTGCCTTTTCCGAGGCAATCTGATGCCAGGACCAAGGGTGAATATGTGAAGCTCTGCCTGGCCAGCAGTTGACTGCTGCGTCTCTGGGAAAGTCAAGCTTTTCAGAAACGTATTGGATATTGCTAGGGTGCGTTTGGGGGGTGAAGCTCCTTCTGAGCAACGATTTATTTAATACCCGCGTCCGAGAGTTAGGATTCACCGGAGACATATAGTAGAGCGCTACGGTGGGCGTCGCATTCATAGACAAAATCACTCATACCAAACGACAGTACTAAAAAAGTATCACAAAGTTGGCATGGGCCATTACCATGGCGATAACATTACCAAAAACACATTTCTTTCAATCTCATAATGTTCGAATTCCCACTGAAACAGTGAGTTCACTGGCTCATTGGAAACTTATGGTAGCATTGAATACCCATATTTGTACGTGGTATCAGCAAGTACCCAAATGTAATTGCTTGTACTTGGTCTGAGAAAAAGAGAAATCGGTGCATCACTAACTGAATGTGTGGTAATATCACACATAATCCACTAACAGTGTGTAAAACCAACCTGGGTGATACACTGTTGACAGTGCATAACCAGAATAAAACAGAACACAACCTCAACACACACTGGCTAGCACAGTGGAGATGTGAGGAAAGATACAATTACATTAGCCATCCAAACATTCACATGGATCTGGTAACATCCATGTGATAGGTTTGGTATTATAGATAGCTTTACTCCAATACAATTTCCGATCACTTACTCAGAGTCATTCTCTTCCTCATCTGACTCCTCTTCTTGATTGTAATCGTTATTGTCCTCCTGCAGCTCATCCATGCTGTCGACGTGGTGACCTCCTGTGCCAGGTGCCTCTCCATCCACAGGATCAAAGAAGTCTTTATACTTGAGGTTCCTGGAGCTCTTTAGCTGGAAGCAAAATTAGACAATGATTGACTAATTAGGAAGCAAGCAACATATATTACTTGTACTTGTGTCATCTTTATGGTAAAAAATGGAAAACAAAAATGTAATAATCACAACGAGACAGTCAGAATTGTAGCGGAATATACAAGGTTTAAAGGGAAATGGCGAATGATTGACAAAGGACCAATGATACATACAGAACTTTTTTTGGTTTGTTTCTTTGCAGAGATTGGTTCCTCAAAGTTGAAAGTTTCTCCTTCGTTGTCAGAAGCAAAGTCTTGGAAATAGTCTATGCCATCCTCTATCTCCTTGCCCTCTTTTTTGTCCATGTCGTCAAGGAAGGACTCCATCTCCGACAACTTGAAGAACCTGTCGTCTACCTCGGACAACTGTTGAGGAAATCTTTTTCTTGCTACCAATGCCTGTTTCTTATTCTGCTCCCGCTTCTCAAATTCATCCGTGTTGAAATCAAAGTCTGAGTCCTCCTCCAAGTCTGAGTCTTGGTGCTTCACAGTTTTCCGTCGTGGCCTCTTCGCAGCTATCTCTTCTGCTTCCTCCACCTCACCTTCATCCTCCTCCAACTCCTCTGCTGCTGCATCTTCCTTTCGATCTCCTGCACCCTCCTCTATCTCTTCGATAAGAGTAAACATGTCATCTTCAGCAGCTTTGTGAATTTTTATCTCAAAGTGCGATAACACAATGGTGTTCTGGAGCTCCAGCTCCTGCCAGATCTGCTCCTCGTCGAAGCTGTCAACCACCAGCTCGACAAGCGGGCTGCCTTTACAGTCGGCAGTTTCGTTTGTCTTGTTGAGATCATACAGGATCTTGGCCAGCGACGTGAAGTCTGCTGCCACACCATCTTGAATACTGCAAAAAGAAAACGGTCTTGTTTTAGTGTCTGAAATTCAATGGTGGATTGTTGACGTCAGGAGCAGTGTATAGCACATACATACTGTTCTCAACTTCTCTTTACAGCTGCCAATGTAAACTTGCATGATATAAACTACCGGTATTTTGACTTTAATCATAAACATTGATAATATAATATAAAGATAATATAGAATATCAATGGGTTCTGCAACTGTTATAACGAGCTAGTAGCTAGCCATAGCTCACACTAGCAGCCTCAACGCATGTTTGTTTTCTGTATATTGTCTACTATGTCTAAAATAAAGCAGAGTTTTTCTATTCTTGCCAACCGTAAACTGTAGACTGTACCTTACCTTAGAAACTTATCTGGGTGTGCTGTGTCATCGTTTAGTTTGTTTATACATTCCCCCAGTAGACCCAACACGTCTTCTTCAGCAGCCATGTTCCTATTCACGTGGGGAGTGGGACGTGTGTGTGTAACACTCAAAACGTTCCCCGAGAAACTGTGTTCAGATAAGGTTCAGATAACGTTCCAGGCATGGTTACAGACGACACACCATTGTAAACCGTTTGGAATATGGCGTCGATCGTGTTGAAGGTTGCAGGTAGTCATGCCGTACATGTAATCATCATATTTATATAATGCATTCGCTTATCGATTCGAAATTGGAGATGGATGTTTATGGTAAACCATGCTGTGAAACATTAGTTTCACTGATAGTTTTGACCAGTCAATGTCGTGCTTGTCATTCAACCGGTGTCCTGCATTGGTGTAAATCCACCACAGATTGCTTTATAATCGAATGGCGTTCCACCATGATACTTATGAACCCACTCAATTAGAATTGTGTGTGGTTTTGTTTGTTGATTTTGCAGGTCTGTCGCGGTGGGTCAGACACACTCTGCCCAGCAGGGCGCTCACAACCTCAACATCTCGTCGCTCGAGGGTTCCGGGCTCCCTTTGGAAGTTGGGAAAGCTGAACCACATTGCCATTGCCGTCCCAGACATTGAGAAGGCTACGTCGCTGTACCGAGACGTCCTTGGTGCGACGGTCAGTGACAAGCTGCCCTTGCCAGATCACGGGGTCTACACGGTTTTCGTGGAGCTCGGAAACACAAAGCTTGAACTCCTCCATCCTCTGGGGGATAAGAGCCCGATTTCGGGCTTCCTACAGAAGAACAAGTCTGGGGGATTGCACCACATCTGCATCGAGGTAAGTGATCTTGGCTGCTACAGACAGCGTCAGATCTTTTTATACATTAATTTACTATAAATTCTCCAGATAATCGTCAGACCTAGCATAATGTATTGCCTAATATTTAAGATTAGATGCTTGATTAATCCTAGACGGGAAAATAGGGTTTCACAACAGAAAGCACAGCCCAGTAAAAGGAAATATATATATACCTTATCTAGAACATAGTTCAAGTCAAGGCCAAGTCAAATGCACAACAAAGTAAATACAATAAAATAATTACATAAAATGAAATAATGTAAAAATAACAAGAGTAATAAAAAAATGATTATGTGTGTATATATATATATATATATATATATATAGTTAAAATATTTGTGCGTTCTCGTGGTGGGGTGATCAAAGGCAAGAGTTCAATAGTCTTGTGGTTTACGGGAAGAAGCTTTCCTCGAACCTGGTGGTTTATGTGTGGACTCCTGTTCCGTCAAAATGATATAGATAGAAATGATTGTTATGTATTGCAACGTTCCTGTTCCAGTACTCAGTGTGTAATCAGTGTTTTAATTCCATCTCTGTTTTTGCAGGTCGAAGATATAAATGCGGCAATAGCAGCCCTGAGAGTCAAGAACATCAGAACCCTTTCGGCCATGCCACAGATCGGCGCCCACGGCAAACCTGTGATCTTCCTCCACCCAAAGGACTGTGATGGGGTACTGGTGGAGCTGGAAGAGGCCTGAAGCTCCCTGAACCAGGGAAATCCCCTGGTTCATTCAGATCCCCACCCACTGGTCCTCCCACAACACCAACTTGGATGTGGTACTCTCACAGGATTTGTCTGAGTCATTTGTCTCTGCTTCTTTTCTGCAGGTCCATGCGTCTTGAATGTGATTCAATAGGAGTTTGATGCTCTTGATGAATAAAGATGTGATGGTTGGAAGTTACATAATTATCCTGATCCCACTTAAGCCAGCTACTTTTAGATCTTTGTTATAATAATTTTACTTTTTACTACATACTTAATGCTGTTAAAATGTCTATATTTAAT
The DNA here is from genome assembly GCF_031168955.1 of Gadus macrocephalus. Taxonomy (NCBI): domain Eukaryota; kingdom Metazoa; phylum Chordata; class Actinopteri; order Gadiformes; family Gadidae; genus Gadus; species Gadus macrocephalus. Next base: position 14,206,238 of record NC_082395.1, read on the forward strand.
GGGTTAAGTTTGTAAATTGGTAATGTAAAAAAAATATGAATCCCAGGGTTCCTGTCATGAGGTGAATTCTGGTTCTGATCAATGGAATATGATGCATCTCTATCAGGCACCAGTGATGTTATCATTGGTAAAAGTAATCTAGTAAAGCACACTTGTATTACGTGGACATGCTTTAACTAATAGCTGCATAATGTTAGTCGAAAGTTAAAATCTACTGAATTTTAGAAGTTTATGTAGTAAACGATTAAACGGGAAAATAATGCTAATAATACTTCCTCCATCATGGGAAATTCAGGTAAGTATATAGAGTGAAGAAATGGAGAAGATTATATATATATTTTTATAGAAACATTCCAAAACAAACCCTCGTTGCTATCACCACAAAATTAATACGTTTATTTGTTGCCAAACCATTTTAGATATTTTAAATGGTGTGCATGTTTACGTTGTTTACTCCATTTAGACTTTTGAGCTCTGTACAAGTCTTTGCACTTTATTTAAGCCATTCAACATTTCTTTACGTCTTAAACTATGTGGCTTTATTAAAAAAAATTCAACCTCACTTTGCACTACTACATCTTATGCAGGGAATGCATATTCTAGTAATTATATTGAAATCATATCCTGAACCCATGATCAGAGAAGTCAACAGGACACAACAGGCAAAAAATATATCGGATTGTAAATTATGCAGTGTTAACCCACCCAGTATACCGACATAAAACGTTTTACATTTTTCAGTGTAAAGAAAAAAAAGCGTGGGTCTGATTGTCAGATAAGTCCACGATTTTTTAAAGCATTACAAGAACAACGACATTCAATTTGAAAGCTAAAAACAAGTGAGACACATGGTGCGCCGCCGGACTCGTCGCTCTTTACCTTCTCTTCTACTGCTGCTAGTGTTTTTAAATTGTGTATTCGGGGTTAGTGTTTAAACAGAATTAGGCATGCACTTATGAGAAGTTCTCAGCTGCTGATTTTGCCACAGGTCTTCCACACCGCTTCATCACTTCAGTGCTCATACTTTCATTTAGAAGCCTCTTCGTGGTTGTGTGCGCCTTGGACCATCTAAGTAGCCAACTTTTATTGTATAAGAATGCTTACACTTTGTTTGTAAATCAATTTGTTTCATGCATTATCAAGTTCCTCGGTTTGTAGAGACCCCATGCATACATTCATGTCGGAAGAAGAGAGATAAATAAACCTGCTGTGTTCCACTGACCGAACAACCTGTTGTGCAGCACTTGCTTTGATTAAAGGTTTCCCACATCGGCTAAATGTGTCTCCTCTCCCACCACGAGAGCAGAAGTTATTGATTCTATTGTTGACTGGACCATAAGGAGGACATGCTGGTGGACCATTCCTACGACTTTGGAGAAGCATGAGTTTGCCTCCTTAAGTATGAATCTAAGAGGTGTTAAAAACGGAGCCACTTTCCAAGAAGTCCCTCAGTCCGAACGCGCCTATAGGGATTATTTTTGCGGCGCTCGGAGTCCTTTGATGAAGAACAGGGATATCTCCCAGCCATCGTAGCTATGTGCCTGACCTTGGTCACACTCAGGATATATAACTGGAGAAGACGCCACCTAGGCCCCTCTGCCCGGTACTGCAACCCACCCAATCCGCACTTCCATGATCTGTACCTACACTATGAATGAATGGCTACCCCATCGTTGTTCGCCTACCGAGAGGTTCCCCAGGCGTCCACAGGCTTCTCACCATTCGAGTTGCTGTATGGACAACATGTGAGGGGTCCATTGGATGTCTCGAGGAAGACCTCTCAATGAGGGAGAACTTTGAAGGAGCAGCCGGACCAACAGGTTCGTATATTGGCTTATGTACTCAATATACCTATGGGTTGTGCGTGTATAGTTTGTAGCGCGTGTGTGTGTGTGTGTGTGTGTGTGTGTGTGTGTGTGTGTGTGTGTGTGTGTGTGTGTGTGTGTTAACGTGTGTGGTTGTAGGCGATGACTCCAGTTTAACCAGTGAATGGGTCTCTCTGGTCTCTTTGATGAAAGCTTCCTTCTCACTCCTCAAAGGGCCGTTCAGTTTTCTTAATTAGTTAATTGGTTGCATCCGGTGCGTTTCACTTAAAAGGGAACCTGACATGGACACCTGGCATTGTAGCGTCTCCCAAACGCGGTATGTTGTGTTCCCAGAAACAAGAATGTGCGTGTAATGTTTTGTTGAGCTCTGTTGTAACTTTTTTGACCTCTCTTCCAGTTTCACAGGTTAAAGACTTTTTGAAGTAAAGAGGAGCATCTCATCTGAACCTGATGTGAGTAGTATTGTGTGGCAAAGCACAACTGCGTTGACTTGTATGTTGAATATAGATCACTGATAATGTGTGAAGGAAATCGGGGATTGTGGTGGTTTAACTCATTTGAAATTTAAATAATGACTACCTGAAAGTAACATTTTAGAGACTATACATTCAAACTTGTCAAAGTAAGAGGTTAATCACTATTGACTAATGACAGTCAAATAATTAGTATAACTTATATTAAAAAGCTGGATTAGTTAATTATCTTAATCATTATTTAAAAGTTGGATGATCCCAAAAGCCCTGAATTTGTATTGTCATTCATTTATCTGATTTAATGGAGATGGTAGATGTTGAACTGTGGGACAGTGCCCAAGTTTGGGGACAATGAGTAATCTGTTCCTTCCTTCAAAGGTCTATCATGGATATTTAACTGCAGTTCTGTGAGTATCCCAACTTGACCATGAAGATGAACTGCAAACTGTAAGTCATTAGTTTCTCATTACTCTTGGGCACATTGATGTATTTTGGCTTCCTGGTGAGTTAACCTGTTAGCTGAAGGTTGATCTGAGTATTAAGGATGTTTCATTGGTTCATGGGTTACTTAGGTGTTTGGTTTATGTTGGTTTTAATGTTTTTTTATAATGGTCACAGGCTCCAAGTTATTGTTGTAAGCTGGTGTATTGGGTTGGGTTCTGATATCTTCAGTCTTCTTTCCAGCTACTCTCCTGAGCTCTGCATCTTCATCACATGAGTATTGCTTTATTTATGAGGGTGTGGTCTGAGTGAGCAGAGGTGCATACTGGGATACAGAGTTGTCTGAAGTCTACAGGTCTGTAGACACGCCCCCGCAGGGGAAACCGTGTGTTTGAGAAACGGTCGTGACATCAGTTACATGGACTAGAATGTTCTTTAAGATGGAGACAGGGTTTCAGAAGGAGAAACACCAGGGGGAGATGAGGGGGCTCCTCATCTCAACGACTAAAACACAACTTCAGTCTGACAGAGAACCATGGAACACATTCAACCGTCCCCTCCAGGCATCGTGACTCCTCAGGAACAGTTTCATTTCCAAGAAGGTCTTATTTGGGGCCATTCCAAGATGGATCCTGCTCCTCAAGAGCCACCCCCCTCCACTGGGTGGTCTTATGAACAGATGACCTCCTTCCTGTCCTCAGGCTGACTAAAGCTGCACCGCTTGCTGTGAAGGCCCCTCATTCAGGAATCCATTGGACTACAAAGACATGACTTCAGAGACGTTGAATCAACCTGGGACACAATTTGGACGCCAAGCATTATCCATCACCAATGTGGGACGCCACTGAAGAATGTTGTACATAATTTACGTCTCTGGAGACATTGGTTGTTCTGTTCTGGGTGTCCTGGCAAGAGAGCTGGGGGTGGATGATGGAATGTTCTTTGGGATGAGGTTTTTACCCTGCATGATTGTTTTGCCTTTTATGGCTCAGTGGTGTGTGTTGGTTTGACATGAGGTGGATGTTTTTTTTGTGTGTGTGTCACTCAGACCTGGCATGGGGTTCTGTGTGTGTCTGGCTTGCTTTGACAGTGATAATGTTCATACGGGGGTCTGTGTGATTGACTTGGGATATTGGAATGGTCAAATAAATCATACCTGATGGACGGCCACACGTTTACTTGAGGCCTCCAGTAGACATGAAGAGCACGGAGCAACGCTCCGGAGCGATATCCAACACACTGGGCAGGAAGGAGAGTATCCAAATCAAGTATAAAAGGATGCAAGCGGCGTGTTCAGATCAGTGACTTCAAACTAGGACTACACCAATCAGGATCAATGGAGGATGGACACCTAAAGGCATTCCACGAGGAGTCTGAAGTTGGAAAGGGACCTCGATGGATATTCAAGATGACCTTCAGACCTGTAATGAGACGGCTCTTCCTACCTGGCTGGATTGATGGAGAGCCCTGTGGATCTTGTCTTGCTCTCAGTTGCATGTCTTCTCAGGCTGAACTGTATTTGTGTCGGACAGGACCAATCTGGGAACTCCAACTAGTGCGCTCTTCGAGCTGAAGTTGTGCTCTTCAGCTGAGGAGGTAAGGAAACCTTCACTGGGGCTTCAAGATGTAAAGAGGAGACTGTTTCAAAGTGTTCCATGGAACTCTGATGAGGCCGTTGTTGTGTTCCACTGGCTGAGAGGCAGAACCCTCACATCTTCCTCTTGGCCTTTCTCATCTGAGAGTCCTGGCGCCGTCTTGAAGGATATTCCAGCGCATGTAACTGATGTCACGACAGATTCTCAAACACTTGGTTTCTCCTGAGGGGCTTATCTATAGAACTGAATACTTCAGACAGCACTGTATCCCAGCATGCATCTCTGCTCACTCAGACCACGCCCTAATGAGTAGGATGCAACACTCTAGTGATGGAGATGTAGAGTTTATAAGTAACGAGGGAGCAGACAAAGGTGATTAGAACACAATGGCATGTCAATTCTGTAAATCTTTAAACCATGAAGATGGTTGGATAGATCAGGAATTGGGCTTTATTTTAATATGGGCAATCCTTTCGCTCAAATGCCCACTTCTCGCTGGACCTGTACATGTGTTGGCTGGCTGGCATGATTTGCTGTTGGTGATGAGTAGGTCAGTGTGACGTTGCAGGGCTATGGTCGGCTCTCTGTGAGCTTAACTTTTAGATTTGCTCTGTATGGTTTGTACCATGAATAATCTAGATAATTGTAAAATGTAGACATGGTTTTGTATTGAATGATTCCATTGTTTTTAGGCAAGGATTTGTTGTGGGATGTACATGGTAGTTTGGTTCTTCGTACGGTTTTGATTGATATAATTTGTACACACTGGGTGCATAATAATGTAAAAGTATACTGAATAGTAGTAATTACCAACAGCAACAAACAGATCTCCTCAAGGTAAGTCTGTTGGCTGTGTTTTAATGTAGACCATCGCTGGACTTCAGGATCTTCCTCCGTTCAGCTCAAGGTGAGGCGCTGGTTCTGTTTTTTCTTTGGTTGGTTCCGGCCGGAATGTTCGGATTCCAGTCGGACGGTTTGTGCTTCCCGCCGTGGAAGGTTTTGAGTGCGGTCACTTGATTTAGTCCCAATGGTTAGCATAGAACGTTGTAGTCTTGACACCCATTAGAAGCCACCTGGCAGTTAGTTGGACAGGAATCTGTCTGAACGTTCTGGATTGTATTTGCGTAACCTTGAGCCGTTGCCAACGGAAACTATTTTTCAGTTGTTTCCATTGGGAATTGTTGGCCCTTATCTTAAACAACTTAAGTTTGATATTAAATACATACTGACGCGTACATCGTACAATATGTTGATAATTTTCGATGGTTGCGCTGTACTTTTATCCACGTTGACGGGACTCTCGCTGCGTACAAAACGGCGTTCTACTTGCGGGCCCATTTCTGACATCAGTGAAGGCTGAAAATCATTTCACGGTGGAAGACAATTTGACATTTCTTCAACGGAATCCAGCACCTGAATATGAATGGGTAAATTTGATTTAATATCAATACTGCTTAGTGTTCTTTGGTACTTCAGCTTTTGTACGTTCTAAATATCTGCGGTCATTAATTGCACAGAAGTTAAACTTTACCTAAAGGAATGACGTTAAACAACGACTTTGGTGCTGAGTTACCAACTCGATAATATCAAAGCTAAAATAATGGCCGTCCTTCCCACGTGTTCTGTACAAGGTTAAAATGGTAACATGTAGTTTGTCCCAAGGTGTCCACCTCCTCACCCAGAGTAAGACCTCCACCGCCTGTCACAAGTCCTCCAGAACAGGTCAGTGCTCTTGTGTGTGAGTAGAGGTCAGTTTCAATGCATGGCCTGAACCACTTCTTTAAACTTGTGGACTGCTCTGTCTTCATTCCCAAAATGAAATGCTCATGTCTGGTCTCGAGTCTTTTCAAGCCTTGAGTTATAAAATAATAGTTAAATTAATTGTTTTAACTAGGTTTTTGGATGAGTCAATTAAGTTTATTGTTGGGCAAATGCTGATATAAACCTACTGCTGTAGCTGAAAGGCGAGGCTGAGAGGCTGGGGGCCGGAGGCTTGTGGTGCCAGGATGGACCTGAGGCTGGGGGCCGGAGGCTTGTGGTGCCAGGATGGACCTGAGGCTGGAGACCAGGGGCCTGCAGCACCAGATCAGAGGGTAACCATCACCAAGCTCATCTGAAACACTGAAATCCTCAGTATTTTAGGTCTGGTTTTGATCATCTTATGACTTTACATCTGTGCCAAGCTGTGATTTGAGTTAATTCATGCCGGGTTTATGTAGGAGTCATATGAGCCATTATTGTTAGTAGTGCTGCTATGACCTTAGTGGATGAATTGCTGAACGCGACAATCTGCAGACGTTGTCTAATTTAAGTGTTTAAATATGTTTTTAATTTGTCTTCCATTTTACAAGTGAACCTCAGATGCAGGTGGTTGGGTGCATTGCGTCCCCAGGTGATTTACTGCTGAGACCAACTGTGTTTGTAACCAGACCAGGAATCCAAGGCTGAAGGAGCTGATGGAGGAGCCATGCTGAAGGCCCTGCCTGGTGGAGGAGCTGACGGAGGCCCTGCCTGGTGGAGGATGTCTGTCGTGGGGTAGATGGAGCCTGACTCTGAAGTGATCATCACACTCACTGCCACTTCTCGTAGAATACTGCTACCACAAACCACCGGCGTTTGTACCATATATACCAGACAACTACATCTGGTTTACCACATGTTGCAGCAAGACTTCCGCTGTTTGTTCCAGACCAGGACTCTGTCTGAGGAGAGCTGATGGAGGAGCTGAGACGCTGGAGGACGACTAGGAATCGACCAACAAGGTTCCTCGTAAGTTTGTATTTACTTACATGGTTGACTTAAAGGGTAAAATACAGCTGTTACTTTGACATGCGTTAACAAACTACTGCTGTGTTTTCTTACTAGAATGTGTTTCTGGAGCGGAGGTGAGCTGGTAGGGGAGCCATTAATCTGGAGGATGACCATCACTTTACCAACAAGGATTGTAAGTTTGTATTAACCTAACAAAGTGGAAATAAAGGGCTTAAAAATAAGACAAGACAATAAGTTTGTTACCAGACGTTGGGGCCAGACTTGCGCTGTTTGTTCCAGATCAGGACTCTGGCTGAGGAGAGCTGATGGAGGAGCCAAGACTCTCGAGGACGACATCACTCCACCAACCAGGATCCTCGTAAGTTTGCATAAAGTAAACGGAGTGGACTTGTTGTAACGCAGGATTAGTTTGTCCAGTAGAAGTTAAGGCATACTACTGTGGTTGGTTACCAGACAAACGACAGCTGCTACTTTGTTATGCGCCATTAGAGCCTAACTCTCCGTTTGTGACCTTACATTAGAGACAAATTACTACTATGTTTGTTACCTCACATTAGAGACGAATTACTACTGTTTTTTACCTTACAAGAAAAGACAAATTACGTTTGTAACCAGACCAGGAATCTGGAGGACTGACGGAGAAGCCGTACATCTGGAAGGCAAATCCTGAGGGCGACCAGGACTCTACCATCAAGGATTCCTCGTAAGTTTGCATTATCTGGATATAGTGGACTAGGTAGGGGGTTGGGGGTTCAACTCTCAAACCAATGGTGCCGGGTTCAAGTCCTCAGAATACAGTGATGCGTCCTTGAGCAAGGCGTCCTAAATCCTGCCTGCTCCTTAATGACGTCTCTTTGGTTCAGATAATGTTGCATCTTTTGAATATTGATCCTAATCTATGTCCTTGTTTGGTCCGGGCAGACACACCTGAGCTGAACCTCACCTGATCCTGTCTGGGCGGGGGCAGACACACCTGAGCTGAACCCCACCTGATCCGGACATCCTGCTGGTCCTGTCTCCTCAGTTCATCTGAGCCTCTTCCTCCAGAAGACCTGCTGAGCTCAGCAGTCTGAGGCTGATAATAATAATACATTTAATTTAGAGGCGCCTTTCAAGACACCCAAGGTCACCTGGATCAATGACCTCCAGTGGGAGTGATATTCTTGACCCCACATATACCCGTGTTCTTCCACACGCCTTTCCCTCAAGTCTGTCACTAACCTCACTACTTCACTACTCTCTACTCCTTCCCCTTCTTCTTCCTTCTCCGTTGTTCGAACCTTTACACTGAAGGAGCGTCTTCCTGTCCTCAAAGGGTTCAGCGTTAGGGTTGAGAGTCAGGGTTTAGAGTCAGGGACAGAGCTGGTCAGTGAGTGCTGGTTTTACACAAACCTCTTCACTTGCTTTCTGAATGGTGGTGACATTTTGAAAAGATTCATTTGGGAAAATGTTTTCCTCTGCTTTCCGTTCCAAAAATATGTATTAAACTTCTGTGTTTGTAACCAGACCAGGAATCCATGGCTGAAGGAGCTGATGGAGGAGCCATGCTGAAGGCCCTGCCTGGTGGAGGAGCTGATGGAGGCCCTGCCTGGTGGAGGAGCTGATGGAGGCCCTGCCTGGTGGAGGAGCTGATGGAGGCCCTGCCTGGTGGAGGATGTCTGTCGTGGGGTAGATGGAGCCTGACTCTGAAGTGCCATCACACTCACTGCCACTTCTCGTAGAATACTGCTACCACAAACCACCGGCGTTTGTACCATATATACCAGACAACTACATCTGTTTTACCACATGTTGCAGCAAGACTTCCGCTGTTTGTTACAGACCAGGACTCTGTCTGAGGAGAGCTGATGGAGGAGCTGAGACGCTGGAGGACGACTAGGAATCAACCAGCAAGGATTCCTCGTAAGTTTGTATTTACTTACATAGTTGACTTAAAGGGCAAAATACAGCTGTTACTTTGACATGCGTTAACAAACTACTGCTGTGTTTTCTTACTAGAATGTGTTTCTGGAGCGGAGGCGAGCTGATGGGGGAGCCGTGAATCTGGAGGATGACCATCACTCTACCAACAAGGATTGTAAGTTTGCATAAAGTAAACGGAGTGGACTTGTTGTAACGCAGGATTAGTTTGTCCAGTAGAAGTTAAGGCATACTACTGTGGTTGGTTACCAAAAAAACTACAGCTGCTACTTTGTTACGCGCCATTAGAGCCCAACTACTACTGTTTTTCTGACCTTACATTAGAGACAAATTACATTTGTAACCAGACCAGGAATCTGGAGGACTGACTAAGAAGCCGTACATCTGGAAAGCAAATCCTGAGGACGACCAGGACTCTACCATCAAGGATTCCCCGTAAGTTTGCATTATCTGGATATAGTGGACTAGGTAGGGGGTTGGGGGTTCAACTCTCAAACCAATGGTGCCGGGTTCAAGTCCTCAGAATACAGTGATGCGTCCTTGAGCAAGGCGCCCTAAAGCCTGCCTGTTCCTTAATGGCGTCTCTTTGGTTTAGATGTTGCATCTTTTGAATATTGAACCTAATCCATGTCCTTGTTTGGTCCGGGCAGACACAGCTGAGCTGAACTTCACCTGATCCTGTTTGGTCGTGGGCAGACACACCTGAGCTGAACCCCACCCGATCCGGACATCCTGCTGGTCCTGTCTCCTCAGTTCATCTGAGCGTCTTCCTCCAGAAGACCTGCTGAGCTCAGCGGTCTGAGGCTGATGGATCAATGACCTCCAGTGGGAGTGATCTTCTTGACCCCACATGTACCCGTGTGCTTCCACACGCCTTTCCCTCAAGTCTGTCACTAACCTCACTACTTCACTACTCTCTACTCCTTCCCCTTCTTCTTCCTTCTCCGTGGTTCGAACCGTTACTCTGAAGGAGTGTCTCCTTGAACCTTTACACTGAAGGAGCGTCTTCCTGCCCTCAGAGGGTTCAGCGTTAGGGTTGAGAGTCAGGGTTTAGAGTCAGGGACAGAGCTGGTCAGGGAGGACTGCTTTTACACAAACCTCTTCACTTGCTTTCTGAATGGTGACATTTTGAAAAGATTCATCTGGGAAAATGTTTTCCTCTGCTTGCCTTCACAAAAATATGTATTAAACGTCTGTCAAGTGTTTTTGTTTATACATTAAAATCCTACATTGACTTCTACATGATTGGTGCTGTTCATTTAATTGTCCTTTAACTTGGTTAATGTCATGTTCGTTTTGGCACGTAGCCATGTAACAAGTGGGATAATGTGTAGGACGTCGCCGGTCGAATTTAAGCCCCTTCAGTGGGAAGTAAATAGCCTCGCTGCGCGTCGGTGTCCTGTTCGCACTGTCGGGGCTTATTTTCCCGATAATGACCGGCATTCTATAAATTATCCCTTACTTATTACACGGCTCTTCTCAATGCTGCAGTCTACATTCGTATTCGGTTGCTAACCGACGTCAACGACTTTGGCGAATTATTTCTCTGCTGATCAACGCTACGAATGATAACAAATACATCGGAAAAAGACACACTGAAGTTATTTTTTCGATTTGGCAAGTAGCCATTACTAATAATAGGCCTGCCAATACTCTTTGGCTGGGATGATGAGAAATCAGACAATCAAGTCATTTTAGCCTGAATGCATAGGTAAGAAGCACCAGAGCAGGTTGCTAGTACCATGGACAGTATCAGAACGATAACCTGTTGAACTAAATGGATGTGGTAGGCTACACCACGGCATGCATCTGCAGACCACTGCCACATAAATAAAGGTAAGACGCGATATTTATTGCTTACGATTTGCTGGTGCTGTTGCGAGGTCTTTTGTGTTTTTTGCACTCAAGTGGTCGGCTGTTTTAACTTGCAATTGATAGTCGGAGTCAGTCTCCGACTGTTTTTTGGTCAGAATGCCTGATGTAGGCTAGTTTTGCTGGAATGCGTGTTGTGAATTGAGAACAGCCAGCTCCTGATGGGATACAGCGTTCAGCTGTGCAACAAATATTTTTTTCTTTTTCAATCTTGACGACTTTTGTAGGGCTGTGTGTAGCCACACCTTTGGCCCTTCTGAACTTAAACACGCAGTTAAATTCCTTTCCTAGCTCCTCTTGTTTATGTTGTCAGCTTAGCCATATCATGTCACGTTGTCAACATGGGATAGGCTAGCCGCTACCTGGAGCAGAACATAGTGGGTCATATGTTCGATGCTTTTTGAAAACGTTTTCTTCATAAAACGTGCCAGACAGATTTTGTATCCATTTTATTCCTTAGTAATTAGCTACATTGTTATGCCGTCTTTCAGAACCTTTCATTGCTGGCACTAAAGAGAGAAAAAAGAGTGCATCCTCATTGTACCCAGCACTTCTAAAAATGCACTTCCGAATGCGTCTCTGTCCCCAGCACATTTCAAACCAAACTGACGCCAATGCCCCAGTCAGATTTGTGCGTGTGTGTATGTAAGGTCTGTATCACTTGTATTCATTTTACTCTGAAATAACTTGAATGGAACTTTAGATGTTTGGGGATAAGCAGCAAAGCAGTCAGGTAGCTATTTTAAGCTATAATAAACTGTGTATTTTGTTTATTTAGGTGAAGCATTATGAAAAAAATTGCATGCAAAGTAAAGTTTACAAATAAATTTAGCATTTTCATTTTCCGTCTGGGCTCAGCCCCAGATGTTTATGAAACCTAGAAACACCCTTGGTTAGGAGCCATGGTGCTACAGGGAGAGAATGGAAACCAGAGGCCTGGTGTCTGCCTCAACAGGAAGCTGTTTAGAAGGGAACAAGGTATTCAAATGTAGAGAAGGCGACAGAGGCGGCAATCAGAACTTTAATCACGCCGTCACCAAATCAAGGGTTGTATGTGTTCGGCATGAAAGCCGTCTGACTTTCATATAGGCATTATAGCCTATAGGTGTGTTCCTGTATAATTATAAATTAATGTAAATATATATATTACACTTTACCCGCAGTGTCACGTGACGAGTTAAACCATTTGGTTATGGTTTTTCTCATACATAATATGCATAAGCAGTGCTGTTCAATGACCAGTATGTTTGTTGTTGTGTAGGTAAAAAAATATTGATTATGGTGTTACTGCATTTACCCTATGGAATAGGTTAACATTAATAGTATATTCTGCGGCTGTGGAAGCTGAATATTGTACTGTGATGGTATTGCCATCATGTGGGCGGGGCTAGTTGAAGCTCAGAGTCGCTGGCACCAGGGACCCCTGTTCCTCCACGGTCACCCAGACCAGTGGCCAGAAAAGCTTTCAGCGATTCACCTCGCCAGTGAAGGGTTGAAAAGGGCATCACTCTGCTTCCTCTTTGACTATGGACGCCAAATTGACAGCAACTGTTTCCAGGTCCTACACAACACAACACTGGAAGACTGTCTGGAAGAAGTTGCCAATTACCTATCAGTAAACCTAGATGCAACTCTTTCAGAAGGTATAGATGGACTGTTATAATCCTGAGATCACCCATTAGAAGGCCGGCAGGCCACTTCCGTTGAAGTTGCCTGATGATTTAGCTGATCATCAAGGACCTATGAGAAGTTACTGCACTGAAGCGGGTATTTACATAAGCCTCAAGGAAAGGTTTCTGCCACAAGACATCTAGCGGCAGAAATTACATATATTATACAGCTTTAACATTTACCTACCTGATATCATGCCCACATACCTTACTCAATTTTACATAACATATTCCAACAAAACTTGAATTGCTCCCCTTAATTAATTTACCACCACAGCACATTTGCTTAACATTCTAAATATAATTTAGGCCCACAACCGGTGAATTGTGGCATCCCGTCTTGGGTGCTGCTGTTACATTTAAAGGACCATGGCCGATCTGACCGACAAACTGCAGTGGGACCGGTTATTCACATTCCGGGGCCCCTCTCTCTCCTACTGTGACGCTCTGCGAGTTCATGTTCCTGGGCGAGCCAGCTGAAACGCCTTTTGTGTGTATGTGTGAGTGAGTGTGCGATAAGAGTGAGTGTATATGATGCGCGGTACCTCGTCTCGGTGTATATCTAGCATCCTCCGTTGCTTCTGGGAGGCAAACGGAACCCGTACAAGGTAAGATGTCCGGACTCTGGATGTTAATTTAATTTAGGCTATTTAATTGCATACAATTGTAAGAAACGACGTTGTTTTTGCCGAAGGGTTTCGGGGTTGTAGAGGGTTGTGACGCTGATCTAGCGGTGATGGTGGTGATGGTGATGGTGGTGGGGAGGGGGGCAATCAGTGTTGCCGGGCTATTTTTCAACAGAGGACTTATGCGAATAATATCTTTGCGCATTGCATTTGCAAGCGCTGAGAACTAGCAATGTTTATAATTCTGAGCGACAGCGAAATGTGTCAAAGTGGGAAGGGATGTGTTTTTTAAGGCTGTCTACGCATATTCTTTTTTACTGTGATTTACAGAGGTCTTTGTTTACGTAGGCCTACTTACATTTTTGTATTTTAACCCCCGCGTCTCAAACATTTTATTTTCCTTAGATGAATGTAGAAAATGTTAACAGTGGCAGCGTGCTAACTGCTGTGCACACAATAATCACAGTGGCCAACTGGACCATAGCAACGAGCCTACATCATATGACATCTAGCATTTCGACTGAATCCATAATATCTCAAAGTGAGGAAATATATGAATAGGCCTACATCAGCCGAGCTTTCTTATATCGTCATCACATCTGGCGGCCTGACAGACTGTCCTCCTTTGTCCTCTATGGTACCAACCTGCTCCTGTGACCGTGTGTGTGCGCGCGTGTGTGTGAGTGTGATGGGGTGGATGGGTGGGTCAGGGAGTGTGGTTGTGTATGTGTTGGGATGTTTCCTATTTACTGGTTGTTCGTGTGTTTGTTAGTCATCTGTTGACTGGCCATGTTGGTTTTTATGTTGTGGTTTGCAGTACATTATATGTGTGTGTGTGTGGGGGGGGGGGGGGGGGATATATGATGTGTGTGTATTCATTTTGTGTGGGTGGTGTTATACAGAGCCTTCTCTCCACAGCGATGACATAAGCCTGTCAAATTTGTAATCTATTGGCATGTCGAGCATCTTCCTGGTCAGGCTATGATAATATTATATTATCAGTGAGCAAGCCCTGGCACTTACTTCTGGGGAATACACTCCCTCTCGACTGGGGCTGGGCTATTTCAAAACATTTATTATAACGATCATTGGGAATATGACATCAGATGGAGGAATATCTAAATATTCAAAACATCATTACAAACATTCTGATTGATTCTAATTGATTCTCATTACATATCAGGACATTTAAAGTCTGATATCAGACTGAAACTAGATTTCAAATCTCATAGTTATCATTTTGTGGGCATATCTTTCAAGATGGATTATTGTCATATGCACAACAATTACAGAAGAAGTCTCTGGCAATGAAATTCTTGAGTCTCAGGCTCCTTCAACAGTGCAATATAAAATAAAAGTAAAGAGAAACACAAGTAAGAGACTTGAGACCTAAATAAAAAATAAATAAATAAACTACAATACTGGATAAGAATATTTAGAATAAAATACAAATATAAAAATAAATAATATATAATAATAACTAATGTATAAATAGATGCAGGATAAAAAGGTGTGAAATATAAACAGACATTTTTATACAGATGTCGACTGTTATAAAGTGGCATAATGGTGAGCTAAGTAGCTCAGGAGTTCAGTAGTCTGTGGGATGAAAGGTGGTGCGAGACCGGCTGCTGCTGCGGTAGCGTCTACCAGATGGCAGCAGCTGGGGTGATGAGTGTCTTTAATAATCCGGTTGGTCTTCTTGCTGCACTGCTGAGTGTAGAGGTCCTCCATGGATGGCAGAGCCGTCCTGTTGATGTGCTGGGCAGTTTTCACCACCCTCTGTAAGGGCTTAAGCTTGAGGGCGGAGCAACTGCCGTACCAGGCGGTGATGAAGCCAGTCAGGATCCTCTCTACGGTGCACCTGTAGAAGTTGCGGAGTATCCTGGTGTCCATGTTGAACCTCCTCAGCCTGCGGAGGAAAAGAGCTGCTGTCTAGCCGTCTTTGTGATGGTGTCGGTGTGGTGAGTCAAGGTCAGGTTCTCGCTGATGTGGACCCCGAGGAACTTGAGACTAATGACTCTCTCTACTTTCATCCCGTTGATGGTGATGGGGGCGTTTCATGCTCCTTGTCACTCCCTGTAGTCCACAATCAGCTCCTTGGTTTTGCTGAGGTTTAGATGGAGGTTGTTGTCCTGGCACCAAGACGAACTGTAGTCAATGAACAGCATTCTTACATATGTGTTCCTCTGATCCAGATGGGAGAGGGCAGTGTGGAGGGTGAGGCTGATATGGACCTGTTTACCCTGTATGCAAATTGCAGGGGGTCCAGTGAGTCAGGGATAGAGGAGGTGATGAATGATTTGACTAGCCACTCAAAGCACTTCATGACGATGGAGGTGAGCGCTACTACGCAGTGATTTTGACATTTGTGGATGGGAACGATGATGGACTTTTTGAGACATGTGGGGACCCCAGACTGGAGCAGCGACGTGTTGAAAATGTCTGTAAACACACCTGCCAGCTGATCTGCACACACCCTTAGAGCTTGGCCAGGGATGCCATGAGGTCCAGGGGCCTTGTGTGGATTGATCCTTTTGAAGGATTTGCACACATCTGCCCTTGTTATTACTAGTTGGCAGGGGTCCTTGTCCTTCTGTACTTCCTCAGCTGGGGAGTAGCTCTCGAAACGTGCAAAGAAGGTGTTAAGGTCATCTGGAAGAGAAGCAGACACTTCCTCAGCCCCGCTCATTGTCCTTTAGCAGTCTTTTATCTTCTTATTCCGGTCCACATGTGTCTTGAGTGGGGCCTGAAAGTTAGACTCCACTCTGTCCCTGTATTGTCTCTTAGCACTGTTAATAATTCTCTGGAGCGCATACCTGGACTTGCTGTACTCCTCCAAATCACCTGAGTTGTAGGCGGCGGCCCGTGCTTTAAGTTTGGCTCAGACTTCCCATTAACCCAGGGCTTCTGATTCGGGAATGTCCGTATAGAGCTCGTAAGTCTGCCCCTTCCGGTAGACCCCCATGGTAACTCTGAAATCGTAAAATATTGTAATGACCTTGCCGGTGACATAACGATGTCCAGTCATAGGTATTTGAAGGAACATTTTAATGTAACAAAACTAGGTCACAGAAACGCGTAATCAACGTCGAAAATCCTGCACAAAACAAACACCGGTTACCCCGGCAACACGGTCTCTCTCACCTGCAAGCCCCCAGCCTCCTGTTCTTCCAAGGCCCTCCCCCAGCTACCCGAGGTGGTAGCTGGACCCTGTACACCACCTCCCCCATTCTCTCAAGGACCCTGCATGGCCCGATCCACTCGCTATCGAGCTTTGGGCATCTTCCCTTCTTTCTTTGCGGGCTGTAGGTACAGACGAGCTCCCCAGCCTCAAAGTGCCTGCCATGAGAACGCACATCATAGTTCCTTTTCTGCCTCACCCCTGCGCTCAGCAGCTGTCCCCTGGCGAAGGAGTGAGCCGTCTCCAGGCGGTCCTGGAGTCTCCTGGCATACTCTGGGCCGGGAGGAACAGGGGGAGAATCAGGCGGCCGGCCAAACGCCAGGTCAGCTGGGGTGCGAAGCTCCCTGCCCAACATCAGCAGAGCAGGCGTGCAGGACGTCGACTCCTGGACAGCCCGCCTGTATGCCATGAGCACCAGAGGCAGATGATTGTCCCAGTCCCGCTGATGCTCAGCCGAGACAATGGCCAGCTGCTGCTCCATACAGCGATGAAACCGCTCCACCAAGCCGTCACTCTGCGGGTGCAGGGGGGTAGTACGGGTCTTTTGCATGTCCAGCCTGCAACATAAAGCCGCAAAGTCATGGGATTCAAAATTTCTCCCCTGGTCACTGTGGATGGACTCCGCTGCCCCAAAACGGCTAATCATCCCCCCGACCAAAGCGTCCGCTACGGTCTCTGCCCCCTGGTCAGGCAGAGCGTGTGCCTCCACCCCAACCCTCTCCATAGGGATCCCCTCAGGGAACTGCTCTAACTGGGCATGGGACCTTTCAGTCGGGCCTTTGCGGGCTGTGCAGCCATCACAGCGGCGACAGAAGTCCTCAACGTCCCTCTTGGGCCGACCCCAGTAGAAGCCAAGGCGGAGGCGATGCAGGGTCTTTGTCACCCCAAAGTGCCCTGAGCCCACAGCACCATGGACCGCTTGAAGCACTTCCCCACGCAGAGAGTGAGGCACCACCACCTGCCAGCTCACCTCTCCGGTGGCGGGTTCCTTCCAGGCCCGCTGAAGCACGCCATCCCACAGCGGCAGGGCCTCGAACTTAGCCCACAGTCCCTTGGTGACCAGGGAGAGAACAGCCACTTCTTCCCATGGGGGCCGCCGCTGTAGGTCCAACCACTGGAGCACTGGTCGAAGGTCTGCGTCCTCCTCCCGCTGCCGTCTCCATCCTGCGGTGTCGACCTCCCGGAGCTCACAGCAGACTGGGGACGCCACCTCCACCGCAGAACATCCCTCCTCCTGGCTGCACAGCTCCTTCTCACTGCTCTCCCTCCTTTCACAGTAGCGGCAGCCATCCTGACTGCAGGGGCGTCAGGAGAGTGCGTCTGCATTAGCATGGCGTGCCCCTGCCCCGTGCACCACACTGAAGCTGTAGGACTGCAGCTCCTCGATCCACCGTGTAACCTGCCCTTCTGGCTCCTTGAAAGACATGAGCCACTGGAGCGCGGAGTGGTCGGTCCTTACAGTGAAGTGCAGGCCACAGAGGTAATATTTGAAGTGGCGTACAGCTCTAACGATAGCCAGCAGCTCGCGACGAGTGACGCAGTAGCGGCGTTCAGCTTTGTTAAATGTCCTGCTGTAATACGCCACCCTTCCGGCCCCTCCTGTGTCAGCACGGCGCCATTGCCAACGTTACTAGCGTCTGTGTCCAGGATGAAGGCCAGGGCAGGGTCAGGAGGGGAGAGCACCGGGGCTTTGGTGAGAACTCCCTTAATGTCTTGAAAGCAGACTGGCAATCCTCTGCCCACACAAACTCCCTGTCCTTCTGTAGCAGGCGGAACAGGGGAGCGGCCACACAGGAGCAGCCCCTCACAAAGCGTCTGTAGTAAGACGCCAGTCCGAGGAAGCTATTCAGCTGTCTGGTGTCAGTGGGGGTGGGCCAGTCCTGGACAGCTTGCACTTTGTCCTCCATGGTGCTAATGCCTTCTCCCCCCACCCTGTGCCCAAGGAAAGTTACCTCTCTCTCTCTTTCCCTAGGTTTAACGTCTTTGGGTACAGGCACGATCAAAGATTTTTTCCATAGACAAGGAACAACACCAGTGCCTCTTGACAGCTTAAACAGCCTTTGGAAGGGCTGTGCCTCCTGGTCTGCACACGCGCTTAATGGCGCACACTTCCATAATGGTGAGCTAAGTAGCTCAGGAGTTCAGTAGTCTGTGGGATGAAAGGTGGTGCGAGACCGGCTGCTGCTGCGGTAGCGTCTACCAGATGGCAGCAGCTGGGGTGATGATGGCAGCAGCTGGGGTATGAAGTGCGCACACTTCATACTACTGATTTCTTTGTAAACCAATTCCTGCTCTGCTGTAAAACCATGAGAATCAAATCTGCAATGAAAATTATTCAAATGATTGGCCATTTCAAGTTTGTTTTCCACTGCCATGAGATGTTTCTTAGGCTTATATCCGGTGATTGCCGAGACCCCCTGCCATGCTCTCCTAGCATCATTTCTAAAATAGTTCTCTAATTTACGTTTATATGCTGCTTTACAGTCCATAGTCATAATTTTAATGTTTTTCTGCACAGTCCCTTTCTCTTCCCTGTTTCCTCCCGTTGTGTACAGTCTCTTTTTTTAGTTAAGAAGTTGCAAAGCAAAGCATTTAAGATTGTCAACGTATGCATTAAGCAATCAACTTCTACACATGTTTCCTTTAATTAAAAAAAATTAATGACTCCTTTGTCAAATTTTAAACATACTAATTGGTGTCAATCTCTATAAAAGAAAGTTGTGAGAAATGTTTGAAATGTAGTGCAATGGCTTATCTTGCGTTATTGGAAGACTTGGCAAATCAGCCTCTCCGCAGGGAGTGTGTTTTCAAAGATTGCGCTGATTTGCCTGGCGAGTTGCTGATGTCTCCCGTCTGTGGGCTGTGATTCCCGTCCCAACTGAATCAATTGCATCAGTCACTTTATCCCAGGCAGCAAGCTTTCTTTTATTTGTAATGCTAGTCAAAAAAACTTGTTTACGAGCGTTTCGATTTTATTGTTGTATACAGTATATATAATTTTAATACATATATTCTGAAAAACACTCCCGTTCAAAATGCACGCGTGTACATTTCGTTCATACCAGAACGAAAATATTCAGAGAAACGCTTCCATTTAAAATGCATTGGTTAACATTTTTTTCTGGGTAGAATCTTGCTTTGGGACATGATTGAATAGATTTTGTTTTTGAGGGTAAAAAAATAAAAAAATCGGAGTATCCATAATACTTATTACGTTCTGCGTAGCACAAAATAAATTGGAAAATTGTGCTCCGGGACACGATTCAATAGATTTATTTCATGACCATGAGCATGATACAAAACTAGAGGACCCCCTGTCTCTCTCTCGTTTAGTTTAGTCCAGCGCGAAAATAGTCTGAAAAAGGCATCCCATTAAATATGCGTGGGTTAACATTTCGTTCTGTGTAGTACGAAAAATAGGTCTGCTGCAAAAATGTTGACGCACACATAACTAGAGGGTGCATTGTACTGTCTGCGCACAACCCTTCTGAAGCCTCTCTCTCTCTCTCTCGTTCGTACGTGCGTACATACATACATACATACATACATATATACATACATACATACATACATACATACATACATACATAACTACAGGATGCACTGTACTGTCTGCGCACACCCCTTCTGAGGCCTCTCTCTCTCTCTCTCTCTCTCTCTCGTTTAGTTTAGTCCAGCACGAAAATGGATGGGCATGCTCCCATTCAAAATGCACGGGTTTACCTTTAGTTCTGTGTAGCACAAAAAAAGTAGGACAATGGTGCTCTGGGACACGATTCAATAGATTAAATTTCGTGAGCATGCGCACAAAATCGCATGATACTGGGTTGCGCACCAATCCCAGGCTAGTTGGATTTGTTGTAACATCATCTGTTAATCAATAGCCATAGAGCCGGCATGAATACACCATATATCCGCTAGGTAGCCACTGCATGGTTCAGGTGGGGCGGAATACAGGGTATTTTCTTTCTTTCTTTTCTGATATTGCATTGTGGGCTGCGCCAGAACCTGTGCTTAATTTCCATATTTGTATCCCAGAATGGTAGGGAGTGAGGGAGGAGAGCGGGAGGAGATTTATGTTTGTCCAGGACTTTTATTATAATATCACTCCATTTTATTATAGTTGCCCATTCTATATTTTCTCCTATGATTATTTTCCATCATTCAGAGTTTAACTTTAATGTTAACATGATTTTTTCCCTGTCTTCCAGGATCCAGCCAGTAACAATGTATGGCCTGTAAGCTGCCAATCATGGCCCACAAGAAGAAGCCGGAAGCTAGCGGGGGAATCAACATGGCAGCACCCGCCCCTAGCCGTGCCCTTCACTCTACAGAGAGACAAGACCAAAAGTCTCTGCCCTCTCGGCCCCGCCCAGTTCGCTATCCCAAAGAGTCACATGGTCAGAAGCCACTCCCCAGGCCATCCAAGGTCCAATGCTCTCTTCCGAAGTGCCGGGAAGTGAGTCCAAGCCAACCAGAAGAGGAGGTTGAAGTGGGCATGGTCAAGCTGCAGTACTACAACCAATCAGAACACAAGATGGAACTGGATGTGGTCAAGCAGCAATACTTAAACCAACCAGAACAGGAGGTGGAAATGGGTGAAGTAAAACCTCAATACTACAGCCAATCAGAGCAGGAGTTTGAGGAGGAAGGAGTGGACCCTCCGTACAACAAAAAAACAGAAAATGAGGTAGAAGATGTAGTCGAGCCCAATTGCTACAGCCCACCAGAAGATGAGTTGGAAGTGGGCGAGGTTGACCCTCATTACTACAGCCAACCAGAACAGAGTGTGGAGGAGGTAGGGGCGGAGCTTCAGTATTGTGGCCAACCAGAAGAGAAGGTGCAGGTGGATGTGGTTGAACCTCAGTCTTGCAATCAACAAGAGCGAGAGCTCGAAGGATACCGACCGCAAACACTGCCCACACTGGAACACAAGCCTCTGAATGACCTTCCGGTTCCTGATCTTCATGTTTGTGACCTTCCCATGCAAGATCTTCCTGTTCGAGAGCTTCCTGTGCATCAGCTTCCAGTGCAGGACTTTCCCGCAACTTTCCACATTGCAGACGACAGCCTGGACGATGACTCCAGCTCAGACTACATGAACAACACCTCAGAAGATGAGGAAGACTATGACGAAGGTAAGAACCCTTTTCCCATTATGGATTATACATTTTTCATCTACTCTTTTTTTATATTTATTTTACTCTTCTGTTGAGTATATAGACATATTTTCTGTAGTTTTGTTTTAAAATATATCTATTGTACTTTTTACTTCTACTGGCTACCTGTACCTGGTACCCGTATGCATCTAGTATCAATAAAATACTGTCTTATCTTAACTACCTCTAAAACCTCCATTATTAACTTAAGTTAATGCAGTACTAAGCAATATCACATTACATTGGCAAAGCATAGGGTTAGTGGGTTAGGGTTACCCTAGCCCTATTAAATAATCTATACATGAATACCATAGCATACCGTTACTGTACTTAAGATGAACACTACCTATTTACTAAATATGAACACCATTAGTACGTAAGCGATAACTAGACATTCAGGGCTGACCATTTTCTCGTACTGGTCTTCTGCCCATTCCAATGCAACTACTACAATACTACAATTCTACATTTCCAAATGATTGCGTTGACCAAACACTAGTTAGCATAGAAGATAGAAGATATTTAACTAAAACCAAACTAAAAGGTACTTTCCTGTAGTTAATACATGGACTCAATGAGCCAGAATGATGATAATCCAGAAAAGACATCAGAGATTTTACCTTCTCTTCGACAGATATTCACGCTTTAAATTAATGCGTTGGGCAGCATTACAGGAGACACTCGGGCAGCATTACTCATCTCTATCGAGCCATTATTTGGTTATTATTGCTCAGAATAGTAGAATTACAAAGTACCCTGCCCTAAATAATAGCTTCAATAAATCACAATCTAAACTGGACACGTCAGCTCATTGAAGACCGGAAACCGGTGAATAAACTTGTTGTACAGCAATAACGTCATCATACTACTCACACAATTTGAGTTTATATATATATGGGCTAAAACCAAGTTGGAGGGACATTCTGTGAAAATGCACTAGTGTTGCACACAATCTACAGGGATTGCATGAGGAACCTACTACGTCCTTCAGGGCATCATTTTAGGGTATATATAGGACATCAAGTGCACACGAAAGGGATGACAGATGTTAGTGTTCAACGCAACGGCCAAACTGCAAGGCTTCCAGTTTGTTACCAGGGGAAATTGTCCTGCTAGAAAAAGGCGGATCTGGCTAAAATAATTCTGGCTTGACTAGCCCATCGTTCCGGTACCGAAAAAGGATGGGTGAATCTGGAGCTTTGCTATGCCAAGCTGTCAGGAGGCTTTCAAAAAGGCAAAAGAGTTGCTGACTACGTCAGAGGTCCTGACTTACGGGGGGCAGTTATTTCTCATGTACTTCCGGATGGTGAGGAAATGCCAATTGCTTTTGCATTAAGGACATTGAACTAGGCAGAGACTAATTATGCTCAATAGGAAAAAGAGTCAGCACAATAGTATGACATTAAGTATTGCAAAGAAGACTCTCACGGCTAAACGGATGGTTTATCCAGAATGTCAATCCCTGTTACAAAGCCAGAACCGCAATGACCCTGAGTTATCTGCGGTCATGGACATCATCATTAACTCAATCCTGAAGCCATTCCTCCAAAGGAGTTTGAGCTGTCTATCCAGTCTAGGTGTTCGCTGTGTGTAAGGAGTGTGTCACTTCGCACAATGGTATTGCAGCAAATTCAGTCAGGAAACATTTTTGATGGCCAAGCATGGATAAGCAAATTGAAGAGATGGTCAAATGCTGTTCATCTTGCCACAAAATCGGAAGCAACATACCACGGCAGCGTTGGAATATTGTTTTATTATATTTTTTACTTATTATTTCAGAACAGGCTGTTCCTAGTTGCTGTTAATGGACACAGTAAATGGCCTAAGGTGGCTATTTACATTACATTTACATTTAGGGCATTTAGCAGACGTTTTTATCCAAAGCGCCTAATAATCTGTTCATTTCTCAGAAGAAGGACAAACATCACTGTCGGTACAATAAGGATGGTCATAAAACCAAGTGCCAAGCACAAACAATTGATAGGTTAACCCATTCCCCGTTCACACCAAAGCTAGCTAGGATCAGATGCTACACAACTATATTTAAGTGCCAGGATGTACAACATACAATATGTGCGTACTTTCAGTGCCAGGGCGTGTAACATACAATAACTGCGTACATTAAGTGCCAGGACGTACAACATACTTTAAGTGCTTAGGAGGGTTGGGTGGGGGTGGCTATGTAGAGTCTAGGTGAAGTCTGAACAAGTTAGTCTGAGTCTCCTGCGGAAGCTGGTGAGCGACTCTGCGGTCCTGACATCGGCAGAGAGCTCGTATCACCACTGCGGGGTCAAAACAGAGAAGAGTTGTGACTTTGATGATCGACATATGCTTGCTCGAAGCAATGGCAGTACCAGACGTTCAGCTGAAGTAGTTCAGCGGAGCACTCGAACTGGGGTGTGTGGTCTGTGAGGGCATTCTTTCCCTGGCACAAGGAGGAGCTCAGTCTTGTATAGGTTAAGCTTCAGGTGATCGGCAGTTGTCCAAGTGCTGATGACATTCTGAGATGCGTGTTGCAATCAGGTTGCTATCCGAGAAGGGGAAAGAGAGGAATAGCGTGTGTGTCGTCAGCGTAGCAGGGATGGGAAAAACTATCTGATGTGATTCCGGAGCCCAATTATCTAGCATATAGGAAGAACCGAAGGGGCCTCAATACAGAGCCTCGAGGACTCCGGTGTCGAGAGCGCGGTGTTTGGAAAAGGAGCCATTCCATGTGACCTGATAGGTGTGATGTGAACTAGGATAGCGCAGAGTCAGCGATGCCAATTTCGCAGAGAGTGGCAAGGAAGATCTGGTAGTTCACGGTGTCGAACGCCACAGACATTTCCAGGAGAATGAGAAGGCTCTGAGAATGAGAGGGAGGAGGCTCTGGCAGCCCAGAGTGACTCAGTCACCACGAGGAGAGCTGTCTTAGTGGAGTGTGCAGTCTTGAAGCCTGACTGATGAGGGTCAAGCAGATTGCTTTGTGAGAGATAGGACAGTTGGTTAAAGATGGCATGTTCCAGTGTTTTAGAAAGGAATGAAAGAAGAGATACCGGTCTGTATGTGTCGGTAATGGTATCATGAGATCAACCACCACGGAGAAGACAATCGAGAAGCTCGGAGAAAAGTCGCTTTGGATCTCCTCCACAACGGATCTCAATGGATCTCCCTGACAATGGACTTCAACTTCTCTCACATGCAATGGCTGGATTTCTACAAGCTAATGGAGTGCAGCACATTAAGTTAGGTCCCTACCACCCCGCAACAAATGGTCCTGCTGAGGGATTTTTTCAGACCCTGGAACATGGAACAACCCCAAAACATCACAACGGCAAGGAACACTACATCAGAGACTGCCCCACTTTCTGCTAAATTAATGCAGCAGTCCACATGAATCCATAAAGATTTCTCCTTCTAGCCTCATACTAAAGAGAGACCTGCGCATCACTTCTGACTTCTTGAAACCCTCAGAGGCAAATCTCTCTCTCTCTCTCTCTCTCTCTCTCTCTTTCTCTCCCTCTCTCTCTCTCTCTCTCTCTCCCTCTCTCTCACTCTCTCTCTCTCTCTCTGTTCTTCCTCTTTATTTTGCCCAACACGGCAGTACCCAGGCTAGTTAGTGTGAGATAAACTCCCAGTTACTCTACATTAAATTAAGCTTCACTACAATGATACCCTACTAACCCTGAGAGAAATGTAGCAAGCTGAGCTACAGCAACATGGCAACAGTGGTTTGGTACATCAATTATATTTATTTTTCACATGAACCAACTTCAGTTTCAACAGGTTCACATTGAACCAAGTCAATGCAATCTCAGTGATCAATACAGGCGAACAAACGATACAGGCCAAAAAATATCGGTCACATTTCACAATAAGCTTTGCTCGCTGCTCCAAACCTCCCCCCAAAAATAAATAAACATCTGCTCCACACCCCAAAACCATTGTGTATGTGTGTGTTAAGCTGCACTTTCCTGCCCCCAGTTTATTTGTTATTCCTCTCTGTTATTTGCGACAGGCCTGGCGGAGGAGGACGAGGGCGTGACCTACTACATCCGCTACTGCCCCGAAGATGACAGTTACCTGGAGGCCCCGGAGAGCAGCCGGAACCAGCCCGGCCTCGACCAGGGGAATGAGAGAAAGTACCCCCAGACCGCCCAGCAGGACAGACCAACCACGGACCAACCGAACCCGGAGGGGGAGGTGGAGTGGGTCCAGGAAGAGGAGGTGGAGGAGGGTGGGGGGGGGGTAAGAGACAAAGCGTGGGCAGAAGATGAGGAGGCGGAGAGGGAGGCAGAGACGAAGGAGGGACGGAGAGAGGAAGTCGGCCAGGTCAGAGAGGTCCGGTTGGGAGGTGGGGAGGGGAGACCCAGGGCAGAAGGGGGGGAGGGGTGGTGCGAGGCAGAGGGCGAGGTCCGCTGTGAGGTGGTTGAGCAAGACCCCGACCAGCAGCTATACGAGGGTCGCCCAGAGCCCGTTCTGGACCGCCATCACCAACACCGTCATCATCATCACCCCCCTCCACTGAACGGGGGGGTCGAGGAGGGAGAGCAGGACCACTGCCTCCCCAACAAAGAAGTAGAGCAGGGAGACTGTTATCAAGGCGACTACTACGCCCACGAGGAGGTCAACGGTAACCCCCTGCCCCCGTCTCCGGACGCCGGCCGGCGAGCCGTGGCGGCGGCTAAAGAGACTGGGGACAGGCCATGGCCGACGGGGGGCGACGATGCTGAGGAAGACATTGACCTTATCGTGGCGGAGATCAAGATGAGCATGAGCATGGGCAGCCTGAACAGCAGCGCCGATCACAGCCCTGAGGAGCACCAGTACCAGGCCCCCGCGCCCCCACACCGCCAGGACGGCCGTCCCAAGTCCCTCAACCTATCGTCCAATAGTCACAACAACGCAGAGGTCCAGAGTGTCTTCAAGGCCTACCAGCGCAGCCCAGCCGAGGAGGAGCAGAGGTGGTCCCAGGAAGAGGTGAGGACCCCCCCCCCCCCCCCCCCCCTCCTAGGATCCTATGTAGGATCCTAGGATGAAGCGACATTCTAATTACTTTCCTCAGTGTATTCCATCAAGAATGTTTATGAAATATTTAATCCCACACACTTGAATCATTCACTTACTACTCATTTATCCATACAAAGGTATTCAAAAAGAATATTAGAGGAAGGCTGAGAATGCTGCACATTGTTGTTGTATGCTGGTGTTCCCTGTGTTAAGTCCATGGCATCAGGAAGTTGTCCTCCGTTGTGTTGAAAGCCTGTAATGGATGATGTGTAGGGTTTCTGTTGTGCTGAAGTCAGTAGGAAGCTCATACCCCCATTGTGGGGGCAATAACCTGGATTTTGTTGGGTGTATCGGTAATCGATTATCGGGCCGTTAGGAAGTTGCAGAAGTCTAGACGTGAGATGACGAGAGCCCGGACCAAAACCTGCGTTGCCTTCTTATTGAGGAACGCACATATCGTTCAGATGTTGAGCATTCATCTGCAGGAGCGGGTCATCGCACTGATGGACACCTGGGCAACAAAGGCTCCTTGCCGCAGACACAACAGAGTTTTCATATTGATGAAATTGTGAACAGAGATGCCTTCCCTGGAAAAAAAGAGCAGCTCAGTCAAATGTATCCTCTATGTCTACCTACATGGAACTCTGTACGTCTACCTATACACTATACTGTACTATACTGTCTCACCAGCTCTACCTGTCTACTTATATAACTATACATCTACTGGTCTACTTATATAACTATACCTCTACCTGTCCACCTGTCTACTTATATAACTATACCTCTACCTGTCCACCTGTCTACTTATATAACTATACCTCTACCTGTCCATCTGTCTACTTATATAACTATACCTCTACCTGTCCATCTGTCTACTTATATAACTATACCTCTACCTGTCCATCTGTCTACTTATATAACTATACCTCTACCTGTCCATCTGTCTACTTATATAACTATACCTCTACCTGTCTACCTGTCAACCTGTCTATCCCCAGGTGAGCAGTAGGGGCGAGGGCCCGAGGAGACAGCAGCAGCGTTCTGACCTCAACGTTCCGCTGGAGAACAACAATGTTCCTGAGGTGAAACACATACTCACACAAATGCTTAGTAGTGATCAGGGCCGTTTCTTGCTCTATACGGACTATGCTTTTTCATAGAGCCCCCAAAGACATAGCTTCCATTTCAGCCTTTTTCTTTATTATTATGTTTTTGTTTTATTTATTAAAATAACGAAACCAACCAACTCTGCTTTCCGATATTTTGTTTATTTCCGATAGCCTAGGCCAGAGTCCTGCACGAGTCCATTGTTTGAGACCCGTCCCCGCAAAGTTCAGCACCGGATCCGACCCGTCACCTGTGATAATATCAAAATGAAATCCGCACCCGCCCGGACCTGTTAATATTTGGCCCGTTACCCGACCCGTGCCCGCGATAAATCACACACAAGCTAAAATCATTCAAATTTATGTGCTTTATTTTTAACTCGCACTATTGGAACACGTATACCCTCTTACGCTCCACTTCAAACTATGAGATGGTTAGTGTTACACCTTTACTGCTGTCGGCTCCCAGACCGTAGTCGAGGAGCACAGGGGAGACTTTCCCTCCAGGGCCGATGCTCTCTCGGGGGCCTATAGGTCGGACACCCTTCACTTTGACCGGCAGTTGGTCTGCTTATATGGTCGGAATGGTCGGAATGTAGCGGCCACCAATTCTTGGCAGGCTGGGTACTTTATTCTTACACACAACCGGACTCGTTCATTACTTCACTAAACTGACACGCACACTACCGCTCGCTCTCCTCGCTCGTCCACTCACTCGCAGACACACACACACACACACACTGCCAGTGATTTGCGTACGAGATAGGCCTACTTTCTCGTGCTCACGAGAAACTTTCTCGTGCTCTGTGTTTTAAAATATTAATTAATCTGCCATTATAAATGCAGATACCGATAGTTTGGAAAATGCCTAATATCGGCCGATAATATCGGCCCGCCGATAAATCGGTCGGGCTCTAATTAAGATAGCACAATGTATCATTCTCGCCGGAACACGCCTTTACTTATCGCCAACACGCTTCTCAGGGTGCAAGTTTAGTGGCGCAATTTGCTGCGGGGGAAAAACAGCTTTGCGCCGGGTACAAACTAGCCATGATACATCGGTGTAAAGTGAATTGCGCTGGGTGCAAGATAGGGCCCTTGATCTCATTTACACACATATGAAAGATGTAGGCAGATTGGGTTTTTAAATATATTTCTTGATGTAGGCGAGCCCCAGTGTTTTCCATTGATCATCATTTCATGTGGGTTTAAATTGCTGGGGTCAACTTTAGGTGCTTGGTTGGAATTTGAAATAAAAATAGGCTCTTTCCCCACAAAGGATTTGAGCCCAGTTACATTTTTTTTTTTGGTCTTGTCTATGTCGAGATGTAAATCAGCCATGATTTTTGTTCAACTTTAGTGCATACAAGCTGCCCTGGCCAGGTCGTTTCTCCCACAAACCAACAGATCCACATCCCTTGAGTGTGTTCTTACACGCCACTACGCATGCTCATATACTTAGAGACTGAGACGCGTGCAGCTAGAATCCTGAGCGAAGACATTTTTCACAATGATGGATGGCTTGCTAACTGCCCAATTTCGGAACATACATTCAACACAAGAGGTTGTGAGTTGAAAATCGTAGTCAACAATTAACCTGGTTCTTGGTAAACCGTCTCAATCCTTTAAAGTGAATTTAATTGATGCATTTCAAGGTAAAATGCATGCCCCCGGAAATCCTGAGAAGGTTTGGAATCCCCCAACCATATTATCACAAATTAGGGCCCCCCAAACCCCCAAAAAGCTAGACACAACCCTGCTAGGGATGCACCATATTTTATCATTTGAATAACCATATTACTGGTACTTGGTACGAACCCAGTTTGTAAACAGAAGGAAGTTAATACTGAGTCGGCCTCCAATCACGCCATTAAAAATGTTGTCTCTACCCCCCTGATAGCCATTCACAATTTTTCAAAGGCTAAAACAAACAAAGTATTTAAGAGAAACTTTAAAAACTGTTCAAAACGTTATCAAACAGAAAACAGACCGGCTGAAATATTACAACGGCAAAAATAAAACTGCTTTTGCATGTCAGCATAAATCA
This sequence comes from Gadus macrocephalus, assembly GCF_031168955.1. Taxonomy (NCBI): domain Eukaryota; kingdom Metazoa; phylum Chordata; class Actinopteri; order Gadiformes; family Gadidae; genus Gadus; species Gadus macrocephalus. The sequence goes on from NC_082395.1 coordinate 14,235,918, forward strand.
CGAATACAATAGACATGGCCGATAATAAATCACGCATGTTGTTCTTGTATAAATAAGAATACAATATGCTATTCGGGTATTGTTCAACAACCTCCCAGCGGACATCTCTCTAACCCTTCTAACCCATCCTCCGTGTTTCTGTCTGCCTGCAGACCAAGAAAGCCACAGCCTTCCCCAGTTTTGTCGATGGTAAGATATTACATTTTTCAAGTGATTTATTGTTTTTATGACATTTTAGACATGTCATAATCATATGTTCCTTAAGGATCATTATTATCCTACTTATTCTAAGAACAGGCAAGGTCTTCAACAAATTTGATAGGATAGGAGGATAGGAGATTGAGTGAGAGAAAGATAAGACTGGTCTAGCTGTTCCATAAAATCTGGGACACAATAATCATCCGGGTGGGTTAGCTAGAGGCCTCAGAGCAGTTTATGTGTGGGTGTTTGGTTGAGTTGAAGCCATTGCATTGAGTCTAAATGGTCGGACCAAATGGATTGCAAAAAGGAAGTTGTTCATCATGATGAATGGTGCATGTGTAGCAAGTTTCATGCAAATTGCACCTTCCTAGTGGTAAAGTCGACTTGTTGAACTTCAAGGCATTATTATAGCGCCACCTTTGGGTTATACTATACCATCCTTTGATTCTCCTACTAATTTTACGAGTTCTACAAGCCTGCCAATTTGTATTACCTTTGAGCCGAAAAGTCAGGAATAAAATAATAATACTAACGAATACAATAGGGATCCTACGTTTTTCGTAGGACCCCTAACGTGTCCTCTATTTTTAAGTTTTTTATTTCTTTATTTAGCATTTTTTCGAACTGGGGCTGTCATCTCATTCTTTATGCTATCGACTCCCACATGTTCTGGAAGTTGACATATATGTGCATGGTACATTTCTGCTTCCTTCTGAAGCTGATTGAATTTGCCATAACTCAGACACAATCAATATGAATTCACAATTTTTTTATTCAGGCAAGTCCATAGATCATATAACATGTTCATCCAAACTGTTTGTCATTAGGTGAGTGCTGCATGCAGCGCTCAACTATTGTTCTTCTTAAGTTTTATTATTTTTTCTACAAACTTTGGGACCTATCTCCTTCCTTCATTTTTCACCCTGAGAAATATAATTTTTTTAGAAAGCGGAGCCGTCTGCTCATTCTGACACTTTAACTACTTCCGACTTCATAACTTGGTCAATTTTTAACCATTAACTAAACCTCTTTTAAAACATTTAACAAATCAACACACTTGTAACCCTTCAACTGTATCGAAATAGATTTTCGATATCATTTAGACGTTGAGGTTCGAGCGTGAGCACGTTCTAGATTACAGGAAAGGTGACAAGGTGGCTAGTTAGCGATAGCCAAAGGTGGCTATAAAACATAACCATGCGTTCATATGGCTAGAGGTTCATATGGCTAAACATAACCATGCGTTCATATGGCTAGAGGCAAGGTGCTTGCTACATGAAAACAATGCTTTCCTGTCCAATAGTAATTAGGGGCGAGGGAGGGCACTTAGACCTGTCACTCAAACCTCCACGCCAGTGGAGATTTGACTCATGATCTATTAGTGGAGCTGGCGTTGACTGAACATAGTTCTCCGGTTTATGTTCTTTAAGTTCTTGTCAGATTATTTACTACATAAATGAAATATAATTTTATCCATGACTATTTTGAGGCTTGATTTATTTTTAGGTCATGTACCAAACATTTTCTTTGTCTGTGTCCCTGCACATGGAGTGCGCGCGCGAGTAAAGTATGTGTGTGTGTAGCGTAAAAGTTATTAAGTCAATTAGGTCGCATTAAGGTGTTTATTTTGCTCACCATTGGTCTTTTACATAACTATTTTGTGTGTTGTGTATTAATGCCGTCTCATTGAATACCCATTTTCTGCTGCTATCAGTGTGTTCTTCACACAGACCTTGTGAGGTATGTGTGTGTGTGAGAGATAGATGAGAGGTTCCTTGTATACCACATAACGCCATAGTTAATAATTAGGTTGCGTTAAGGTGTGTATTTGTGTATTTGCCATTGCAGGAGGATAGGATTTATCGGTTTTCTGGCAATATACGTTTCCTGGTGGGTTTTGGTTGATTGGGCGTTTTTTAGTCTATAGCTGGGCTGGAAATTGCCACCGCAGTCCACCGCTGCCCAGACCGAGCTCCACCAAACAGCGGCCATGCTGCTCCGCCAGGGCCCCTTGGTCGTGACATCAGACTACATCGGAAAAGAAAGTCAGACGTCACGAACAGAACACCACCCGCGGGCGTAGCAGAATGCAACGTTCACGTAGTGTTATGGGGAGATTTGCAAAAACATAGGATTTTACCCCTTTTTTCCCTAAATTGAGGACTCCTTTCAGTAACTGATAATATGGCATAAATCATGTATGACAAATGACCATGTACAAAACCCAAAATTCCAGCATTTACATTTAAATATTCATCATTAGAAGCTTGCAGCCGAGTGTGAGGCAGCTAGGATGAGGATTAGCACCACTAACTCTGAGGCCATGACTCTCAGCAGGAAACCGGTGGATTGCCTACTCCGGGCACGGAATGACTCCTGACTTCAAGTGAAGTTCAAGGACCTCTGGGTCTTGTTTGCGAGTGCTGGAACGATGGAACGTTAGATTGGCCGGAGAATCTGAGCAGCTGGGGTGGTATTGCATTAGCTTTACCGCACCGTTGTGACGAAAAGAGAGCTGAGCCAGACGGCAAAGCTCTCGATCTAACGGTCAATCTTAGTAACCACCCTCACCTATGGTCATGAAGGATGGGCCATGACTGAAAGCCAAAATGGGTTGCTGGTGTCTCACTTAGAGATAGTGTGAGGGCGCCCTCACAACAGGCCATCTGTACCGTACTCAAGTACGTTTTCCCCCTAAAGTCTAGATTGCTTGGCCAGTGGGAGCTAACCCATATAGGGGCAACACCGGTTAACCACTTGCTCTCCCTTTTTCACCAGTCCCAGGTCCCTGTGAGCCAGAGGACCTGATAGACGGGATCATCTTCGCTGCAAACTACCTGGGCTCCACGCAGCTGCTGTCGGAGAGAAACCCCTCCAAGAACATCCGCATGATGCAGGCCCAGGAGGCTGTGAGCAGGGTCAAGGTACGCACGCACATACCAACACACGCATGCACATGATCACACGCACACACGAAAACAAACACACCAACCCACGAACAAAGACAAAACAACCATACACCCACGAACAAACACAAAACACAGAGGACCTACCGGCATGAGGGCAAGGTTGCTACTGTTTTGCATATAGTCAAGAGATTAAAATAGTGCTATATTTATATATAGGTACATGTTTGGTGTGATAACGCAATGGGCATTCGAACCACCAGGAAAGAGTGCATAGTTACAGCCAGCAATCATGAAGGGATGGTGTTGTCAGTGTGGTGTCATTATACATGAGATGGTTGAGTAGGGGGATGTGGTTGTGGCTGTACGTGTCTGCTGTTACAATTAGGTTAGGGAGAGAGAGTTAGAGACCAGTATTCCCTCCCTGCCCTCCAATCTGCTACAGCTCTCTAATATAGTCTCTCTATCTCTCTTTCCCATCCTATTGATAAAGTCTCTCGCCCTTTTGCTTTCCTCACCTCCATCGGACTACTGAAAGTATTATTGTTGTTATGGTTATTTTATGGATATTTTTTAGTGTATGCTCACCTTTTCCTTCATTTACAATTACTGGACTCTGGAAGTAGACATGTCATAATCATATGTTCCTTATGGATCATTATTATTCTACTCTTCAATGTTGTGAAGCTATTTAACAATTGTACTCTACACCTTCTGACCGGGCTGTAACAACCATCCCCAACCATTAGAATTCACTCCCACCCTTAGAAGCCGGCCTTCTCTCTGTCTCCTTGTCTTTCTCCCTCTCTTGTGTCCCTCTTTCGCACACTCTTATTTCTCTCTTCTGTTCTTCTTTTATATCTATTCCTCTCTTTTCCCCTCCATCTGTCTCTTTCTCTCTCTCTCTCTATCTCTGTGTGGACACATTCGCATAAGGGCTACACCTTGACACTACCTTGTAGCTACATTGCTTTGACACTACACGTGCATGGGGGCCGACCTCGCAATGATTCCCCGAGCCCAGTTCGGCCTATTTCTGCATCGGAACATGGCAGTCTGTTGTGTGATATGTTTCTAAATATTTGGTACTTATTTTATTTGCAAGTGCTGTGCCGAGGTATTTTTTCTATTTTTGGCAGATATTTCCATTTAGAGAATACACCGATACCTGAGACCATCTTTAACTGTGTCCTGCTATTGGAAGGTGTGTTTATGAGGTCCCATAGGCCGGTCAGTGATGATTAATAACACGATGTAGCCTAAATGGTTTTACCACGTTAAGTAGATATCATGCCCCTGACAAAGCGGCTGTAGGGTTCATCATTTAAGGGGTTACACAAGGAAAGAACTACATTGTTTAGTAGGAGATAAGGTAGGTTATAATTATAATTATAATAATAACAGAGACAATACAATTTTGTGTGCCAGTAGGTATTTCTGTTCTGCAAAAGGCAATGGATACCAACTTAAGCTTCTCGGACACTTGTAGTATAATGCCATGGTGTGTGTTGATGTCTGTAGCTTCCTCTGACCAGGTGTTTGGATGTCCATATCTGAGTAAGGGTTAAGCTTCTAGGACGCTTTTATGTAATTCTACAGGTTACATGGATGTGTGGACCTCTGTCTGGCCAGCAGTTGTTTTGGATGTCCAAGTCAGAGAGTTAGTCTTCTCCGACACTTATAGTATAACGCCAGGATGTGTTCTCTTTTGGAGCTCCGCCTGGCCAGTGGTTGATGGCTGCATTATGACACTCCTACACGACAACGGTATAAATAAGTATCACTCATCGGTCATAGCCATGGGGATAAACCGCCCTTCTAGAACTCTAAGCCACAAAGTAACAGCCCTAGTTCTAGTTCTAGTACTTTTAATATTGTAGGTCATATAATGTATACAGACAGAACACACAGTTACAAATCACATTTTTGCTATCATGGACGATCTCCTTTGCCTCCAGTGATGCGCTTCTATCTGGGGAAGCTTAGTTTGGACTGGTTCTGCGGACCTCATGCATGCCGTCACCTATGTGTGCACACGCCTTCGTGGGCATTCTATCTTTTATCTTTGTGGCGGATGGGGGCTGTTGTCTTTATCTAGCAGGTATTGGTGCTCGCCTACTTAGTTCTGTCCTGTTGTTGGCTATAGAAGATCTTTTTGTCTTTCTGTGTCCACCTCTCTTGCTCAGTGATTGAAGCCATACTCTGTGGTCTGAGGGTCTTGTTTTGTCTCGTCTTATTTTCTTTCCCTTCCTTCTCTTCTTGCTCCCGGTGCTCCTGTATCTGGCCTACATGCCTGCCTGATTTCCTGTCACCTCCCTGACTTCCTTTCTACCTGCCTGTCTGCTGTCCTGTCTACCTGCCTGCTTTCCTGTCAGAGAGTGCAGAAGGCGGCCAAAATCAAGAAGAAGGTGGTGTACAAATGTGATGACCACCAGCATCTCCCATTGTGTGTGCGTGTGTGTGTGTGTGTGTGTGTGTGTGTGTGTGTGGACCCTCAAGTCTAGATAGAGGGGGTAACATGAGGCCAGCTCAAATAATCCAAACGCAGCGTTTCTCAAGTAAACAAACAATAAACCTATATCAAGCCTGAAATGGGCCAAAGAAGCTATATATCATCAGGGTGAACCTGGGCTTAACAGACTTACCTTAAAGCCAGAATTGTCTTTCTAATAGCTCAAAATAAATACAATGGTTAAGCCTAGCTCCCTAGCTCAACAAAAACAAGCATAAATGAAAGGCCACTCACCCCTACTAGCTTCCTACAGGCTTGGTCAAAGCCTAAACAAACCTTTCACACATAAGGCCAAAATATGGCAACAGGTAGAAGGACCTAATGAATCAGAATACGTTACTAATGGCCACAGTAGAAACAAACCACAGATAGTGCGCAACTCTCCTCAGGGCCGTACTCCTCCCAGTCCACCAGGTACTGTCGTCCACGACCCCAACCGAAAATGGCCAGAACGGTCTGGCCTTTGGACTGGGGGTGATACCCAGAGAGAGGAGAGACTGACTGGCACCGAGAAGCAAACAATACACTTTCCAGAAATGGGAAAAATGCACAGAATAACATCGCCTCAGCCGTATCCTTTGCGGAGTCAGCTCGGGCAGAGGATTGAGGTGAACCATCATAGAAAATCGTTCCACTACCGTTAGAATGGTGGTTTTACCTTCCAGGAGTGGTAACCCTGTGACAAAATCAAATAAGATGTCATACCAGGGGCGTTGAGGTACAGGGAGCGGGCGCAGGAGACCAGGAGGTGAGCGTCAGGAGACCTTGTTCCGGCGCATACAGGACAGGCCACATATTCCTCAACCTCTCTCTCCATGGATACCAGAAGTGTTGCTTGAGAACAGAGTCCGGAGAGAAGGGAGGTGTGGGCCCAATGGAAACCTGAAAGCAATGAGATGCTGGAACAAACAACCGGTTAGGTGGACAGCCATCCGGTACTCGAACATTTGCCTGTCGTACCCTTTCCTCAAACAGGCAGGGCATGAAGCATGATATTCTCACAACCAGGACGGTAAGAAAGAACAAAGTAAAATGTCCAGGGCCACCTTGACCGGCAACAGTTCCATCATACTCATGTCGTAACACCTTTCAGCAGCAGAGTTTCTGGAATGTGGGAATGGAATGCGCGGGGATGAACCTTGTTATCTGTCATGGGCCACTGAGAAGGGACATCCTTGATGCCCACGTCTGAGGCCTCATCCTCCACAATGCACTGCTGAAAAGGATCAGGGAGGTTGAGGACGGGTAGGTAAAACTCTGCCTCAGCCTTAGGGATATCAGATCAACCTGTTGAGACCACAGAAACTTGATTTTAGCCAAGGCCAAGGCCATGCTTCAGAGCGGCAACTGTGCTAACATTTCCGATAAAGCATCTGTTGAAATGAACCCCAGAAAGCGCTGAACTAACCTGTAGGCCACTCGGCAACCGCACTGACTTTTGCAGGAACAATTTGAATGATATCTGGAGAGACAATAAAACGCAGGAGAAAGACGGTTTTGGCTTGGAATTCACATTTCTCAACCTGGAAGAAGAGCTGGTGGTCGAGGAGGCACTGAAGAGCTTGACATGAGTCATCTCATCAGGGGAGAAGATCAGGATATCATCCAGATAAACAACTATGAGGAAAGAAACATGCTGACTAAATATACTAGGAGGGGAATGATAATGAGGGACAAGTGAAAACAATCAAGGAGAGGGAGGTCAATCAAAGGAGCAGGAAACCTCTCGGATGAAAGTATCTGAAATGAGAGGATATATAAGTAAGACGTGGTAAAACAATAAATGATGAGGACATTTATGCAACAATTAGCAGGGCAAGACGTGACACATGCATCAATCAGTAGTTATCAGTATTACCAGTGTTGGCAATGAGCAGAGCACCGCCTGGCCAGGGCCCAGTGCTAAGCATCTCCATTCATTCATGCCAGCTATGTGGCCTCAAGCTAATTTCATGATATATGATAATGTCATGATAACGTATAGTATTACTGTATAGAATGTGTCTACATAATATATACTGTATGTGATGTAACCAGTTTATGTGGATGTGTCTGTGTGTTTGTCCGTGCGCGTGCGTGTGTGCTCACAGACTGCAGAGGTAGACACCCAAACGATGACGGAGGTGGATCTCTTCATCTCCACTCAGCGGATAAAAGTTCTGAACGCAGACTCCCAGGTACACACACACACACAAGAACACCCTCACATTCATTCATACTCTAGTCAACCAATGCAATTCTTGGTCGACTGAAATTCAACCGACCTTGCATCCAATCTGCCAGCCTAAAGATCCTGATCCACTCTCGGTCCGAGTCCCACTCAGATACAACTGAGCTTCATTCATGTAAAGCAGGTCGCACACCAGGCGAGCCACGGAGCAGCAGCATCGCAAAGCTGCTGGTTATGTTCTGTGTTTAATAAAATGGGTATGCATGCCAATTCTGATATGTTAACATGAGGCTCGCTCCGACTGAGGGACTTTTCCCTCAAGTGAGCCGCTATGGGTGTGGCTGGGGAGAGAGGATCTACCCTACTTCACCGTTTAGTGGCTCAGTTAGTGGCTCAGATAGTACCTGCCTCTGGGTAGGAGCTTCCTGAGCCTTAACTGAGCCTGATACTGAACTGATATATTTGCACATACAAACATGTAAATGCAGAGGTATGGTTGCCATAACTACCTGTAAGCTAGTTTACATTTTTTGTAATCAGACAGAAATGTTTTTCGCTAAAGTATAGCTACAGTTCCAGTCAAGTATCAAAGTCTATGTTTTATCACAGCTACAGTGTGTCCTTTATCACAGCAGCAGTCTATCCTTCATCACAGACACAATAGGTCCTTTGACACAGCTATAGTCTATCCTTTATCACAGTTACATTCTCTTTTTATCACAGTTACAATCTGCCCTTTAATACTGCTGTAGTCTATCGTTTATACAATGAGGGTTCAGCAAAGGATTGTAGAGGTTTTAACTCACTGCTCCATCTGAAGGAAACGATGATGGACAACGCACTGCGCACCATATCCTACATCGCTGACATCGGGAACATCGTGGTGCTTATGGCGAGGCGGAGGATGCCGCGCATGGCGTCGCAGGACTGCATTGAGACAACGCCAGGGGCCCCTGAGACCAAGAAACAGTACAAGATGATCTGCCACGTCTTTGAGTCGGAGGACGTAAGTGGGAACATGGCTTTTAGCTCATTACACAGTAGAGCACACTTGTTTGTACTTTAACTTTGTTCTACTATTCAACACTAGTATTTTTTATGTGTATTGTGCATTTTTTATTTGTCACTTACAATGACTTACTGAATTACAGTTGATGTTTTTTGGTAATACCAACAGTAGGGTGTAAGAGCCAGAGGTCTGGCAGGGAGGAGGATGTGAACAGGACATAGGTGAAACCATATTCAGTGTTTGATCAACTAGAATACAGGTGTGGAGAAACCAAGGGGAAGAGTAACAAGACATCTAATAGGACAAGCCGGAATCACAGGATGAGACCCAGAACAGAACCCTGAGCGATCCCAGTATGGAGACTACAAGGTTCTGATTATTTCCTTAAAGGTTACCCTTATGTGCCATCTATGAGGTAGGATATGACCTGGGAGAGTGAAGAGCATGGGATTCCCAGTTCTTGGAGGTTGGGGAAGAGGATCTGTTGGTTCGCTATGTTGGAGGCTACTGAGAGCTCCAAACGAATCACAGCGGAGGAGAGGGAGCTGTTCTAGTGTTAGGTTTCTCAGTGACAGCAAGGAGGGCAGTCTCAGTTAAGTGGCCTGCCTTGGACCCTGACTGGTGATGGTTGAGAAGTTTATTATTTTGGAGGCATGCAGAGAGTTGGGAAAAGACTGCATGCCCAAGTGTTTTGTAAATCAATGTTAGAAGAGAGACAGTTCGGCAATTTTTTACATCAGATGAGTTGAGGGTGGGTTTCTTTAGAGGTTTCACTCTCGCTGCTTCAAGTGTGTTCGGAAAACAATGTTTCTATGTACTTTCCACAAGGAGGGTTATGTGACACTAACCCCATGGCTCCGTGTCTCTCTCTCCCTCCCTCCCTCTCGGTTTTTGCAGGCCCAGCTCATAGCCCAGTCGATCGGCCAGGCCTTCAGCGTGGCCTACCAGGAGTTTCTGAGAGCTAACGGCATCAACCCAGAGGACTTGAGTCAGAAGCAGTACAGTGATGTCATCAACACCCAGGAGATGTATAACGATGACCTCATTCACTTCTCCAACTCTGCGAACTGCAAAGAGGTCGGTTGGGTGGAAAGTAGTTTGTGGAAATACACTCAGAAGCCTCATGTATAATAATATCCATTGGCGTTCAGTCGGGTTGATACAGACCACAACTACGAAGTTTAGTTTAGTTTATTGGTTTAGTTGACAGGGACCATGTACAGAAGAGGTTCTATACTAGAATTAGCTGAATAGCTAAATTGCATCTGTGGTCCCTGGGCAAGGAGTTCAAAGGACAATAAAACACATGCTAAACATTACAGACAATATCAAAAACAAAACAACAGCATCAATAACATTACATAGAAACAAATAAAATGTAAATATAAAATGTTTTTATACATCCTCACAAATGCCATAATCAAAAACATCTAACTGTGCATAAAGGAACATAAGGAATTTGCTTTAGACTTTCTCAATTCCCTTACAACTTCATTATGTAATTGTTGAAAGTTTATGTGAAGTTCATTACTTAAAACTTGTTCATGGATAATTGTGGTACTGGTTTGCATTTCCATTGGAGAAAAAAAGTGCTAATTATCTAATCTATTTATGATTCTGTCGCAGTATATGTTTTAACATATCCCTTTAACAGAACAGCCATCTTTGTCTGTCACTCTGCCACTGTTCCTGTACTTTTTAGTTTAACATGTAGACGTAGACTGTTGAACCACAACCAAATATATAAATTGAACTTCAACACGGTAATCTAGCATTTTACAATGCTAAGTCTGTTGATCCATGACAAAGCAGATACCGCACACGGCATGGATGTGAGATCACGACGGGCTGAGCGTCCTTCATTTTAAAACCGGACAGATTGCCATAGAAATATCCCATTTTGAGCGTAGAGGAGTGCCAGGATGTTTAAAGAGGCTGAATTTCTTCCTAGACGTAATTTATTTCTCTGGGTCGAATAGCTGCCTCGGGTCTCTACAATACTGATGATTCCAAAAATGTCCACCACCATAGCTAACGTGCACCCCGCCAAGTACACATCGGGATTTAGAACCATTGTGCCCTGGATGGCCATAGGCCAGCTATCTTTTGCCTATTTAACCCTCTCCTTCTTTCGCCATCTCCATCAGCTGCTGTTAGAGAAGAGCAAAGGGGAGATCCTGGGCGTGGTGATCGTGGAGTCGGGGTGGGGCTCCATCCTGCCGACGGTGATCCTGGCCAACATGATGAACGCCGGGCCGGCGGCGCGCTCCGGGAAGCTCAGCATCGGCGACCAAATCATGTCCATCAATAACACCAGCCTGGTGGGGCTGCCACTCGCCACCTGCCAAGGCATCATCAAGGTAACGGCTCACACCTCTGCCTGTAGGACACACACCTGTTCAGGTAGGATTCAAATATGTATGAGCTGGGTGAGATGCCCCATTTGAAGTGTCCAGTGCATGAAGATGCGGCAGCAAAGACCACCACTGCATATCTACTACGTGTGTCCACTTTAAATACTGACCATTAACAGAATCAACAAACAGAAAGAACTTTATTGGTACTTTACCATTAGGGACCTCAAGTGTCATAACATATGCATAACATATTTTGTGCTTCTTCGTGTGTGTGTGTGTGTGTGTGTGTGTGTGTGTGTGTGTGTGTGTGTGTGTGTGTGTGTGTGTGTGTGTGTGTGTGTGTGTGTGTGTGTGTGTGTGTGTGTGTGTGTGTGTGTGTGTGTGTGTGTGTGTGTGTGTGTGTGTGTGTTTGCAGGGCTTGAAGAACCAGGTGCAGGTGAAACTGAACATCGTCAGCTGTCCTCCTGTGACAACGGTCCTAATTAAGCGACCAGACCTTAAATACCAGCTGGGCTTTAGTGTGCAGAACGGCATTGTGAGTAAACATGTCAAGCCCACATTCAACAAAAAAGCTTTCTTTAACAGATTTTCTTCAACAGTTTTGATATGCAAAACTTAATTTAAAACATTAATAACACTTTTGAGCAACAAAGATCTTTATTTATCAGATATATAAAACTTCTTAGAAACAAAGAGCTTTAGAGATTGATAAGAACATTTCAAGCAACACAAGCTTAATTGAACAGATGAATTGCAGTTACAACCAACACAGAGCTTTATTTTACAATCATCAATGAGCCATTGCTGAACAGGAGCAGAAGTGTTGTTAACATAGATTATGTTAACCAAATCCTCATATTAGCAAATACCTTCTAGCTTTCTATCACTTCATATTCATAGTCTGTTTGAAGACTGCAAGAAGGACAATAGTCGATAAAAAACAACAACCTCTCTTAATCTCTAAATGTTCTCCCCCGTACATGGGACGGCCCTGGACACACTAACTGTATGTATAATGGTCTACAATAATGAAGCATATAATGTTAATAATGTCTGATTCAACTGCCTGTAATGTTTACACATATTGTTTCATTTACATTTACATTACTGCATTTACATTTAGGGCATTTAGCAGATGCTTTTATCCACAGCGATTTACAACTAGTACCTTTGTCAGAATTACTGCTACTCTTATTGTGTATTCTATTTTTAGGTGAGTGCCGCATGCAGCGCCAAACTATTGTTCTTCTTGGTTTTTAAACTATGGTTTTATTCTTTCTTTCTTTCTTATTCTATACAGACTTTGGGACCCTAATCCTTACACAAGTTTTCACCTAAAGACCTGTGCATGTTCACATTGTTTACTTCATTTAGACTCTGTTCAAATCCCTTCACTTGATTTAAGCCTTTTAACATTTATTTTTGTCTTAATCTATGTGGCTTTATGAAAACATCTTTCAACCTCACTTTGCACTACAGCACTCACCGCATTTTCAACAGGAAATGCATTCTCTAGTTCTTTCTTTCTTTATCATTCTCTACAAATGTTGGGACCCTGCTCCTTCCACAGTTTTTCCATTCCAATTTTAAAATGTTCCGATTAGCTTGGAATCGCGCACTTCTATTCAAACTTTTAAAATATTTTAAACTTTTTAAGATATTCTACTTTTTAAATATAATTTTTAACAATGGAAGTCAATGGTAGGACGGCGAAGCAGTCGGCTCATTCTCTGACACTTCAACTATTTCAGACTTCATTACCTGGTAACAGTTTAATTACATACCCGCTTCGTAAATTATCAGTTGGTCTTCCGTTAAGGCTTGAGCGTGATGATGTCACGCTCTCTAAATTTTAATATTATATATTTCGAATCAACCCAGCCGTGCAAGAAACTTATTTCAGGGAAAAGGACACGAGTGCCAGTCCACGGCAGATAGTAATTGGGAGCCCCCATCCACTAGAGATAAAATATAAGCGAGATGAAATGTTAACGGCGAAGCCTAAGGTCTGCAGAATCGCCATCCTCCCCAGCTTTGCCAGATAGAAGTATTAGTCATTAGTCAGTCATGATATCACCAATGTGAAATGTAGCTGTGTTACGTCAGTATAAAATATACATAAAATGTCTCTTGAAAAAAAAAAACATTTTACTCACTTTTTTTTTTTTACATTGTTGTAAATAACATTGGCTAATCCCTTGTTATATCCTACCTTATCTTATACCTAGCCTTACCCTACCTTATCTACGACTTAACAATGCAGGCTTTTCCTTGTGTAACCCCTCAAAAGAAAAACACCAAAGCCGATATGTCTGGGGAATAATATTTACTCAACTCGGTATGCCTAATAGGCTACATCATGTGACTTATAGTTCTGATCGTAACTGTTATTAGTTGTAACTTGTAACATTATAGGCAAAATGTTATTATATTGTGTGCTCAGAAATTTGTTATATTATCGACTGGGGATTCCAGATTATAGCTATGGGTTAAATTACAACTAGAGGTTGAGGAAACTCTCGTAAGTGTTAAGCTTAGCAAACCAAGCAGATGAGTTTAATGTTGTTTCTTTGTCTAAACACACAGATTTGCAGTTTGATGCGGGGGGGCATCGCGGAGCGAGGGGGGGTCCGTGTGGGACACCGCATCATCGAGATCAACAGTCAAAGTGTGGTTGCCACCGCCCATGAGAAGATCGTCCAGGCCCTCTCCAACTCAGTGGGAGAGGTTAGAGCCACACAAATACACACGCCTAAAATCATCTCCAACCTAAACCACAGAATAGGACATTTGTCAATAAGACCGATATGAGCGTTTTCCCACATCGACTGGTCAAAGGAACCAGCAATACTTCATCTGGCAGTCGAGTTTCTGTCTGCAAAAATTGGTCCAGTGTTTAGAATTCAGTAGCATCGAGGGGTGAGGGTGCAGATTGCACCAACTGAATTCTACCCATTTGCTCCTATATTTCCAATGACTCACCGTGGCCTCTGCTGGCCTTTGTTGTGTAGCACCGTAATAAAGCTGATTTCATATGGGATATTTTCAATTAGGTACATAATGCTTTCCCTAACCTAGAGATAAAATGAAGAACTTCATCAATGGGGGTACAAAATTCCCATTCGCTTATTTTATCTTGTAAGTGAGTTTTGCAGGCCCCTTCTGGCCCGAACTGGAAAAAATTGTACACCTGCCTACACACCTAAAGGAACATGTTTCTATTTCCATCACGGAAATGGAGATCCTGAAACTGCCCATTTACTTTTGCCCTTGAGACCGATCAGAATGTGGTTTACAAGGCTGTTTTTGAGATAGTAAAGGTCCTTATTATATATTATATTATATTTCCAACGCATTTCAATGCGCATTGATGATACTTTGTAAGTCACTTCCTGTTGATAATTCATAATCGTATATGTCCTTGAGGCTCTTAAGAAGAACCCCAGGTCCGGCTCCCAAGTGTCCTTGACCCCTAATTTGAATAGTCGTATGCCCTCTTTTATGCAAAACAGTTCCCTTCACCCCAAGTGCCCCAAAGAACCCTTTGTGTTTTCATCCCTTGTTCCAGTGACAGCAGTGTCCACAGCATCCACTAAATTGATGATAGAAAACATTGCATTATCTAACAAACTAAACATCAGCTGATCTGGGTTGTCTTGGACCTATTTTGTGTTAAGGTTGAAGATCACGTTTGCCTAAACACACAAATACAGGAATACACACAGACACATTTGCATGAACAGATGTGCATGAAACACAAGTATGTGAACGCCGACACACACACACAGATTCAAGCGCATAAACGCACACATACACACAAACAAATATACACACGCAGACAGATACAGACATAAACACAAAGAGTTTACACATATGTGTACAAATGCACATATTTACTGAAATGCTAATATAAAAGTTTCCTGCTTCAAACAGTAAAATACCATAGTGCTATATGCTGTCTCTGATCGGCTCAAATCAGATCAGTACCATCTCACTTGTGACTTGACATCTCACTCTGGTTGACAAGTGTGCCAACCAGAAAGGGCCTTTCTGTGTGGTGTTGTCTCTGTAGATTCAGGCCGCGGTTGATTGTTTTTTGCTTAGGAGGTACTTCATTGCTTTCTTTCTTATCTCCTTTAGCATGGGGTAAACTAGAGGCGACTATCCTTTACAGAAGGAGAATAGATAATGCATTCCCACAATTCCTTTCAGCAGCAAAATTCAAAGTGATGCACCTTTCGGCGTTTCATGAAGACGATCAAACGATTAACATGACCAACAACACTTCCATAACATCCGCCATTGCATAATAACATAGCCTGGTGTAAATGCAGGCAAATGCCTTTTTTCAAAGTCCTTATAAATACTTCGTCACATCTTTCTTTGTTCTCACAATGTTTTCCATCGAGGTCAAGGAAAAGGGGTTAGGAAAAGACATAGGAGGTCATTTTATTATTCAACCGCAAACTGAGTTAAATCCCGTTACATCAGCCCCTTGTGGCACTTATTCCCTCCAAACTATCCCTGGAAAGGGATAGTTTTTCCTTCTCCTTGTCCTTTAGAGGGCAAGGCTAAGGGGTTGTATTGTGCGGGCCTGTGCAGCTCTTTGCGACTAGAACTGTGATCAAGGGATAGCCACATAAAACTGACTTGAAATGACATTTTGTTTGAGAGGTTAACATTGTTTCCTTGCCTGGCAGATCCACATGAAGACCATGCCAGCTGCCATGTTCAGACTGCTTACTGGACAGGAAACACCAATATTCATTTGAAGGAAGGGGGAGGGACCATGCATAACTCATCAAGCCGACAGCTAGGATTGGTCTTCACAATCCCAAGGTGCAACCCTAGCGGACCAATAAGGACAGCTTTTTCCCCTGGACAACAAAACAGATTGAAAATTATTTTCCTTCAATGTTTATCCTCCCATTCTGTGCAAACATGTCAGGGCTTCCCACACCCATGCTCTCCTCGTCGAACATGCCGGGAGTGATGAGGTCACCAACACATCAGGTGGTTGAGAGCGAGCAGGCATTTGTTTCTGTTTATGTTCTACTTCTGTTGGGAGTGCGATAATTTTCCTGTGCTTCTACTGTCTCGATGTCAGTTCTGTTGTTTATTTATTTTAACCATGTAAATAGTGGCTGACGTCTGTGAGAGAAAGGTTGAAGGTCAAACATAAAGAAAGGAAAGGGTTGAGTGTGTAAATAGGTGAGCTGGAAAACACAGGTATGCTTTGTCTTTATTTAATGAGATTTTAGAACCGTACTGTGAACCTACAGCGCGAAGTATCGCGCCAATGAGTTTGTATGCTAACGTGCTAATCTGCAGATGGACAAGGAGGTCTCAGCAGAGGCTAACCGGGAGCAACGGCCATTTTGTTACAGATACGACTACTACTAGTTTAGGCCAATAGAAAAAAATTCCAACTCTGGAATGGACATCACAAAAGGGATCCTCACATAATTTACCGTTCCCATGAATGGATCGACGACGCCTCATTTCAATAAGATGCGATGCAACTTCAAGAACATTTACAATAATAACTTAGCTTTTGACATCGAGGTCATTCTTTTGAAAAAGATCAAGTTTTAACATTCTTCTTTTTAAGTGACTAATCTGTGCGTGTGTTTCTGTACCTGGGTATGTGTACTTATTTGTTGTTTCTGGTGGGGGGGAGGGGAGGAGTGTACTGTGAATGTATTGTTTTATGTGAGCTCTGTTGTCATCAGCAGTACAAGAATGTCTTTACATAAGGATTAAAATGTCTAGTATATTGTGCCCATGTCTCACTCACGTTTTAGTATCTGCTAGCACACAACTTCCTGTCAAGAGTGTGAGAAAGAAAGAGCTATTTAATTGCACTGTGGCAGAAAAAACAGCTGTCCTACTTTGGAGTTATGGCTTATAAAGAAAAAAAAAGACTGAAAACCCTACGCATACAAACATCTTCTGTGTGCATGCCTCTGTGTGCAATAACTATCAGTAATTTCTGCAAGATAATAAAACGGAACCAATTTGACTCAGTTTACCTGGATGCTTATTTAATCTTTGGTTCCAAACCCTTTATGGGCTCCAAACGTATAACATTGTTATGCAGTGTAATGTGTATCGTTATTGCAGATGTTATCCATCAACATATGCAAGTTATGTCCCAATTAAGTTGTTGGTAGTAATTTGCTTTTGTCAAAGAGTCATTAGGCTGCTCTTGGTCATAATGAATCTAACACATTTAGCTTATATGACTGAATCTCCCACAATATGCATTTCAAGCAATCGCAACCCGCAGGTTTGGAAACACCGGCACTCTTTTGATTGTCTCGATCTGTCTGATTATCTATGGAATGGCTTATGAAATCTTGTGACTTGAGTCCCCTAATGCCCATTTTAAATAATGCAGGTAAGTAACCAAATGGGATCACATGGTATTTACTAAACATTTATTAATGTCATTCATTTATTCTGTTTCGGATGTAAAAAGGCAGTATTTACATTTTTTAGGAAATCAAAATGAAATGAAGAACACGGGTACATCTGGACAATCATGTTCATTTCAGTGTGTGTGTATGTCTCTGACTGTGGCTGTTAGACTGTGTGTCTCTTCTAGCATCATCATGGCGTTTGGTCGCTTTGATCACACTTCAGCATGACCTTGACCCCGTGACCTTGGCGTGTGGTCTCAAAGGCCTGAGCGGCCTCCTCCAGGGGGAAGCGGTGGGTCACCAGTGGCTTCACGTTCACCTTCCCCGACGCCAGCATGGCGATGGCCATGGGCCAGCTGGTGACACACCCAAAACAACACCCATTACTGACACAATTCCCATATTGTATGAGCTCAAAGGTATAACTATGGATGCCCACTCAGTCATGGACGGGCAGGCAAAAGTAAACCTCAGGTTGAGGATGGTTAGTTGTTTGTGTTGTATTCAGATAGAGTTAATACAAGATAATACAACGCTATTTGATAATACAGATGTTAGAGCAAGGATGAGGCTGGGTGCTGGATGATAATGCTAATATATAAATTGTCCAAGATAATGTAGTCATTGTTATTGTTAGCCTCTTTAGCATAACAGCCCGAAAACAAACCACAAAACTTTACATTGCATTGCACGCATAGCAAGGCCGTGCAATGCATAAATTGGGGACCGGATTAAAGCAGTAATGTAAGTGTGTAAGGTCTTTACGGGCGCAGCCATCTTTGTTTGGCTCGCTGAACTCGGTGGACACTCAGCAGCCCGAGTGGATACGACCAAAAGGGGGCGTGCCTCTGGTTGATGTCCCAATTGGCAACTCATGCGAGGGGTGTGCATCGCGAACACACCACGAGCTCTGGGATGAGGTGAGCTTACGTATTGCAGTAGCGGAACACCCCGCGGATGTCCACCTCACGGACCGCGGCGTTGACCAAAGGAACGCTGGCCATCTCTGCACCCAGACCCACCAGGACCACCACACCGCCAGACCGGGTAGCCTGTCACAACAACACCAGCTGGTCATCCATCCTTTTACCCAGCTAGTTAAGAAACATGCAGTAAGATAGGTCTTTTCCGGGGCTCCAATTTATCTTATTACTATAGTCCACTATAGAAATACAGACCACTGTTTTATGACAGGAAGATTTGTCTAATGAAACTAGATAATGATATGATAATTTAATTGATACTTTATACATCACATATAAACACAGAATAAACATTGATATATATATAGGGTTTATGTACATAGATGGCGGTTTGTATGCTGCTCTCCGCTCCGGTGCACTCTATGGTGACGTGTGGCTGATGCCCCAGCCTTCCCGCCACTCGCTGGGCTACGTCCTGTGCCGAGTCCTCTCTCGTCACCAACAGTGGAAAGTCAGCCCCTACCTCCTGGGCCATCTTCAAACGCTCCGAGGATAGATCTAGAAAGGAGGGCAAGTTCAATGACAGCCAATGACACTAATGTGCAACAATTCTGTAAAATATTTGTTGTGTTTTCTTCTTGAGTGTATGTTTTATTGTGTTTTGTTGTATACCTCTGTCTTGGCCAGGTCTCTCTTATTAAATAGATCTCAATGACACCAACCTACCTGGTTTACATGGTGAAAAATAAGTACAAATAAGTGCAGTACAATTTAGTTTATTATATTTATATTATACCTGTGATGACAACCACTGAGGCACCCATTGCTTTGGCCACAAGCAAACAGACCAGCCCAATAGGCCCTGGTGGTGTAGGAGAACAACACAACGGTGAAAGCTTTTAATAAACATGAGTTGGACCACTGATGTGGTCTGGGAGTTCCATTCCAAATAGAACCATGACATCAATGTTCCAACTTTGCTGCGATAATTTGTTGAAGCGGATTTGATGTTGCAGACCATTGCTGTGTTCCAATATCCATACTAGCCGTACTCACTATACTTAGTTTGAGTACGTAGGGCATTCTAATTAAGATTGGGGCGACAATAAGTGTACTGAAAGGACCCGGATGGTGTACTGTAAACGGTCAAGCCGTGGAGTGTGGATCGATGCATACTTTTCGTACTCAACGGCAGCCATCTTAGCTACAGTACGTAGCAGAAGAGGCGGCGCCACGCTGAGCCAATGTTGGCGCATTTTCCACATTGCCTGCATTTATGGAGTCATTTTGTAGTTTTTACATCTTTTATAGCTTTTTATGGCTGCTAGGCGTAAAGTGTTCACCGTTCAAAGTGGGATGTTTATTGCATAATTTCTGGTTACTGCACCATGGAGTATTTGATTTGAAATGAAACTGACATCTGAAAATCAGCGCACTTAGAGAGTGCGGATAGTGTACTATGTTTAAGTGTACTCAAGGAAGTTTGGATATCGTAACACAGCACATGCGTTTTTTACTACTATTGCCGGTCAACTATAAAAATATATATTTTAAATATTCTGATAGAAAGTCTTCACAAGCAGCCCCTGGCACCGGCTCTATGATACATGGTTAGGGAGCAGCTAACCCCTTGTTGGGTATCGTATAAAAATGATATCTACCAGCTTTCCAGTGTTACACACTTTCATTGGTTCGATTGATCGAGATGTTGAGTCAGTGACTTTCACACCAACAATGTGTTCAGTAGCAACATTGTGGAAATGTCATGCATTAGTTTATGTTTGATCAGGGTGTAGCACTATCCTTGGGGAAAGCTGGCCCATTATTGGTGGAAAGGTTATATGTGATGTAATTATTGGAGGTTTTCATACATGACCTTATTTTACCATGAACTCAGTTAGGAATGTAGGTAAGATTTAAGAAGTAGCAGTAATGGCACCTTGCTCAAGGATTAGACTGTGGACATTATTGACTTTGATGTGATGTGATTGGTGATCTTACCGGAGCCACAGATTAAGACGGTTGTTCCGAGGGTAACCCCAGCCCGGTGACACGCGTGGATTCCCACGGACAGTGGTTCAATCAGCGCGCCCTCCTCGAAGGTCACGTTGTCAGGAAGCCTAGACACCATTTGACAAATGAAAAGCCTGTTCCTCACTGTTGTACAGTTCCTCACTGTCAGAACGAAAGGTAACAATTGAATCAACAATTAATAATAATAATACATTTGACTGGTTAAATGTACCCAGCCTTTTACAGGCTACAGATCATGTAGAGATTTATATACAAGCAGAATGATTTTGTGTTGAATGCGGTAGTGGACAGGGAGCCAATACAACTGTTGTCGGATGGGAGTGATGTGATCCCAGGGCCTGGTGCGGGTGAGTGGCCTTGCAGCAGAGTTTTGGACTGCAGCCGATTGAATTGTTTCTGCTACAGATGAGTGAAGGGGGGTTTGAGTTTGGAGATGTTTTTTAGATTGAAGAAAGGCGTTTTGCTGATATTTTTGATGTGTGAATCGAATGAGAGAGTAGAATCAAGAATTACGCCCAGATCTCTTACTTCAGCAGAGTTGGTAGTGAAATTGCCGGAGATAGACATCTGAAGATGTTTTTTTTTTACAGAATGCTCGGGGTGGAGGAGCTTTGCAATGAACAAGAGGTTGGAAATGGATATCGTCGATAGTTTTTAAAATCCTCTGTGGCCGCCCCACGCCTTTTCAAAACAGGAGTGATGGATGCTGTTTTGAGAGGCAGGGGAACATAACCCAGTGAGAGAGATAAGTTTATTATTTGTACCAGGAGGGGGCAGAGGGCTGGTAGGCAGGCCTTGACCAGTGGGGTGGGCATAGGGTCAAGGCAGGTGGTAGGTCTGGACTTAGTAACAAGATCAAAACATAATGTTCATCAATGGGTGAGAAGGCAGAGAAGAATCTACTTTGTGGATGGGGGAGGGAACATCATTTAGGGTGGTGGAGGTCGACTGGAGCTGTTTGTAGATCAAGCTTATTTCGTTGTTGAAGAATTCAAGAAATTCACAACAAAGATTGGTGGATGGGGTAAGGGAGATGGACTTGGGTTAGCCTGGGTTATCTTATTAATAGTGAAGAAGAGTAAACTGGGTAGCCCCGCCCATTCTGCCGGCGATTTGAATTTGTGCGGCAGAAGTGTCTGGAGAAGAGCAATACATTTCTTTCTGCTTCCGCTACGTTTTTGCGGGAGCTAATCTCCAAGCTGGCTTCGCGCTTGCGCTGAAGAAAATGACAGCGGCTTCCCCAGACAAACGTGCAATCTACGATTGAGCTTGGTCTGGCAATAGCCAGGCTAGAAGAAGAGGGCTCTCGGGGTGTTTTGACCTCTGTCAATGATAGTGGTGTAATACATGGTCTTAGCTTCATTGAAGAACTCTTTGTAGGCAGAGACATGATCACTGTATGCCAGGGCATGGACAGTTAGGCAAGTCTTCCGACCAAGTCACTCTAGCCACCTTCATTTTACGAAGCTCAGGTGTAAACCATGAGGCAGAGTGAGCGAAGGAGGCCGAGCGTATCTTCAGGGGAGCAAGAAGATTGAGGGAGCCAGCAAGATGTGTGTTGTATAGCAGGAGTAAGTCATCCAGACATGCATCTAATGACTCTGTGATGGGTTTAGATTTCAGAGTGTCTAACAGAGCAGCTATAGTAATGCTCTTTGTGTTCCTATATGTGATGGAGCGAGAGGCAAGGTGCCAACAGAGAGGCTCAGCAATGGAAAGATTGAACATAATGGCTCTACGGTCAGGCACAGAGATCTTTAGGAGGACACACAACTTTATGGAGCATAAGTTCTCAAAGTCAGCAATTTACCGCACAAACTTGGCACATCTCTCTACG
This sequence comes from Gadus macrocephalus, assembly GCF_031168955.1. Classification (NCBI taxonomy): domain Eukaryota; kingdom Metazoa; phylum Chordata; class Actinopteri; order Gadiformes; family Gadidae; genus Gadus; species Gadus macrocephalus. Next base: position 14,258,289 of record NC_082395.1, read on the forward strand.
AGATGAACTCCAGAGAGAATCAATGCTGTTGTTAGGGTTGGTGGTTGCGTACAATCTTCCGACCAGAGCCCCTGTGTATATATTAAGGACGCTGCAGACCGAGATGTTGGTTTGCAGCGAGAGCAACAGGGATTTTGTAGCCTTTGTTCTCAAGGGGGTGGAGATAGGTTGACGAGCGTTTTAATGCCATGCCAGCCCAGAGGCATAGAGGAGCCAGTGCGGATAACTAGTCTCTCTGTAGCGTAAGTGCCCTAGCCGTGGATAAGAAGCCAGAGCAGCATCACAATTTCTACATGCATTAGGAAGGGATAGCCGGACACCGTTCAGCTCACTCCAGACCAGTGCACCAAACACAATAGCAGACAGCCATACATTCGAATCCAGACCCAGTTTCTGTGAACTTAACACATTAGCCAACAACACTTTGCACTCTGGGGGACAGGCAACGGAGGTGGCCAGAACCCTAGAATAGCTACAACAGTTCAATAGGAAAAAGCTCTCTCACAAAGCAAGCAGAGACTTACCAATGAACAGTGTTAGCATATCACTCCTGAGAGGGCTCGCATAAAGCAATGCAGGGGAAAATGGGAGGCCTGGGAGCAGCACATCAGTTTGGCGAACACTTTAGCAGTCTCTTTGACCGAGCCTAGTAATCCAAGCAGGTGAATGAAATAATTCCAGCAGTTTGCAAGTGATAACGATGTGATGAGGGATCCGAACTTGCAGTTATAAGATATATAAACACACACAAAGAGGAAAAGACATGGATAGCGTAAAAAGACAAACAGACAGAGACGACACCGGGGAATAGCGGCAGCTAGGTGCGCCAGCGTTCACTCACAACCGGAACGAACAATTGAACTCTACCTCACATTCCTGTCTCACACACACACGTCACACACACTCCAACATCAACAGTAAGACATACAGACGCGCCACTCTGTATCGCAACAGGGCGGCGTTTTGGCGTGATGGGGTTCCTCACTTGTAACAGAAGTTGGCACAATGCTTGTAGTATCGACAGAGGTTGCCGTCGTCAGGGGGCGTGGCACAGAAGAAGATGGTGGGTGACAGATTGTAGCGTCCAGATTTTAAGAAATCGTCCATTTCTCTAGGAACCCCTGGCTCGACAGCCACACGGTCCCCTGGAGAATATATACACAGTTGCAGACAACATAAATTTGAGTTGTCCCGCGTCCCACAAGTCAGTCTCTGAGGTTTTAATTGGGTCGCCAAATATAAAAGAAAACGCTGCACCCGATATGCTCTCCTCTTGTACACTGGACTGGAATGCAGTACTCAAAGGCAAGCAGACCCACCTATCACATTAGCCAGGTAAATAGCACATAATGTGCTAAATGAGAGTTGACGTACAATAGACCTGATGTTTATACTGTGAATACTGTGAATTACTACATCAGATGTTTGCTTACTTACTATTTGTCTTTTTTTATTCCGTTTATACTTATTTTGGAACAATTTTGTATCTATCTCTACATTTTCTTCACTGTCTAACTTACTCCTTGCTGCTGAAACACCTGAATTTCTCCCCCGGGGAATTAATATAGTTTATCTTATCTTATCTTACGTGGTTAACAAATTAATTGTTGTCTGTTCGAATTGATTGATTGATTGAATGTTTCATCCACATATAAATACAGACCAGTTCACACACAAATGCAAACAACTTGAACCCTGGACAACCGAGGGCAAGTCCGACACGTTACCTCGAGACTATCTGCCTTATTAGAATACCATGGTCAAAATACAATTAAAATATGTTACGCTTAATACTACTTATGCATTCAACAGATCAACGATTTTTTTTACCAGGCCGCCTCCGTTTTTATTAATGGTTACGGTGTTCCTTTTTGAGTTGTTAAATGCTTGTACTCCTCATAGACCTCCATTAGCAGCTTCTGTTCGCCGCTGGAAAAGATCCCGCTCGGTCCTTATCGGACATTTGATCCATGATTCGACATTCACGGTTCTGGGCTGGTTCCATATCTCGTGAGCGCGTATTCCACGATAACGTTAGCCTGGTTTGAACTAACCTGAGCAAGGCGCAGCTGAATTGGGTTGACGGAATGACTTTAGCTTCAAGTGGAAGTTGGCGTTAGTTCTATAAGGGATAATCACCGAGAGGCAGGGCAATAAACAGTTTGATATGCCCGGCTCGTAGACGGTAACCTTCCTATTGCCCTGCCTTGAGGTGATTATCCCGTTTATTCTACTTCTTGCTTGCCAACATAATAAAACAATTTAAATACTTTAATAATTATGTTTTTTCTTATTCGTATTGCATGCTTATTAAATGTATACTCTGTTTGAGTTTATCTCATGCAAAAAGTAGTCCCCTTTAATCTATCAAACATGTTTTGGACATCTTGAAGGGCATTATCCCGCTTATACCATGGTCACTTGCCAAAGAAAAAATATTAAGTTCATTAATTTATATTTTCATGCGTTTTACAATACAAATATAAAGTTTTTCACATGCCAAAATTTAGTTTCCCTGGAAATGTCTGAGGGTTTGACTAAAACCTGGAACAATCATTACCCTCCCGTAAGGCTCTTATGCAACGGAAACGTTGTTCACTCCTCCAGTAAATGTGACGGACCTAAGATACGACTTGGCAATGGGAGGTATTCTAGTCCGCTGAGCTATAAGCCAGAGAGCTAACGTTGTGGATTGTACATATCTATAATTCGAAATTGGTCCCAGCCTTTATACCACAGATACTCTAGTGTCTATAGCATATGACCGCATTGTCTGGTTACAGTTTAATTTATTTTTTACAATTTACCAGCTCTCTTTTTGAAGGCTGAACAGACAAGACAGGTATTCCAAAAAATACAAGCAGCGTATTGATCTACTATTTGATGACGCTGTGCTCAGTCAGCAGCAAGTAGAACCGACAAGTCAGCGGGCAACCTGCCGGGTTTATGCCCTCCTCCCAGCCAATCAGAATCAAGCATTGTTAAAGGTGCCATGACATGCTATTTTATGGATGCTTTAATATAGGTATTAGTGGGCCACTAACACAGTATTCAAAGACGTTCCCGAAATTCAGCCGTGGTGCAGAGTTACAGCCACTCCGAGCCAGTCGCACATTGAGCTTCCCCCAAATGCGCTGTTTTGGGGTCTGTAGCTATAATGCAAATGAGGAGGAGCGAGGCGGGTCAAGGAGGAGGGTGGGGGTGTGGCCCTGAGCAACTTGCAGCCACGGTACCATGCGCTCTGTTTACAGTGGATGTATCGCAATGGCGAGGCGCACACAGCCTCGCAGCGGTGGTTCCTCGCGGCAACCGGCAGCATGTCGCAGTTCATGTACTTCAGGGAGTCAAAGCCAAATTTACTTTCCCCCAATTCCTTATCAACCATGGCTGAGATACCCCCCACTCCAGTCTCGTTGTGGAAATACCAGAGACGTCAAAGAACCGACAAGAAACACGTTACAGTGTTTGTATTCACACACACACACACACACACACACACACACACACACACACACACACACACACACACACACACACACACACACACACACACACACACACACACACACACACACACACACACACACACACACACACACACACACACACACACACACGTGGCGCTCGCACGCTCGTGTCTCATTGGCGGGCCAAATTCTCTGGGCGGGCCAGGCAGAGTAAGGGGAGGAGCTTAGATGCTATGTGACGACGTATGAAACCACATTCCAAATCAGCGCGCTTGAGCCTCCGGTTTTTCAAAGGCGAACAGTAGGGCTGGGCGATAAACCGATTTTATCGATTAACTCGAGTGTGTAGCTCACGTCGACTTGTTTAAATGAAAATCGGTTTTCTCTTCAACATCCGCCAACACTTCCCTCTCAGCTCCCGTAGTTCGGAATGGGCTCAGCCCTCCCCCGCACAGAGCACGCATTTACCAAAGTGATGGCAAACATGGCAGCGAGTGTGACAAGTTGTATGCAACAATTTATTCATATGTATAATCCATTTTGAGGTAAACATAATTCATTTGAAATATGTGTGGTTCAATAATTCGTCGATCTGTTGGTAATTCGTAGATCTGTTGGTAATGCCTCGGGGCTCCAGTAGGGGGATCGCGCTCCTCTTCCTCATTCAATACAGACGAGTGAAGGAAAGAGCTGCGTGGGTTTTTTTCTCATTCTTCTCCTGTTACTATTCCCTTTTTTAAGGTGATAACCGTTTGCAAAACACTGTATATTTATGAACACATGTTGAAAGTTTGAAAGTTATGTCGACACTTTATCAGAACTACTTCTTATCCTTAGTAATATTTTATGTTTACAGAACTATTTTATTTTATATTTTACATTTTATTTTATGTTACAGGTTACACTGATTACAATGGCATGGCCTGCCATAAAGCGTTTTTATGTAAATCGATTTAAATCGGAAATCTTTTTTTGTGAAAAAATCTGGGATTTTTTTTAGGCCATATTGCCCAGCCCTAGCGAACAGAACACCTAGTGCTCGTTTTACACTGAACGCAAGTTTTAGCCACTGGGGGACCATAGGCAGGCTAGGGGAACTCATATTTATGTTAGAAAACCTCATAAAGTGAGATTTTCATGCCATGGCACCTTTAAATGAAGTAGAATCACTGGGCTTAATCAACTAAGCGCCGCCTTCGTTAGCAACTTTGATGGAATACCCCTCTGTTTTGACATTGTTTGTTTATCTAGATTCTGAACTGCTGCTACTTGCCAACATTGAGGTGCTTGACTGCCGAGCCGACCTTGACCACCCTCCCTGCGGCCTCGTGCCCCAGCACCATTGGCTGTTTCACCACAAAGTCCGCGATCCGCCCGTGCTGCCAGTAGTGCACGTCAGAGCCACAGATCCCCACCGAATGCATCCGCAGTAATACATCTAGAAAACACAGGCATGGGTAAAAAAGAGGCAAAACGATAGAGTTCACTAATGTTGATTGCAATGTGAAGATTGACATAAAAAAAATGTGCATCCGTTGTGCAAACTCCATTGCTTCTAACCGTTAGGTCCAGGTTCGGGGATTGGTCGCTCTTCCTGTGGGCGACATAGGATTGCAAAATTAAATTAGTTCAGGGAAATCTACAAAGAACAAACTAGTAAAAACTCATTGTTTCTGTACCAATCGGAGGTCCCCCTTTGAATGCAGTACTACGCAAAGATTGTTCTCCATATCAAAAGGATATCTGAAACAAGGCAGACGTATAGTGGATCTGATGCAACTGGCTGTTAACGGCACACCGCAGGATTTGCACAACTTATTTTTATGTTCAAGTAGAACGAGCTCAAAGTTCATGATCCTGTATCACAACAAGGTGCCTGATTGGTGCAGCAGTCGAGAGATGTTCCATTTCAACAAGGGGGTGGACGTTATTTCAGGATACTGAATTGTTTCAACTGTCCTGTGTAAATAATTACGAAAAATACAATAACAATTTGCATAGTCTGATTATTATAAATGTTTTACATTTTACGATCAAGATTATACTTATTTTATGAACATAAAAAGGCGGTTAAATATCTCACTGTTATCCAGTTGGTGGCGGTATTGCATGTAATAGCTGGTTGTCCGTGCAGCAAATAACACTAGAGAAGAAGTGGACCGGAAATGTGCTCCGCTGCTGTCAACATGGAGGGCAACATTATTGAGGAGCCAACAACGCATCAGCAACTGGAATGCATAGTCAACCGCTGGCTAGTGGATTATTATTTTTTCTTGGCTATAGACGCCGTAAGGAATGACAAATATTCCGAATTTTGTGAGGTCAGAGACGTCTTGGAACGTGAGTAACGACTATGCATTCACTGAAAACTTTTACCGCCAATTTGCTAAGTTACCTTTGTGCCACTATTGTTAATGGACCAGACGCAGCCTGTATGTCAATCCACTTACAATATATTTACAAATAAGGCTTGATAATGCTGTTTTGCGTAGCGTTTTGCAACCTTGTTAGCGCCAATCAAACTGTGTGTGTGTGTGTGTGTGTGTGTGTGTGTGTGTGTGTGTGTGTGTGTGTGTGTGTGTGTGTGTGTGTGTCGCAGGTCTACTTCACCGTCCATTAGAGTGTACAAAAGCAATTCCGTCGAAGATTCGAGTTCTCCAGTTTCTCTCGAGGATAAATGACGGCGAGAAACTAGGTAATTATGGAAATTCCCTGACCAATGCCTAAAGTCGCACGTATTATCCGTAATATGGTGATCATTCACAATTATTGGTATTGCAATAGAATTTATTCCATAAATGCTCTATTTCCTTGTACTAGATATGGTCTTCGAATCGGATGACTCTGTCTCTCCTCTGGAGTCGGCTGTAGAGGTGCTAAGAAACCTCAGTGATAAATGCAGTATTTCTCAGGAAGTCATTGAGAAAGTATGCACTTCCATCAAAGAGATGGTAAGTATGTGTGCAGGTTTCAGAGGGTTTGGGTTTTGTTACACCAATGAAGATAAACACTTGTTTATTTCTGATTATTTTCTAAACGATAGTGTAGTTATTTTGATGGTTTGGTTCATGGTTTGCATACATGGCTTGTCTCTATTCTCAGTTGGTGGTGATTTGCCTGAAGAACGGAGAGTTTGAGAAGGCAAAGGAAATTCTTACGAAACATTTTTCCTGTGGGATGATGGGGAAGAAGGTATCATATCTTTTTTTATATATCTTCAGATGATTTTTAATACCTACTTGGGCAGCCCTATATTACAAATAAAACATGAGAAAGCTACGGTAATTATTAATTCATTGTTGAGCCTGCCAACTTATAGTTGATATTCAACCAACTATAATACTAAAAATAACTGTATTAAGGCCAGACATTAAAGGAAGTTCAATGTTTTCATGTATTTCTCTTAACTTCCATGTGTGGTCTGTCCTACAGAAAGCAATATTAATGGGGTTGGCCAATCAGAAGGTCCAAAGCCACGACATTCTAGAGCAGACCAACTTCAAGAAGTTCAAGGAGGACATGGTGAATTTTACCGTGCAACTCTTCCCCACGTCTGAGCCGTTCCTTCACAAGGTACGCCCCTCCAGGAACTAAGGATTAAAGGGTCCCTGTCTGACCGCAAGCCATGGAAATCTATCCTAATAGTAGTGCCATCACAAGTAAGCGTCCACCCAGATGTCTGTTGGATGGGAAAGTCAACCAGCCTACCAAGTTAACAGTCAACAAAAATTGTTAGACTGCTCTATCCACCATACATCCGGGTGGACATCATACATCTAGGCTAATCAACATCAAAAACAAACGTGTTCAGTTTGTTGACACTAGTTTGTATCACCTGTTTGAATGGCAGGCTGCAAAGCAACTTGTGGAGAAGCGGCTGGTGGACCTCGGAGAGTCCAACCAGGGGGATTCTGCGTTGGAGGAGGAGGCCTACCTGGCAGACGCCTCAAAGGACAACGCAGCGGTCTGCCTGATCTCAGGGTAGGGCATTTTCTCTCAACCTCTTCTATTAGTCCTGGGCTGCCTGCTTTAAACGGGCCGACCAGCCCTGTCTGCTGTTTATCCAAATGGTATCTCACTGGTATCTGGGGCAGGGGGTCACATCTTTGTTTTTGTGGAGCACTGTTTTTTTATTCAGTAGCTTCAAAAAGCTAACCTACAATATCACAAGGTAGTTCTGTGTGGAGGAGCACGCCTCTCCGAAGTATACTGACTGGGCCACGGAATTTAACTGTACTTGAGTACGGGTGGCATGCTCACACTAGCCAAACGATCTATACTTTAGGGGGCAAACATACTCGGGCACGATACAGATGGCCTAGTGTTAGTCGCCCTGAAGTTGTTAGTGGGTCAGCTGGGGCATCAAGTTTTCTGTAGCAGACAGCAACAGAGCAACAGAAGGGTAATGACAGTTGCTTGAGCACCAACAATTCAAATTGCTTGGTAACAAACTTGGCTAGAGGGATGTTGTAGAGCACTTCATGCATCCTTCTGCTGACAAGCTTAGTGGAGATGCTGATTTCATTTTCCAGCAGGACTTGGTACCTGCCCACACTGCCAAAAGTACAAATGCCTGGTTTATTAAAAATAAGATTACTTTGCTTGATTGGCCAGCAAACCCGCCTGATCTGAACCCCATAGAAAATGTATGGGGTATTGTCAAGAGGAAGATGAGAGACCCGAGGCCCAACAATGCAGACGAGCTGAAGGCCGCTATCCAAGCAACCTGGGCTTCCATAACCCCTCAGCAGGGCCAAAGGCTGATTGACTCCATTCCGCTCTGCATTGATGCAGTAACTAATGCAAAAGGAGCCCCAACCAAGTACTGAGTGCATATAAAAGAATATGCTTTTGAGAAGGCCAACATTTTTGTGTAAAAAATAACCCCAGGGGGCGCTGTTGCACATTTTCTGCAACATGCACGAATTTGAAGCGTGGACAGGCATGAAGTTAGCCTGGTTCTACCAGACTCTCGTACTTCACTTCATTTCATTTCATTTGTACAGAGAGTCTGGACCTAATCAATTGACAAACGTTAACTCACTTGAAGGCGGGTGTCTGTTGAAGTTTAAAATGATTGGATCTGCCCAGTGCCACTCTGGATCTGCCATAACCAATCGCTAACGTTTGGTTGTGACGTATGTCATGCGCCGGGAATCACGCGCAGGTTGTACACAAACCAAACACCTTGCGCGTCTGCACGAAAATGTCCGTCAACGACAGCTGCAGGTTTTGTTCGTCGAATTTAATTTATCAGGGAAAAATTGCACATTGTAAATCAACTACCGACCTACAACAACAACTCAAACTGGCGTACGACTTTATCGTCATTGTTCTCAGACACGCCCTCTGTTCGCTGATTGGCGGCCGCTGTGGTGGCACCAGAAAACCAAATTACATACAGCAGGTCCAGACCTAGTACTGAAGGGAAATTCAAATTGAGCGGAAGTACTTAGGCGGGCGGAGCCAGGCTAGCATGAAGTCGTTCACTTGCGGAACATGCATGAGCTTAAAACTTAAGGTTTGGATCGTAATCGATCACTCGGATTGGGGGTATTCGTTTTGTGACACCGGGCGCACGTTAAGTGGCTGGAGCGAATGATGGTTGACGGTTGATATGCCTCTGTGGTGGCATAACGAGTGCGCAACGAGCGCGCAGAGCCAACACTATTCCGCACCGAGTGACATGATGCAGATATGAGGATGACAAATTAAAAGCAGGTTGCTGTCGGGCGCTTCTTCCCGCGGCACGCTGCGCTTGCACTTGAACTACAAACTGCTGCCGCTTCAGTTGCCCAATACTGTCGGCTCTGCGCTCTCGTTGCACAGTGGGCAGCGGGCTTCAGATCGCACCAGCATCACACTAAACGTAGGTAAAGGGTCCTAGGATCGCCCCAAATTGGTGTCCTAATAAATTGGGCTCCTTAACCCACTACAATTACCCTTACGCTGCATGTAAATCCAGCCAAGTTACTGCAATCACACACACTTCACATACAGGCATTAGTTGTTCATTGTTTATTTCATACTGCAGTAAAAAAATCTAAAACGGTGTGCATTATAACAAATACATTAATAAAAGACAAGGCCCCCGCACCTTGATATTAAATGTGCTTAATAAATACATTTTATTTTATTTTATTTTATTAGCATTTGACAGACCGATACAATGGATAGGGCGTTTGGTAAGGTCCACCACCGTTGCTCCTCTCCTCATAAACAGCTACAGACAGTGTTTAACGTTGATTTACCTTTGAGCATTTCTTATTATAGGCTACTGTGTAAAATGCTGTTTAGAATTAACGTTTGTATCAAGAAAGAAAGAACCACGAGTGACGCTCTTATTCCCGCTCTCCTTGCCTGACAGCGATCTAGTATCTAGGATCGATTGCTCTTCCTTGGGTCCCCGGATGTTAACACTGAATTTCATACATTGAATTTTTTGCCGGTGACCTTGGCATGTTGAATTTAAGGACGTTGAATATATTTAAGTTGAATATTTTTACGTTGAATATTTGATTTTGAATTTTTTAACAAAATAAAAAATAAGGTTAAAATGATTTGTGCTTAATTTAAAGAGTTATATTCAGAGGCAAACAAATCCAGAGACGTTATTTCAATGCGTAAATATTCAGTGTTTAGAATTCAATGGCTTTTTATTTTTAAAATCTGTTGGTACAGATTTACTTGCAGACTTATTTTCAACAATATTCAAATTCATTGAAATGCACCTTTATACCCAGAAATTGTGTCAGACGCTCCTCTTGAGTCACCTTTTTGTATTAAATTAAATCTACAAGTCTAATTCCTATTTTCTAGGGTAGTGGTTAGGGTCTACGATCAGCATAAAGTTTCTGGGTACTCTATCTCCCTGTAGGCATCCTTGAGAAAGATGCCTAATCCCTACCTTCTCCTAAAATAGAAAATTCTGAATTGGCTTGAATTGCTTTCGATAAAACTTCTTCTGTTGACTAATAATGGCATTGTTAAACCGGAATAAGCAAATGTCATTTTTTAATCTTATAACTTTGACCCTGCCTTTCCTCTCTGTCATAGATTAGCCGCTCAAGACCAATTCATCGAGAAGTATAGACTGATGGCAGTGTACACAGCGTTATCGAAGAACTCAAATGAGACAAACTGGGAGCGCGTCTCCCAGGACCACATCAAGGACCACCCTGGCAGCGACACAGTATTCTGCGATGCACAGTTGCGACCAGGGCGGATCTCCCGGGTGGACTCGGGCAGCCCCAGGGAGGCCTGTGTGGTGGGCAAGCCGCCAGCGACTGAATCCCCGTCCCAGAGCCATTCCCCTTCATCACGGGGGCCGGGCGTCAGGCAGAGGCCCCGGCGCTTGTACAGTGTGGCCCAGCTGGTACAGGAGTCTGACAGCCAGGTCAGCACTCAGGAACTGGACGCAGAATTTGACTCGCCAAGAGTGGAGGTGGAGTCACGTGCAGCGGAAGGGTCTCTGCTAGAATCAACCCATAAGAAGAGGCGGGTGACGGTGACTTCTAAATCGCCACAGGAGCTGCAGAGGTGAGTCCCCTGCCCATCCAGCACGTACCTACATCTGCTTCTAGAGGTATTGGTTTGTCATACATTTTTCTGTCCTGTTATTGCTATAATGAGTTTAATACGTTTATTTTGAAATACTTAAACAATTACCAAACAAATGTATCAATCTAATGTACCGTAATCCAGATCAAAAGTGTTGCCTAATCCTAACGCTTACAACAATGGGACACTGAGAACTGAGGCCCAATCACCTGTATGGGTCCTGTGTGTCTAGCAGTGTGTACATGCCCAGTAGACGGGGCCATCGGCAGCAGCATTCCTCTATGTAGAGCCATTGTTTGTTCAACCTTTCTACACAATTTGGGTATTGCCAGGTACCTCACAATTCAAATCAATTTGATTCTTTATTCGATTAGATTTCGAATCGATATTGATCCAATTGCTTCGATATCGATTCAATAATATGTGCAGATGACAAAAATACCTCTATTAATTTAGAATTAGCCATTTCAAAATGAATTAACCATTTCATTGTGCTTTAACTAGCAAAAACGGAATACACCATTGTATAGTATTGGTCCTGAGCTAAACTTGCCTCATAAAAGTAATAATCATAACATGGACAAATGTAAAAGGGCATGCACATTTAGGAATACTCGCTTCCAGATAAAAAAAGACTGAGTATGCTTTTTTTTCTGTTTTTTATGGCGATAATCGATTTCAGAAAAGTTCTGAATCGAGAACAATTAAATTGCATTGATGAGTCGATATTTTTAGCCAGCCCTAGTAGAAGGGTACCGGTTAACGAAGTACCATTTAAATCTGATGACTTGCATTTTTCAAAATGTTCTTTATGGTTTTAAATAGCTATTTATAGCTAAGTGCATGCTCTTGTGTACTCTCTTAACTAGGAGGAACGGCTCTGTGTTCCACCTTTTTAACTGAAACTTAGGACGGTCTTAACAAGGATGCAGGACTTTTAACACAATCCACTGACTTGCAGATGGGCGGCAGCATCATCGGAGGACAGCAACTCGGATATTTGCAGGTCCTCACCATCTACGTACGTCAACGTTCCTTCTCAAGTGTGTGGCTGGTTGGGTGACCTGCTATTGTTTTGATTAAACCTGAACATTTGTATTTAAAGTTATATTATTAATATTATATTATTAATATTAAAGTGTATCTAAAACTTTAAATTTGGGACTTCTAATCCTGGCAAGTCTTGAGCGGACCAATGCTACCGCAGCCTTGGCTTCAGTTCCGTGTATGAAATGGATGTGGGCAGGCAGTGTACGGAGTCTAAAGTGTTGACATTGGAAAACGTATCTCTTCCACAGTGAGTCCCGTGACGACAATGAAGAGGATCATTTGGCTATCATAAACCCCTCCGGCCCAACACCTCAGAAGACTGCCAAGACAAAGGGGTTTGTAGGAATACAAGTATCATAGTAGCAATATCCCAGATTATTATTATTACAGATTTTCACTCAGTGATGCGCTACGCGAATCCATAGACCATTTAGCTATTGGATTGCTGTGTTACCAGAAGGTTGATGTTGATTTTGCCATTTCAAGATGGATGATGGGTTGATTAACCTACCAGCAAAACCAGTGGATTCTGCAAACTGTTAGGCTGGTCTATCCATTATGCATCTGGCTTTGACAATACCAATTTAGGGTCGATTTTGAAATGGCATCAATGTCACACCTTGGGGTAAAATATATATTTTTTTTATTAAATATTTTTTAATTTCTGGTGTTGGGGAGAGTATTTGCTGTCCATCAGTTATCATTTTAAATTTATAGAAACTTGAATTATCTTGTGAAACGGGCACTATCTGTTGTAATACTCTGCACGAACATGGGAGACCATTTATTACGTGGCTGCAAGGTCGTTTTTGCATAGTGTTCTCCCCAAAATTTGGAGGTTTAACTAGACGAGCAAGCCTTTCACCTTTTTTCTTAGTATCAACCACGGCTGCCATACTTGAAGTCTGATACCGATATTTCTGCAGAAGGCTGATATTGGCAGTTACTATCGACTGTCCAATCTATTGGTCGGGCTCTATCTAAATGCCTCATCAGTTTCAAATTTCGACATACATCAGCCATATCATTAAAGAGCTTGCGACTATGCTTTTGTGTTTACCGTAAACACAAAATAACAAATAACTTGTTGGTAGTTTTGGCTACTAAGAATTGTAGCCAAAACTACTTTTTCTCAAAGGAAAAGAGGGATATCGGCTGATGTTCAGCCCGACTGGTCACGTACCACAAAGATCATGACCATGACATAAGAATAACAAAGCAAAAGTGCATTCTGGATTCATGAGGCTGCTGGCCAGGCGAAAATGTGTGTCCTTACTAAATTAAAGATTTCTCTCAATAGGAAAATTGCAGAAATCAAATATGCAGTCATTCAGAGACTGATACCCAAATTGTCATTTTGGAATTAAACCGATAGGTTGCTTTTAGTTGAAGACGTTCTCAAGATTATTTAATGGCTCCCCTAGCGTCTCCCACCGCAAGTGCAGACCAAGCCATTTGAACACGCATTTAAGGAATTTAGCAGACGCCATTATCAAAAGCATATTTGTTATATAAATGTATCAACATCTACAGCAAGTAGATGTACTGACTAGTTTGTGTCCCCTCAGAAAACTACTGGACAGTGCAAGGGAGTCAAAGGAAATATGGAGCGAAGAGGAGTCTCTGTTCATCTCAAAAAAAGGTAAACCTCTATTGTTTTAATGCGGCTTCAATAAAGGCCTATATACTTGTATATAAAGATACGGTGTTCACGTTGACCAAATGGTAGGTTAGCCGAGCCGAGCTGATGAAACTTCTCCTTTTTGGGGGGTGCACGTAACCCACAGCAGCGGTCTCTGTGGGCATTGCTGGTGACGGAGCTACCCAGAAGAGTATTTGAACCAGTCAAGTGATTGTAGGAAGCCAGGGAATGCAACTTGTTGTGCCCTCCCAGTCCTCCTTGGCAACAAAAAATATAGTCAAGGATTGCTGTAGGAAAATACTTATATATTTTATTCCTTGAATAAGTTATGGTTTTCATTGGATTGCCGAGTTGACTAAAACATGCTGGAGTTGTGAACCATGTGTTCCTAGTATAGTCTTTATGGCATAAGAATTTCCGACTACACTGTCTGGGCCCAAATGATACATTTTGTTGACCCGGTCCAGTGAGAATGTCCCCTTACTGAACTTCTGTCTATTTCTGTATAAAAAAAAAAAAACAGCGCCGAAAAACGACATGTATTCGGGGTCAAACAGCAAAAAGGTAAGAGGAGCTGTCCTGAATGGTATTCTTATCGAGTCTGTTCTTCACCAGGTTTACCTTATTGAGGAGTATTCTGCATAACCTTAGACATACCTTTTAAGTATCATTACTTCCTCAGGGTAGGGGATTATACAGAAAGCTATATTTTTACGTTAACTTCACTTTACAATTTAACTCGGCTCTAAACCCATGTCTTGTTTTTCAGTCCTGGTCGGAGGAGGAGAGCAACATTTTAAAAGAAGCAGTAGCCAGGTTTGGTGAGGGAAATTGGGCAAAGATCATGGGAAAATACAAGTTTGAAAACAGAACAAATGTCAACTTAAAGGACAGATGGAGAACTATGAAAAGGTTGAAGTTGGTGTGAACAGAAAAGCTCACTTTATGAATATAAGAAATTTGTGTTCCTGTTTTTAAATCATTTGTGCTGCAGAAACAAGGATATTTAACCTACGACAGTTTCGTTCTGAAGTCAAAATTGATTACTTTATTTTTTACAAAAGATGAGACTTAATTGAGGAAAGGTACAGAAGTGGCACTGGATGGAGAATGAGGGGGAAGTCATGTTAACGCAGGTCAAGAAGGAGTCAAATAGATTTTATGTCAATGTATCCTCGTTCCTGATAAACTCTCCCACGTCCGCTTGGTGGAACACCACGATAGACATGGGATCCATCCGCCGGCACTCCTGCGTCGTCTTGGCTGCCACACCAAAACCCTGAGGGGGGGAGGGAGGGAGGGAGGGAAGGAAAGTACCACGTTACCTTTATGATTAACAGACCAGCTGACTTGGCTGGATACTACTTTTTTCTGATTTAATGCCTTATACCAACATCTTGCATAAAACTACACGGTATGTGGAACCAAGTACAGTTGTCACTGAATCCAGTTTACATGCTCGAGCCTACAAACCAATTTAGGTAGTGAGTGCATCCAGGACCCGATCTAAGTACGTTTGACCAGTGACGACCACGATAATGCATCCCCACCTTACATTGTCCCCAGGCTTTCACATTTCATAACAATGTCTGGAACAGTAGGTGCCCAATTAGTTCTTAGCGAGTGAGGCAGCACTTTGTTACGTGGGTTGGACAGCTGGAGGAGGCGGGAGAATGCTTCGGAGGGAGACTTGTGTATCATTGTTTACTGTCAATTTCTTCATTAAAATACTTTCCATATTCTCCTCGTCATAGCTGTAATTCTAGTCATGTTCTTATTCTCACGTATACACAGCTCATAGGAATTATGTTGTGGGAGACAAGAATTCAACCTGTCTGCAGGCTGGAGCTTTTCCATTTTTAAGTCATTTACATTTGGGGCATTTAGCAGACGCTTTTATCCAAAACGACTTACAATAAGTACATTTGTCATAAGAAGTGAAACAATATATTGCTGTAGGTACAGTAAAGATGTTCGTAGAGCCAAGTGCAAGTACTAACAACCGCTAGGCTAACCCATTCCCAGTGTACAGCAATGCTAGCAGCTACTGCAGATGTTAGACAATTAAGTACTATGAATAGGTGCAATGTAGATTAAGTGCATACATTAAGTGCCAGGATGTACAACATACAATGGTCATGCAGGCTACTCTTCAGTCTTGAGAAATTAGAACAAACAAGTGGTGTCCTCCCACGGTAGCCCAACTCACCAGGGGCACGTCTGCCATGGAGTAGACCACTACACCCTGGTACTGATTTGTGTTCTCCGTAATCCTTCCCAGTCCGGACTTCAACACATGGTTTCCATAGAGGAACGACTGCTCCGTTCCTGGTTTCACCCAGACCTTGAACTAAAAAAGGTATTGTAATGTTTAGCAGGAAAAATTTATACTAATCTATAGGTTTGGGAACAGACCAAATATACAGGTATTTTGTGGTACAAAATGTGTCTACAAATACTTCTACCAAGTTGATATAAAATAATTTTAATGGTGTTTGGCAGGACAATTAAATCAGTATAAAATATTTCTACCAAGTTGAAAGGCACAGAAAAATAGGCATTTCGCAATACAAAATTATGAATAAGCATAATTCTACCAAATTGAGGTAACCTGTAGTTCATACGAATTAATTCAATAAGGCATTTGAGTGAAATAAGCCAGTAACAATACTGCCACCAAGTTGAAGTTGGCCCTCTGAATCAATAACTTTCGTTTGACAAGGACTCATGATTTAACCGTTTTAGCTTCGTGTTTAGAAGATATAATACAATAGGTAATATTGGCTGGCTACCTTTGCATATGGTGCGAGGAAATCCAAAGCTGTGATGTGCAGACGGAACTTTCCAGTCTTCGTGAATTTACCAAAGCAGGTTCCAACAGAGACAAGCTTGTCTCGGGCAACGTTTGTAGCCAATTTGAGGATTTTCTCACTGTTGGGGTTCAGATTAAATAACATTATGATTTGCTGCAACTTACATTTTTCAACCAATGCGTGTAGCAGTAACAAGTGATTGCAAAGTAAATGTTTACCTCATGTAGTACACACGGTCGTTGTGTAGTCTGAAACAGTAAACCCCATCAGGCCGATCTACAAGGAGTTTGATGTTTTCACCAATGCTGTTGAAGAGAGGCATGCATTTAAACCACTGTTAGCGAATAAGTAACAAGGTAGTCTGTCTAATTGCATTCAAGTTTAAAGTAGCTATTATGTCCCACTCACTATTTCGAAAGTTTTTCAAACATAGTTTTTGTCTCTTCATCCGTCAACGGCCTCATGATGATACTTGATTTGAATTGTCTTCTAACGCGATCAGAACCCTTTGCATGTGCTAACCTAAACACGTGGGTCACACGGAAGTTGTACCATACACAATGCTGCGTTCGAATAACGTGGGATTCAAGTTACAACCTTTCGGATGCTGTGAGTTCAAATAATGCTAGATACTGCTTTTGTTTTTCTAGCAATACATAAAAATAAATATAAAACAAAGAAAATAATGGCCATAATGGCCATAAATATGTCCCCTAGCGATGACATAAATCTCATTCAAACCACATTTGTGTTTTGCAATTATCTCGCTTTTAGAATATTTTTTTGCGAAACTTTGAATAATTCCAACTAATTGTTATTATTATATTTTGGAAGGTTGTTGCTATGTGGATAAATCTTTTTACATGTTTTCCCCTGTATAAAAATGTAAGTACAACCTGTTTTGAACGCCACATACTAACGCTATTTGACGCCATGACGTCAAGTAATCAGCGTGGGGAAAACTTCCGCATCTCTACTGGATTTGGTTCG
This sequence comes from Gadus macrocephalus, assembly GCF_031168955.1. Taxonomy (NCBI): domain Eukaryota; kingdom Metazoa; phylum Chordata; class Actinopteri; order Gadiformes; family Gadidae; genus Gadus; species Gadus macrocephalus. The sequence goes on from NC_082395.1 coordinate 14,275,811, forward strand.
TTAGCTTCTAGCTCGAGTCGTTTTACTTTTTCTCGGAAATTGACTGCGATATTCTGGTACGTTCTCCCTGTCTTTATACTGCAAGCCAAGCACCCAAAAGCAGCTCACAAAGAATCACATCCGTTAATGTATGAATGTGTTTTAATCACGCTGTAACCCCTAGTAATAATGCTGTAACTCGAAAAACCGTTTCGAAAACGAAATAGCTGCAAAGCTAATGCTAGGTTGGCCAATGCTAATCGTATCCATTTATGTCAGATAGGTTTGCGAGCTAGCTGGTATGCTAACATATTTTGATAAAATGGTAATGGTAATGTTTGTATGCTATTGTTTTCGAATTGTATTGCATTAAGAACTGAATTCATCTACAGTGGAGCTGAAGGGATTGTGGTCGATGAGTGATTTGTTGGTAAATAGCGGTTGTACAAAGATGTAAACACACCCGATTTGAACAATTCGTACTGTCTGTAACGTTACACACCAGCTGCAGCTCTACGAGATCTCTTATGCTTTTTTTTTTGCATGGGGCATGGTGTGTCAAGAAGATTGGGTTGAAACGTATTATGAAATCACTCACTTTAGCCAGGCTCAAGATAAATAACTTTGCATATAGTTGAAAAAAACAGTTTATGAATTCGCTTTTATCTGCATCTGCCAAAGGCAGTTTACACTTTCATTTTAAGTTAAATTGGTTGCACTCAAAACCTGTTCTCTTCTAATACCATGGTGTATGAATTTGCTTGACCATGTCTTCAGAGGTCTTATGACCTGATACTAATCACACTTTTGAGGTATGTTCGTCTGTTGCCTTGTAATGTCAATTCAGTAAGGGTGTGCCATTTTAATATTATCTCTTTGGTTCATCAAGGTCAAGAGAGTAAGGCAGACCATAGTTTGAAGAATGATAACTGAGACCAAATATGTAAGACAATGCCACAGAATGTATCATGGGATCAATGACCAAAACGCCAGTTAAGTCAGCAGTAAGAGCAGAGAGCTCTGAGGTTCCTTCCTCTAAAATATGTCTCGGTGCTATTACAAAAGGGAGGATTTCTGCCCACACACGGATCATATCACCACGCATCACCATGGTTTACAACATGTTAGTCCAAACCGCTACAATAAAATACAAACAAGCCATATCAGGTGGCTTTAGTAATGACTTGTTAATATGAATACACAACTGTTTTATTGTTTGGCTGTTTTGCTTGTCACAGGAGAGGGCTGCCTGAGGCCAGGAGGAGCTGCCCCTGTGTGTGCGTCAGCTGTTTGGGCCCCCAGAAAAACAACGGCTGTGGCTGTGTCTTCCGGTTCCCTGCCACAGTGGTTGGTTTGTGACGCTGTCAGGCAGGAAGTCAGGACGTCAGAAAGAGAGCGAGACAAGCCAGAGAGGAAGTTGCTGTGGCTATTCAGTGAGCCTCAGAATGACTGAGTTCTGGGTGTGTTTCAGCTGCTGCATTGCTGAGCAGCCTCAACCTGTGAGTACATTATATGCAGACACCAATGGCTCTTTAGAGGCCCTTTCTTGGCTCCAACAATGTATTCCTGGCATAAATTGTTTTTCAGGTATCTGCCCTCTTTGCATATCTTCCCTGTCTTTTTAAATTTGCATGCTAGAAAAGTAGGTTGGGTATGGTGCAGTTGTGTACATTTCAACTAAATTGAAGGACTATTAATCATGAGGATTTGTTTTATAATATAACCTACCGTTATGTCATCTCAGAGATGAAATAGATATTTAAGGCCAATAGACTAAGGAGAATTGAGACCCCTGAGTCATTTGAATATGTGCATCATTATAACCGCCCTGCACTGTTTGTATGATCTTTCGTACCTTTTATCAAAAGTTTAAACATGCTTCAAAGAAGGAATATAAAGCATTCAAAAGTTGTTAAAATGATTGTGTAAGTCTTACATATTTTTTTGTGACTGTCGGGAGCGTATAATAGCCACCCTCATGAAGCTTAAAAATATATATATATTTTTGCCTCCTGCACCATACATGTGGCGTGTTCACCACTTGCTTCATGTGCGTGCAGGACCTTTTTGTCAGACAAGCAGCACTGCTGAGATAAACGGGTTACCATGCTAGCGTTGATCACAAAACTTGACTGACAGTATTTTTGGGCCCGATTACTGATCACCAAAATCATGATCTGCCAATCGCAGAATGGCAGGGGAATGGGAATCTTCCATATTTATCTATGTATACTGGATGAGGGCAAGCACCAGTTTCTGTTCCAATAGAGTTATGCAAGTTCTCAGTAAACGACAATGAACATAAAACTGAATCCTTTGCCATTTTTACAGCGACCGCGTCAAATCCTGGCAGTGTAGTGCAATGTTGTAGACGGGAAAACTCCTGCTGCCACTGTCAAGTTCCGCTTTAATGTGCGCGCGACGCATGAAATGGGAAAAAAGGTTGCTCGAGTAATTTACGTCACGGAATCTGCGTTTTTCTGGTTCTCTGATCAAGCTATTTTTAGCCATTATCGGCCGATCATGATTAGAGTCATCGGAGCATCTCTACTACTAGGGTTGGGTATTTTTCCATTTGAACCGTTACTGGTACCTGGAATTCGGTACATTACTCTGCATAACAAAAAATAGTACAAACCTCTATTTCAACATTGTTTTCTATTCAGTACATATCACAGCACACAAAATAAAATCTCTCCCCCCCCCCCCCCCTCCCAAACCCATCCCTACAATTTCAGCATGTCCGTCTGTCACCGTAGTGTGTGGTCGCTGCCATGTGTGTCTTGGAGGAAGCACGTGATATCCTCTACAAACTGTAAGCTATTGACTAAACTAACTTTAGAGAAGTGATATGAGTGGAGGTGCTGATCTTCACTAATATCTATGGATTGCGGATTAAGTTTGTCATGGCATTCCAAGTTTAGGACTGTCCTTTACCTGTACGATTTTGGGCACTGAAATTGGTATTCAATTTATTCCTAGTAGGGTTGGGCGATATATCGATTATACTGAATTTATTGGTCATCATTGGTTGGACAATTGCTGCCGTTCCTTTCATTCGGGGGAAAAAGCATTTCTTAACCCATTATTTTTCGAAGGCGGGAGGGGCAAATGAAGACCAATGCATTAAAAATAATATATATATATATATATTGCACAACTTAAAGAGGGTTGCTAGTAGGGATGGGAATCGAGAATCGGTTCTTGTTCAGAACCGGTGCCGAGTCAACCGATTCCTTGGCATCATTAGCAAGCCTGCTTAACGATTCCGCTTATCGGTTCCGGTCGCAGCAAATGCGCCATGACGTCACACACACGCTGCTTTGTTTTGGTTCAGAACGCAGCAAACATGGTGCCGCCGAGGAAGAAGCGCATTGTGCGTTCACACCAAACGCGATGGGGCGAGAAGATCCCATACAAAGTGAATGTAGAGACGCGTATCGGGCGAATTTTTCGCGAGAGAAAACCGGCGACAAGTTTTTGTCGTGATGACAGCCAATCAGCGTTCAACAGCGTGACAACTGAGTGACGTATGTAACGTAACAGCCAATCAGCGTTCAACCGTCAAACTCAGTGCAGTGCAGTCCGGGGTGAACTGCAGCACGGAGGAGAAAGTGATAGTTGCAGTTTGCGACTCCCGGAGCTCTATATATAATATAATTTTATATATAATATCACGGCCAACAGCTCTGTGCGCCTCCGGATGGCCGTAGCGTTGGGAGCTCTCATAGGGATTGGGCTTCTCGGGGTTTGTTTACCGGCGTTGCTATGGTTTCCGGTCGTGTGTGTTCCAACGGTTTATTAGGTAGGCCCATCTAATAAATCTCTGTCTAATCAATACTTCATTTTGTTTATGTCAGTTGAATTTTGTTACAAGTTGAATGCAAATGAGCACTGTTCGCATTCCAAAAGGCACAAGCTCTTACTTGACTGTTTTCAGTCTGTGTTTTTAGTTATATGGCACATAATGATGGCACTGGGCTTAAAAAGCCAAACATATATATTTTTTGTCAAGACCAATTGATTTGAGAATGTACAATTTCCTAATTCTAGACGCACTTCTGATCAGATATTAAAGAGATTTAATACAAACCAACACATTTGTACTTATTTTCTCACCCAATGAGAATCGATAAGAGAATCGATAAGGAATCGGATCGATAAGCAGAATCGGAATCGTGAAATTCTTATCAATTCCCATCCCTAGTTGCTAGTCATAACTAATTGAAAATGTACTCAAAACTAATGACAATAGGTCACAGAAGTCTTCGGGGTGGCCGCATTTTATTAAAAAAAAGAAGCAAAAAAGAATGCAGGCATATCATCTAAAAACATTATGCAGAACTTATTTTCTTTCATGTTGTCGTCAACCTTTGTGTTTAATTCCCGATGGGCTTGAATGTAAGCATATCAGAAATGGGATACATTTTTTAGACGCAGATCAAAACCTTAAGAATCAAATTTTCTGACGTGTGTTTTAGGGTTGCAACTTACGATTCTTTTAATAATCGATGAATCGGATAAAAAAAAAAGAAACATGCATCTTTATTCAAAAACTTAACATTACTTCAAATTCACAGTGCAGACTGCAGTGTAAAAACACCAGGTTATTGCTCTAACGTCCCGGAACTATTAAAAGTAATATTAAATTATAAAAAAATCATAACTGGGATAACACAAAAAAAACATACAATGTTTGAGATATATATATATATATATATATATATATATATATATATATATATATATATATATATATACACACGAGGGATGTCCATGGTTAAAAATAAATTAAATCATCTTAATTTCTCTCAGCTGACAGGAGATTGTTTATTTTTAATGATATTGATACCATTTTCGAGACTCCTTGTAATAGAACTTGTATTATTGCTTTAATTGCTGATAAGATGATCATAGTTCAAGATAGGACGTTAAACAGGTCACAATCTTTACTATCTGTTTTATATTGCTGGGAAAACAGGTTTTCGTGTTGTTTTTTTGTGTGTTTTTAAACACATGAATCATATTACTGAGCCGATCTGAACACATCATATTTGACACTGTTTGCGACTTTTTTTTAAGCTAACTAGCTCTATATCCTGCCGATTTTAACATGGATTTAAAAACGGGATTACTATTTTTAACTGACGGGACTTTCTACACCGTCCGGTTGTGTGATGATTAGTACCGCTGATTTGAATGACTGTCGATGCACGCGGTGCCGACTCCGGTGCCGAGCTGACAGAGTTTTTCGTTGGACTAGACGGATACTGAGTTGAAGGAGTTTCTTTAACCCGAAGACAGTGAAGGTACAAGACTTTTATATAGGCCTACAATCCAGTGTTAAGATATGACAAATACAAGCTGTGGTCGCTCACACTAAAGCTCGCTGTGGGCGTGCATGAACCATGAACCATCCTGTCGTTTGCTGGCTATAAACAGTGCTGCGCCTACGAGTGACGTATTAATCGTGCGACTCAAGGTATCGATGACCAAATTCGTTGACAACGCTTTTAGTAATCGATTTTATCGATTAGTTGTTGCAGCCCTAGTGTGTTTTCTATCTACTATGCCAGTGGTTCGAAAACTTGTACTACTTCGTGTACCCCCTCCCAAGATATTTTGTCAGCCGAGATCCCTCCCAGTCGCATGGGCTTCATGCAACTGTTGGCTAATTTCTCCGCACAAAATAACCACAACACCAGGGAAGTTTAGAGCATGAAGAGGTTATCCCATTAGTAAATTCCTCCTGAAAATTACGACATTGACGTTTCTCGATGCGCTTTCTTTTTCACGGTTTCTCTTTTCTATTCTCAGATTTACATTTCAACCACTTATTTTTTTCAAATTTTCCTGAGAGAACCACAGTAATATACGACGGGGCCTGACAAGCGTCGTTATTTAAGCTCTGCTTCTCCCACTGCCTTTCTCCAAACAGCACTTACTAACTAGATATTAAAGGTTGTGTCATTGATGTTGGGTGACTCACTTGTGTTGGTATTTGAAGCGAACAAACATATATCTTTTTTTAAACAAACAGAGCCAAGTCGCCCCTCCCTTCCCTGTTTCGTGCATCCAGAAAAAACTCGTGAACACAGTGCAAAAACCCACAGCACCCACCCCTTGTTGGTGATTGGTTGGAATACTATTTATTTTGGTTTTGAGGGGTTGTTAGTACCATTTGTTTTTGTGTACGATCTCGGAGCATAAGCTGCATACAGGGATGCGTTTTTTTGACGGCCTGCTGATGGGGTGGGCAGTATCTTGAGGAAAGATCTGATGAATGGGATAATTTATGTTTCGGCCTAGCATCCCTGATACAACTTTTAAGGCTATCAGCTAGAGTGTACTGTGGCGATTTTAGTTAATCAAGAGATAACTACCAATCAGTTGGTCGTAGGGTTGATCAAATTTCTATGTCTTCCAAGATTTTCTTAGGTTGACTACAGCACTAGAAATAAGACTATCATTTAGAGGAAACGGGAGCAAAGTCTCGTAAAATGTTTTTTGAATGTTCCACTTGGCTTAGAATACATGTATTTTCGTGATGTAAAATTCCCTGTTAGTATCAATGTCACGACCAGGCGGCGAAATTTGTGTGGACGTTTAGAGCTCTGTCTGGACAGCGGTTGACTGCATTTTCCGATAGAGGGTAATGCTTCATGAGGTCTTTTTACACTGCGCCAAGCAGTTCGATGCTTGGGCGATGTTACAATTTTACTGTCTTGCCTGTGTTAAACCGTGGGGGTATGTTCCCCCTTCGTCAAGGAGCCGGCTTTCTTGGTTCATTGGAGTATTTTCTTTTTCATTATTCAATTCACACGCATGCAAGAATGAGTAGAATACATCTGAGTGTAAGCTACAAACGCGATAACAATTTACAAGTGCAGAAACGCCAACATATTCCTTATTTTGCTGACCACTTGTTTGTATCCAAGAAAAGCCTCGTAATCAAAGTTCCTCTGGTACTTTCTTGTAGCTCGCACCATCTTTCACCGTCTTCATTAAATGCAACTGCATCACATGTTGCAACTACGCTTGGATTGGATTTCACCGTTTTCTCCAGTTAAAACTACTCATGTTGATGTCGCTGAGTTGTCTCTGTTGTCTTGACGACCAGTTGACCTGCTGTCTCAGCTGTTTCCTTCTTTAAAACTCCCGGCTGTGGGTCTCACATTTTACATAAACACCTCTACCCAAGTCCTGCCCCTGGTACCGTGATGCCGTAATTGCATTTCCATGAAAATGGAACCCCTAATATGTTTAGGGTTAGAGGGATGACATTGGGGTGCAAAATCAAGACGGTATATTACCTTGGTCTTGCAACTCGCGGTCCATGCCGGGAAAAAGTTTAAGACAGGCATATTTGGCAGTGTTAAAATGCTTATCGATACTTATAGTACAACACCACGGTATGTGTGGCGCTTGATCTGGCAGCCATTGAGTTGGATGATCACAGCCGACCGTGGCCTCTGTGGTTCACGCACAATTTTACTTACTGTTTTTTAACCTATTGTCTCAAACATCATGCACCAAGCTGTACTCTTGATTGCTGGATTTTTTTTTCAGGGTTTCTTGTTGAATGCAATTGTTGCTGAACTCTTTTTGTTTAGGGTGATTGTTGAGCTTAAGCTTGATAGAACTAGGCTACAGTATGTAGACGGCAGGCCTAAATCAGGCCATGATTTACTTTTCATTTAACAGCGGTTAAAAGCCTGTCTGCAATTGCGTGGTTTTAATCATAAGTGTTGTTTCCCCAGTTTTGCGGTTTAAATAGAAACTACCTATAATGTAAACAATGATGTTTTAATGCAGATATATGTTTCATATGTTGTCCTTCATATGAAACATTATTGGATAATTCTTATAATTGACATTTCTCTGGGCCAATCGGAATCTCAGCACGCTTCAGAATCTTGAAGCACGACACAGCGCCAACTGAGCTCGTCGGATGAGACGCCTGGATACCGCGCGAGTCTGATGGAAACTCCTAACATCAATTTGAAGTAGGGGTGTAGGCCTACGGTATAAACGGTGTAGAAAGTACACCAGTGTGAATTTACGCTACGGTATGGATTTTGACTTACCGTGTGACCGGTAGACAGTTGTGTGTGTGTGTGTGTGTGTAACGCGTAACAAAGTAAGTTACCTGTTAATACAGTAACCTAACTACTTTTTCATGTAAAAAATAAGTTACGCGCAACCACTGAAAATATCGTAACGAAAAATAGTTCCTTTTTCAATTCAGCGCCATGTTACTTTTCCCAGGGACAGATTTGACAGCGATACTGCCTTCTCAGGCAGTATGCTTTTGCGCAAGCACGCAGGCGCGCAGCAAGCGCTGATGTGTGCTTGTGCAATACTCCCTTCACGAGCTCATTCCAATCCACACCGTACGAGACAGACGCTGGTAGAGTGAAGCTGTCTCTGCATATCAGACATTGCTTCCGCAGGCATTTTGAAAGCCAGTCCTTACGACAAAATGCCAGCGGTGGAACGAGATAACAAACACTGTCACTGTTTAGCTGTGTAAGGACATGGTTCCCTTTAAAAGGAAGAAAGGGCTTTAAAGAGATGGTCAAAACACCCGATCCCAGGTACGCGTGTCCTGCCCGCACACACTTCAGCCAAAGTGAGATGCCAAAACTATACGGCAAGGTCCGCAAGCAAGTGGAGAAACAAATCCATTAGGGCCCGACCGATTTATCGGCCTGCCGATTTAATCGGCCGATTATAGCCTTTTTGAAAATAATCGGCATCGGCCAAAAAGACGCAGATTACAACCGATTTTTTTTTATTTTATTTTTTTATTTTTTTATTTTATATAAATGTTATTGCGATTAGTATCCTGCAGATTGCGCTCCTACTCGCCTTGCTAACTAACAACTTTAGCTGGAGTAAAAAAGAGGAGATTGAATTTTACCGTACAACATGAAAGCACGCTCGCTCAGGCAGCTGCGCGCTCACCTCACCAATGTACACAAGGCGCGTTGTTTGAGCATGTTGTGCCTGTTTTTCTTTAGGTCCCAGGCCATGTTAATTTGTTATACTGTAGACTAACGGTGAGACCATACTGCTCAGCACGCACGTGTTAGTCACTGCTCACGAGCGCAGCACATTGGGAGTTAGTTATTTATTTTACATTTTACATTACACTAATTTTTGACTGTAAATGTATTCTAAAACACTCAAAGATTCTGCATTCAATTCACATATTCGTCAAAAGTGTTTAAAGTATATTTAAGGTATCAAAAACTACGTTTCATGTTTTTTTTTTTTTTTTTTTTTAATCGGCCGATTAAATCGTAATCGTAATTTTTCTCTGAAAATAATCGGCATCGGCACTCAAAAATCAATATCGGTCGGGCCCTAAAATCCATACTATTAAACATTAGTGTTTTTCAGAGATGGAAGTTACTTGAAAATTAACATACCGTGATATAATACCGTTACCGTCTATCCCTCAAATCATAACGTGTTATACATTTTAGTCCAGGTTCGAGGTATTTGTTTGCTTGATTCAACTAACGTTAGCTACCGCTTTTTTGACGTGATATAATTTACAATAATATTGTATTTTTAGGACCGAGTCAACGCCGAGTACTGCAGGAACGTAGACCTTGCATAAACTTAGTAAATTCTAACAACATGGGGCTATTTAGATAAATAATCTGGCAAGGGTGTCCTAGGCTAATACACAAACTGCACATTTCTGTATAATAAAGGGCTACATTTTGCATCCAAGTCTTATTTGAAATCTTCCCATTGTATTGTGTGCTAGAACCTCCATAATGAATATTCACACTTAACACTTTGGCCGTGTTCTCTAAATATTGTAGAACACTCCGGGTGCTCCGGCAGGAGTCCTGGAGCTCTATATCTAAATAATATCATATTATACATAGATATCTAGATCATATAATATATTTTATCACGGCTGAAAGCTGTGTGCACCTCCAGACGATATTATGAATTTCAGACGACTGTGTCGGGATCTCCGACGTCTCTGGTTCTTCCACATCAATCTGAAGTAGACAGAACCACGACATGGAGGAGAAAAGGATTGTTGCCCGCGATTGTCTCCCGCTGGAGCCTCGCTGCCGAGGGACCACCGCCTCAATTACAATTAGGGCATTCAGCAGACGCTTTTATCCAAAGCGACTTACATCGGTTAATACACACATTGACACACCGACGGCAGAGTCAACCATGCAAGGCGACAGCACGCTCGTCAGGAGCAGTTAGGGTTAGTGTCTTGCTCAGGGACAGATCAACACTCGGCTAGGAGGAGCTGGGGTTCGAACTAGCAAACTTTCAGTTACAAGACAACTGCTCTACCTTCTCAGCTAAACCTCGGCAGCGGGCAGCGCTTCGGCACCACCGCGTCCTGCAGCGGGCAGCGCCGAGGCGGTGACCCCACGGCAGTGGGAAGCGGGGCTTAAGCGGGAGACAATCGCTGGTAACAATCCCTTTCTCCTCAATGTCGCGGTTCATGTACTTCAGGGAGTCAAAGCCAAAGTTCCTTTCCCCCAATTCCTTCTCAACCATGGCTGAGATAACCCCCACTACGAGTCTCGTTGTGGAAATGCGAGAGACGAGAGTCCGACGTGTTATGCGCCATAACGCCTACAGCAGAATGGTTATCCAAATAACAAAGAAGAGTACAACACTTGCGTTACAGTCCTGGAGCTCTATATCTAAATAACATTATATAGATATTAGGGATGGGCACGAGTAGTAAATTTCAAACTCGAGTGATCGAAGGAATTCCTCGAGGATCAATCGAGTACTCGTTTAATCGAATCTATTTTTAGAATGCATCTGCAGCAGGAATAGGCCTAATGATGAACGGCAATATTACCAACCAAACATGTAATGCTTATTCTCCATCAAAACAGTCAGTTATCAGAGTATTCATTATTTATTTTTGCAAAAAAAACACATTTTCCTTACAAAAATAAATATGCGTCTCACAATTTAAATCACGTCGAACCAAGGCCTGTAACGGTTTAAAAAAAACAAAAACGAAAAAAGTAGCCTATCCATTGCAAATAATTTAAAGCTGCAAATAAAACGGCAGCAAATGGACTATGGAAATACTCAGCGTTGTGATCTTCTCTACACGGCCGGGATTACAGCTGCGTCTTGCTGCGGTGAAAGTAGCCGACACACTTGGTTGCTGCGGGTCTGCTTTCCCGAACTCACCGTTGTTTCAGGAGCATATGTTGCCACATAGTACTTGTAGTACTCTGGTAGCTTGATTTCGCTTGGCATATTTTACATTCCACCTTATGATCTCCTATTTCTTTAAAGTATTTCAATAATCGCTGCGCTTTGCTTTAACCGCCATCTCTTAACTTTCTGAATTCTGGCGTGCCTGCACCCGGCACGTGCCACACAGAAATTTTATACATTTCATTTGCTTTGTGCCCCCAGCATGCGTTAGTGGCGCAGCACAGAAAATGTATACATTTGCTTCAGAACACTTTGTTTGTGTGTATACGCAAACTCGAGTTTGCCCGTCCACCAACCGAGTACATTTGTAACGAGGAGTACTCGAATAATCGATTCATCCCTAATAGATATCTATATCATATAATACATATTATCACGGCCCAAAGCTGTGTGCGCCTCCAGATGATATTATGAATCACAAACGACTGTCGATTTCTGATTCTTCCACTTCCACATCAATCCTAAGTAGACTGAACCGCGCACTGCCGGCTGCCCGCTGTCGGCTGCCTGGCAGCGGGGCTCAACGATGGCTGAGATAACCCCAACTACAGTCTCGTTTTGGAAATACCATTTGAGTTATGCGCCAATACACCAACATCAGAAAGGTTATCCAAATAACAAAGAAGTGTGCAATACTTGCATTACAGTGTGTATAATCACACACACATGTGGAGTAGGGCTGGGATAAACGATTATTTTTTAAACGATTAATCTAGCGATTATTTTTTCGATGCATCGATTCATCTAACGATTCATTTTTTCAGTCCGATTCGATTTCGATTCGATTCTCGATTATCTCCCCATTAATTGACTAATAGCAATTTATACATGTTGATTTACATATCTGAATTCCTTAACATTTCAATACATGTTTATTGCCTTTAAATTCCAAAATAAAAGTGCAAAGTAATGCATTCTTAGAATTCTACGGTGCTCAGTCATCTGCAGCTGCTACCGGGTGACGCCTCTTCAGGTGCTGGTGAATTGCCGTGGTGCTAGAATGGAAAGTCATCTCCATTTTGCAAAGAAGACATATCACGGAATCGTTTCATTTCACATTAAAGAATTCCCATACTTTAGAGGAACGAGTGCGTGGCGCCTAGCACTTATGAAAGTCTGAGGAGCCACTCGCGTTGCAACTACGCTCCGGCGCCGCCCATCTTTTATTTATTTTTTTTTTTTTTTTAAATCGACGCGCATTTTTCGCGTCGACGTAATTTATGCGTCGACGTCGTCGATTACGTCGACGCGTCGTCCCAGCCCTAATGTGGAGCTCATTGTCTCATTGGCGGGCCAAATTCTCTGGGCTGGCAAGGCAGGGAAAGGCGAGGTGGCATCTCCCCTTATGACGACATCAGGGGAAAATTTAAAAACGGCGCGTCTGAGCTTCGTTTTTGTCAGACAATATTTCCGCGGGCCGGTGTTGCACCGTACTCTGTTACCCATCATAAAGTGTGACACCAGGGCTCGCTGTTGTATACTTTCAGCGTAGCTTAAAGCGTAGACTGAGTTCACTACTAATAAACATTGTATCGCCATCGCTCAGTCGGGATGGGATCATTCGTTTTGTTTCACCGGGCGTAGCCCATTTACTGGCTGAAGCAAAGCGGTTGATTTGCCTCTGTGATGGTGTCATGGGTCTTACTTTCTTGCTGTAGTCAAGACCAGGTCTAGTCGAGTCCGTCTCCTAAGAGGTTAGAGTCCAAGTCGAGACAGTCTAAATGTGAGACGGTCAAAAGAAATAATCCTATTCGAGACCAATTAGTTAGCTGTTTATACTTTTTGTGTGATGCTAGAGACACAGTATATCTTCTATTATAAGATGATTATTTAGGACTATTATTTGTAATGTGCAGTGCAGGATCAAATTAGGTCATTGTTTAATTCAAGTATAGCCTTTTGACTTAAAAGTCACATAAAGCTGAAGCGAATGGAAAAACGATGAGCTGCATGGATCATGCATGTTTTGGCATACGATTGGTTACCATGCACCAATTTCAATGCCCGTCCTATTTCTAATGAATTAAACCAATGCCATTTTTCTGAACAAGCTCGCTTAATCAATTATTGGGTTTTAAACGAAGAATTACTTTTCAAGGCGGCAATAAAAAAATAAAAAAATTTAAGTTATTTATACTCCTTCGCGACCCGGTACCATATGAATCGCGACCCGGTACCCTATGAACCGCGAACCAGGACCCTATGAACCGCGACCCGGTGCCAGGTCTCACCCTCCGGGGTTGGCACCACTGCCCTGTATGACCTAATGCTCAATCATATCTGATATCTGAAAATATTTAGTTTGACTGCATCATAATCATCATGTCATGAGTTATAAGAGTTTGATCTGTTGTCTGATCTTGTTGTTTATATGACCGTATAATATTTTTCGAATGCTTTCTCTATGAATGTTCGATTCTAGAAGCGGCGGCGGCGGATAGATCGCTCGATGATCGGGGAGCCGACCAATTTCGTCCACACAACCCACGTGGGCTCTGGGGACATGGGCCTGGGGCTGTCCTCGGTGAGCAACACCAAACCCGACACGCACTGCCTGGAGAGCTGTCCTCCCTTGAGACTGATGATGAGTGTTGTTTTGGCAGGTGGACCTGGTGCAGGCCCAGATGAAGTCTAAAGGAGGATACTCTCACGGCGCTTCAGAGGGATCCCAGTTATAACTTGGTAATGTGTGTGTGTGTGAGCATTCTGACGATGGTGAGTTTAGATTAACATTTATTTATTACTAGTTTCTTACAGAAGCCTCTTTGTATTCTTTTATAGTGTGTATGTGATTGTGTGACTAGTGAATCTGCTAATAATGCTACTTCCTAAAACTTATAACGTAGATGTATATGATTACATGTAATAAATGTCAATAAAAACTGATGTTAGAATAAAAAGTTGGCATTAAACAGAAGCTTTTATCCAGAGCGACTTACAATAAGTACATTTGTCAGAAGAAACTGAAGATAATTTATTCTTTATTTTTTCTTTTCGTTGTACAGAGCACCCAAGCAGCCTGTGGATCCTACTTTCATTGGTTGAGGAAGTGTTTTCCAAAGCAGTTGTGTCTGTTACGGACAGCAGGACCAAAAGATGAATCCACTGCTTTTCCATAATGTTGTACATATCGTTTCTGATGTTCAGTTTCCTTCATTTATTTTTTGTTTAAAATGAAAGCACTGTTATCCATCACCGGCCATTTGGTTGCACTGTAAAGATTTTTGGATAAGAGATTTTTAGGCCAACTTCAGCTCTGTCGTTGAATGCTTGTGGGGTATGCATGAGGACATATATTTAGATCTTATTTTGCTGTTTTTAGCCCATGTTGGATGACTGTATTTATTATGAATTGTAAACGAACCTCACGGTGGCTGGGCCACTCTACAGCATTCTGTTGAGTGTGGTTCATTCTCAGAGGTTGCTCAGACAGACAGGTAGAGGTTCAACGCTATTGGCTTAGCTGCTCTCCGAGGAGCTCTGTGCTAAATGCTGTTTTGTATTAAACTTGAAGTTGAGTAGAGCACACTGGAGCACATCTTAAACACTCAATGTTGCTTAGGAATTTCCCATTGATTTCATCTGTGTTTTTATATTAATTTTGATCTAACCAGAAATTATTTTAATAAACAACAAACTATAATCTTCTGGACGGTTTATTTCTATTTAATTTTTATTTTTATTATGACCCAATCTTTCCACGGTCTATGTTATGCAGCACTTCTTTCAAAGGACATATTTGAGACTTTCAATGCCAAGCCCATTCGCCTCAAAGCATCTTGTTTCAGCAGTGGAGGAAGGCTTGTAGGTTTGGTGCTACACTGCCCTGCGCTTTAGCCTGGATCCCTTGGTTCACTGTGCTTCTTTCATCTGAACGAGCCGGGACCCATT
The DNA here is from genome assembly GCF_031168955.1 of Gadus macrocephalus. Taxonomy (NCBI): domain Eukaryota; kingdom Metazoa; phylum Chordata; class Actinopteri; order Gadiformes; family Gadidae; genus Gadus; species Gadus macrocephalus. Next base: position 14,290,916 of record NC_082395.1, read on the forward strand.
GTCCACGCTGATACTGGTAGTTTGTGGGAGTTGGAAGGGACACTGTTTTATTCACGACGGAAAACACTTAAACTTGCTTGCATGATGGATTTAACCTTAAATATACTCCTGCGTGATATAAATGCAAGGTTGAATAATACTTGTAGAATTCCAAAAAAAGAGCAAAAGCGACACAACTGGCAATTCTTTAACAGACCTGAATTTTAACAATATGCAAACTGCTATTTCCATATGATGTTATTACTGAATGTGTATGTCATGTTAAGCTCCGTGTGCATGAACTGCAAACTTTACTCAACTTCAGGGTTCACAAGCAAGCCGTTGACAGTTAACATTTGGATCTCTGCATCTGTAACACCCGGCTGTTGGTGCAAAGCAGGCGTCCGTGAATGTAGTCTCTTATGTGGCCTTCACTGGTCTGAGTTCTCACCTGGAACTTTACAACAAAGTAAAGAACATTGACTTTGTCAATGGAAATAACAGGTGAACACAGATGCACCTGCAACTACAAACTACAAATGCACACAGATTTTACTAATCACAAATATACACACACATCCTTTTCCTGTCCCATCTACTCATATCTGTAATGTATGGAACTGTGCAGAGAATGAAATGACTATTTGTTAATTGAATCGAGAGGGTTTCTGGCTACTGTATTTGATCTGAATTTATGCTATCATATTCATCCACCAGCCATTTAACATCTATTCCAAACTTTTATTTTTCTATTCCTATTCAGAACAATAAATGAAGTATGTCCAAGTGTAAAATAAAATCTATTATGGTTGAAAGATGGTTTATAATAGGATCCCCCTTTTCTCCAGCCTTGGTGCCCTCTCCACTTAAAAAACCCTTCACTTAATCCTCCTAAAAGATCCTTTTCATCAGTTAAGGTTTCTTGCCTTGCATGAACCAGCCTCCATGAGTCCGGTACTGCTATGTAAATTGTTCATTGCTGTAAACCAAATTCCCTAGTTTAGATTTAATGTAATTGAACACACCCAGATGCCCCAGCTGTCTAGTGTGATTAAGAAGCTCCAGATATTGGAACTCATTGTGTGTGAAGGGGGTCGAGGAAGCCATTAAGTGGCAGCATAACCGATATTGAGCCTAATGTTAAACATGCTTTTGAAACTGAAGCAATTCCCATGCATCTATTCTAGTAACCACCCCCCCCCCCCTCGCTTCCCTCTTCAGGGACGTGTGCAAAGCAGTACAAAAGTGAAACAGGGTCATTTCTCTATGAATGAACTTGAATGTGTGATGCTGCTTTATTTTTTATTAATTTTTGATATTGCCTGTCAACATTTATATTATCTGATCATTCATAAAAAATGAAGTGTACATTTTACTTTTTTTAATTTATATCATATTTCAAGTCTTTGTAATATATAAATGTATGTCTTCTCTTAAATTCCTTGAAATTGATGTTTAAAACCACTTTTTTGTTTTGCTTTTTACATATTTGCTATGAAGTATCCGATGTTGAACACATTTATTTATGATTTATTTTCCCTGTGTTACTTGTCCACTCCCCCCCCCCCCCCCCCCCCCACCACCCAATAGGACCTGAATCCCTGTAATAAATTGATGTTGATGTTTAACTGTTGTCCCAGTTATGCTGTAGTTCCACACTCCTGGGCTGGCCTTCAGTCCTCTGGGCTCCAGAGAACGCAGAGGAAAGGTATATTAGACACCTAGTATTAATAAGTGTATTAAAACCATGCCCATTGAAGGGAAGGGATGGAGATCAGTCTTCCGGATTTCGTTCATCCTTACATTGGTAGCCGATATTTTAGATACAAACATTAGGCGATGACTTACGGGTCAGAACGCCCCAACATTTTACACACAACCCTTTTAATAGTCCCTCTAATCATTCTCAAAATCCTCAACATCTAAGGATGGGTTGTTTGGACGTGACTTCACCAGGTCTGTCTGTAGTAGCTCCCCCCCCACCCCAGATACTGGGGGACTGAACTGTTTAATCTGTGTGAAGATACTACTGTGATACCGCAATCATTTATTTTTGTTGTAAATTGTCTCATATCGTCCTATTTTATGGTTGCACGCCATCTCCTTCATATAAAGATCCCAATCCTATGCACTGGAATATGTTAATTGATTCTAGTACCTCTTGCCCATCTCTGTGCCAATTGTTATTTTGTGAACAGTGAATGTTTTGTTCTATATAGACTGTGTCTTGTCTTGAAAGCTAGATGTTCTGTAGCTCACCTTGCTCTGTGTATTAAAATCAGATGACTCTTGTTTGAACTCGCGTGTGACCGCTGTGTTCCAAAGGACACCTGATTGGTTGATGTTCTTGGTCTAGTTGTTATGCTTATTTCGTTTTTTTATTTTAGAAACACATACCTACCTTTATAGATGCCTCTCTGTAACAAAGGACGCTCACTTTCCTGACACATAACTCAGTATTGGTGTTGGCGCATGACAACGTTCTTTGTTGCCATTAGTTGTATTAGCAAATTGGGTTTGAGAAATACGCTTTATAAAAAAAAAATAGGGCTTCCCGGTGGCTCAACGGGTAGAGTGCGTACCATTAAGGCCTAGTCCTGATCGCAGTGATCCGGGTTCGATTCCTGCCCTGATTTGAGCTGAAATCTCAAGAGTGGTTAAAAGGCCCCATGCAGTCATGCCATCAAATAAACCTTTATTCATGTTTGGAAAAGGTTTCATTTGGGGCCAATAAGAAATAACTTTCATCAACTTATAAAGTACTAAATGCTGTTCTCGAAAAAGTCCTTTATCTTGCTCTTATTCAGGAACATCTTTCTTTCGCAACGCACAATGTACAGTTAGCTCAGAGTTTATTTCCGGTAGTACAGTACGGTAGTAGCACTCAATGACAATTAAACGCCTTTACATTTGTATTAAGAAACTTCCTCTTTTTACCCTTACAAGGATCAGACAGTCATGACCCCCCCATACATAAGGGCTAGTTATGGCAAGTGGTTGACTCAGCAATAGCCTGCACCAGCAGCTCATGCACGGGCATGTCTCTCTGTGTGGGAGCCAGTGAACCAGATTGCTTCAGCTAACAACAAAGCTTGGAACAGGACCTCTGTAGCTCAACCATACGCCCTGGGGTCGGGTTCTCCTCACACTCTGTTTCTCTCTCGCTCTACCTCTCTTTGGCTCTCTCTCTAGTTCTCTTTCTCTCTCCTTGTTTGGTTGTTCAACTCACACTGACAACCAAATAAGAAAGCAGAAACCTCCCATCCAAAGTGGTTTACAGTGATGGTTAATGAAGGAGCAGTTGGGGTTAAGAAGTTGATACAGAGACAGGTATTAGGGTAGGTTCAAGAGTTATAAAGAGTAAAAGTTAAATAAATAAGCAAATTTAAAATCAAAATGTTCTCATACAGAGGCAAGCGCATTTCCCTCACTAATATTGTTTCTTAAATCATATCTATAGCACATTTATCCAGTAGGTCAGGGTTAAACAGTGGATAGAGACACTTCTTATTGTGGTGTGGACCAATCAGTGCCCACTGCCTTGTCACAGTGTTGTTGTCCAATAGAGTTGCTGGATTCAGTCCAGCATGGATAGATATCTGAGTAGTGGGTTTGGAGAAAGTCCTCACTGTCACCTGAGGCACACACACAAAACACAAAACCTCACACACACACACACACACACACACACACACACACACACACACACACACACACACACACACACACACACACACACACACACACACACACACACACACACACAAGTAGGGGGGAGATGGACAGCAAGGTAGTATTAGATGATGGTGCAAAGATTTAATTAATGGTTTGACAACCACAATTGTACACATACAAACACACACACACACACACACACACACACACACACACACACACACACACACAGTGTCGTACAGTGCCAGTGGTTTCTCTGTGTGTAAGCTCTCCACCCGTTCTGCTCTCCTGTTTGGTCCCAGAGTTCAGTGCTGTTGAAATGGTCCATCAGCTGGTGAAACACAGAGAGCATCCAGTAAGGTCAGCCACTAGCTAGCAGCAGTTCATAGGAAGATAATCCATTATGGTCATCATTTCATTTACAGAGCAGGGATCCTTAACCTGCAGGCTGCTATAATATAGGCCTACACAGGTAGCTCCTTAGACCACATCCAACCGTACAAGAACTAGCCCATCCCTTGCCAATTAATTAATTCACATTTAGATTTCTAATCCTATTCATTCCTTTTAAATCATGTATATTACTGCAGTTAAAATAGATTTCCGTACATAATGACAATCATATTTGGTCTTGAATTAATCAAATATAAACTTTAATTATATTCCTTTCCAATTATATTTCTAAATGGTATAATTTTCCTTATATTATAGTTATATTGAATTTGTATTATTATACTTATTCTTAAACTCATATTGAACCTCAGAAGAAAAGCGAGGTACCTCTTTAAAGCTTGTACTTATGTAGCACCCTACAAACGCAGGCCGTTCAGACTATTACCTTAACCACTGCTTCAGTCTGCTCCTGCTGGTCGCTCCTCCCCCCCCACAGCTCTGCACAGACCAAAAAGTATTACACTAATGCAAATAATGGTGCGATCATAACTTAAACCAACAACAACTCCAATACCAACCACGCACGTATGCGTGTGTGTGTGTGTGTGTGTGTGTGTGTGTGTGTGTGTGTGTGTGTGTGTGTGTGTGTGTGTGTGTGTGTGTGTGTGTGTGTGTGTGTGTGTCTGCAGGTCTCTGTGTGTACTACCACTACTTAAGCAACTAATAGGAAAAAACAGCTAACCATGCTTCTCACAAAATGTGTGTAGTAGTACCATACACTGTCATGGTCTTGTGTGTAGTAGTACCATACACTGTCATGGTCTTGTGTGTAGTAGTACCATACACTGTCATGGTCTTGTGTGTAGTAGTACCATACACTGTCATGGTCTTGTGTGAGGTAGTACCATACACTGTCATGGTCTTGTGTGAGGTAGTACCATATACGGTCATGGTCTTGTGTGTAGTAGTACCATACACTGTCATGGTCTTGTGTGTAGTAGTACCATACACTGTCATGGTCTTGTGTGAGGTAGTACCATATACGGTCATGGTCTTGTGTGTAGTAGTACCATACACTGTCATGGTCTTGTGTGAGGTAGTACCATACACTGTCATGGTCTTGTGTGAGGTAGTACCATACACGGTCATGGTCTTGTGGGTCATTTCATTTGTCTGTCCTCACCCAGGGCAGAGGTGTTCCTCTCGGCTGGGTTTGGATTGGTGGAGGACGACGGGGAGGCGGGCGTAGGTTGTGTCTCATTGGTGCTTCTGGCTGCCACAAATGTACGTCCTGTTCTATATCCAACAGGCAACTGGGTCCCTGGGGACGAAGAGAGATCATTCCCTCGCTAGTTTCCTAAACATATGTTTGGTAGGTTGGTTGGTAGATTCAATAGCCATCTGTCTGCTATAAGTGAGTGAAATACGACGTTTCTACTTGATCGACCTGCTTATGTATGTGACAATTCAGACACCTGTTGACACCTAGAAAAAAGTGTAGGCTGGGTTCGATCCCCAGTGGTTATCCTCCTCACACACCATCTGTATTTACATTGACATGATGCAGCAGATGCCTTCATCCATGGAGACGGACAGGTTGACCATGAATCCGTAATGATAAATCTGTTGCATAAACCTGTCTGTCCGACCTGTGTTGTGCATACGAGTGCGAGGCGGAGTGGTCTGCGGCGTCGTGGGCGGCAGCATGCGGTACACCCTTGATGCGAGGTGTCCTCTTTTGCGGCTGCGGTCCTGCAGCTCGCATACGTCCGTCAGGGAGTTGAGCGCACAGCGGAAGTTAGCCTTCCACGTCTTGGGGTCAGGTTTGTCCCTGCCCAGCCGGTAGCGCCCTAACACATGCACACAAACCCACGTGCGTACTCACACACACACACACACGCGCACACACACACACACGAGCATACGCACACGTACACATGCGCATGCATGCACTCACACACACACACAAACACAAGTACGTCAATACACTGTGACCCTGGGTAGGATTCAGCTTGTTACTTTAGTCGTATCTTGTCATGGGAAATGCTTGGCACAGGGGTTCTGCATCCACCTTTTTATCAGATTGATACCAAAGTACAACTACTGTACCAAAAAGCAGCAAGATATATAACTCACATATATATTTGTAATGCTTTCTTTTGGGGCTTTCTTCCAAGACCTTTCACCACTAGCTGTGTTGCAATTAAATCTACTTTGTGTTCCTAAGTTTCTGTCATCAGTCAAATTGTGAGAGACATTAATGCTGGGGTAACCTTAGAGCCAAGATGCTCTTCGGGTCCCAAGCTTCTCTGTGCCACTGCCTTCGCTTAAAGACGGTCAGGTTTCACAGAAACCCCCACCTCCTAGGGTCTTCAGTGTAGCCATTAACACACACGAGTGTGTGTGTGTGTGTGTGTGTGTGTGTGTGTGTGTGTGTGTGTGTGTGTGTGTGTGTGTGTGTGTGTGTGTGTGTGTGTGTGCGTTTGGGCGTCCAACTTGTACCTATGTGTGTGTGTGTGTGTGCGTGTGTACCAGTGTGCATGGCCCAGCTCCTGAACAGCGTGGCGTCCTGGTCGATACTCCAGCCATGACGAGCAGCGTGTCTCCAGGGGATCTGGAAGATCTGGGCTGACTAAAACACACACAATCACAGTAAAGTATGTGTGTTTGAGTTTGCTGTAAATAATGCATTCAATTTAGTCATTGCATTTTTCCCGAAGATACTCAGAAACCTGGCTTGTCTGCCCCATCAACAAACTGGAAGCCAATTGCAGACACTTTGACTCTTAGCCGGGCAATGGTTGGCTGGGAGCCAATAACCTGCTTGACTCCCAGAGCTTCCCAGAGGAAAATTACATTATTATTATTTTTTAAATTGTATTATTATTATTTATTTATTTTCACCGCTACAATGTGGCAGCATAATCATTACTAACGATTTCTTTTTGCACTTGATTCTGTTATGGGCATTTCCTCCCAGTGCAAATAAATGAGTTATTGAAATCAGTGTTCTGAAATGCGATCAATTAAAGTTTTTAAACCTATGTTGTGAGTAATAGAAAGAAAATATTAAAAATATTGTTGCAAGTGGCCTGTATGCATGGCCTTCACATGTTTTTTGCAACGATGTGCATGTCTTCAAGATATTGATGTGGATGTTCTCATATAATGTCTGTTTTTTACATTTCTCACAATGCAAATATGTTTGTGAATGAGTTCCTGAAAGCAGTGTTTTAAGATTGGATATATGTAATTATAATTTGTAAGCCCATGTTGCAAATATAACAACAAAAAAACGTTTAAAATGTTGATGCATGATTGTGGACTATGTTGAAATAATACAATTCCAGTTCTTCTGGAAATGTTTTTGATCGCTGTGTCATAATTCAGCTTAATATGTAATATATTGTTGCTCAGGGCACACTCATTAATGAGAAAAAGTCAAACTGGCACTGCCTGTTGAAAAGGTGGCCGACCCCTAGTGACTAGGATCTATTTAGACTGCCAGTCGAGAGGTTCTGGGTTCGATCCCCAATGTCTACAATCTATCTGTAGGCATGCTGCAGCAAGATGCCCTAACATGTACTGCTCCTTAAGGGCATGCATCGGAATTCAATGTAAGTCACTTTGGATAAACAGAAGCTGGGGCAGTACCTGGTCCAGCCATGTGACTCCTGGGTATTTCCCAGACTCAATCTGCTCCTCAAGCCACGGCCTCAGGCGAAGCCGACCTGACCTGTGCATCCTGCACACACACACACACACCCACACACACACACACATACATCGATGATACAACCAAAAATGAAATATTGGTATCGCTCTTATCCCATTTATTATTGATAATAGAATAGTATAATACAAACACATAAAGTCTATAGAAATTACCTGGCACGTAGAAAGAATAACCGGCTTCTGCCAGAATCCGGCTTTGTCCTCTCTTTTCCTTCAAAGCTTCTCACTCTTACCTCTACAGAAGCCTCCGTTGAAGCAGAACAGACGCTGAATCTCAGCCGAGGTGGGCCACAGGCAAGCTCCTTCACACGAATCCTGGTGTAGGTGAAGAACCGTACCGGTTCAGCTGGTGCCGGACCACTAGCCTCTCGTCTGCAGCTTTACAGGTGTAGAACTGCTACACCTGAAATGAGGGGAGTGTCAAGAGGTGCTTTTGGCAAGGTACGGAATACCTTGCATCTCACTGTGTGAACACTAGTGTGCGATAGAGTCGTCCACTCCCAATCCGCATTGCACTTAATCGGAAATATATTTTTTCAATACCTATCATATCTTTATATGTACAACAACAATAAAACTGTGCAATTATGAATGCGATAATAAATGTTTGAAAAACTTTCTCTATGTAGTTTTTACATTTTACAATGCTGCTGTACATGAAATGGCCCTGGGTTTATCTATATTTTTCACATGTTGCTATATCACAGGTGCTGGTGTCAGTTCACTTCCTTTGTTCCCTTGTTGATTTGTTATTGTCTTACCCCCCTTTCCCTATCCCTTTTTGTTAAGCAACCTTTGGTATCTTGAAAGGCACTATAAAATTCCAAGTTATTAGGGGTCTGAGCAGCGAAGCTGCTTGGTCCACTATTGTTTCTGTACCGTTTTACCCCAAAATTCTTTGAAAGTCATACTGCAGCCTAGCCTGGGTAAACCCGTGCTGCCTTGCGTGCGATTTCATTTCGCGGTGGCAGCCAATTGTAAACCACGCCTCAAATACGAGAAAATGAATGTGTGGTTCCCAGTAGTCGGGGAGCCAAAGTCTAAAAAATGGGTTGAACCTGACATGGTCTGCCATACTTTTTATTTACGTTTTTTCTGTTAACTTTGACCCTAAGAAACAATAATTGGAGGGTCTGCTCTGCCGGAAATATCGCGAAAAAGATATGTGGCTATTTTAGTGTATGCACCCTATATTTTTTATCAGAATAATGGGAAAAATGTTTTTTTCCCTCAACTCCTCAGTGGATTGGGTAGGCTGTCAAAAAATGCATTCCAGATACACAGAACACATGTGCTGACAACAACCACTGAAAAAATAACTCTTGAAACACATTTCTACATGATTTTGCATCAATTGAATGCAAAATATTTTTTTTCCAATATTTTCATCTTTATATTTATTCATCTTCATTGGCAATCAATTGTTCCCCAAAGTTATGACATTAGTCAATATGCCTTTCTCTTCACCAAACAGTATACTCATTCCACAGAAAAAAACTATAAAAATCCAACCAAAATCAATGGATCTGTGAGGATTTCACTACTAGTTGGTGATCAACAGGCTCCGAACCTCAATAGAATTTTTGGCTACTCTCGAAATTCCGAAAGACATATTGGATATTTACACTGGATATGTATCATGGTTGGTAATGTCCACATTATTAAACATCATCAACATAACCCTGTTCTCCCAATGGAAATCTGTCACACAAGAAATATAATGACTTTCATTACTTTATTGCCTCAGATGACAACTATTACAACTTTAACGGAACAAAATAATTTAGCATAACTTAATTAACTAGGTGCAGGTCCCTGTGAGGTGGGATAATCAGGAGGGTGGCACACTGCAGATACGGCTCTGGGGACAGACCTTAACCCTCACCACCTAAGGAGACAGCAAACAAGACTTGCAGGCTGGGTTATACAGCAGCGCAGAAAAAACTGAACCCCCCCATCTATCTCTCTCTCACACACGCACCTGGCCTTCTTGCATGTCCCTGTCTTCAAGCGCAAGCTCAATCCTTGAACATCTGTTGGGGTCCCCGTGCAGAGACATGCAATGCCACACTTCACATTGGCTCTTGCACAGGAGCATCCTCGGGCACACATGCTTTTCTTGCAGCGGCAGTATTTGCTGTGTTTGAGTTCAGAAGGTTTTGCCTCTTTCAGCATCATGGTTGCCACCAATTTGCCATTGACAAGTTGTCTCCCATAATCAGTGGCAGCTGGGTATGTTGGCTGAACCATGTGTGCCCGCTTACACTGAGCCAACTGATGCAGGGGTTGGTGAAGGTGTAATAGGAAGATATCTTCAGTTGGTGGAAGGCAACCCATGTCTCCTTTGAGGCTCACAAAGAGATGGGCTCGCAGTGCATCTAGATTACCACCAGCCAGGCTTTCCTCAGGGTCACCATACCTGCACAGCGGCAGAAGGGCTGTCAGGATTTTAATAGCAGTTGTGTAGGCCAGACTTTTTTCTCTTCTGTACAGATAGCACACTGTGTCACATCCGGTAAGTATGTAGGTGCTGAGGAGAAGGGATGTAAGATCTGAAGCTGCAACATCATACTTCCCCACCAGAGCTTCTGTGATGGCATGAACAGGTAGGAAGATAGCCATCGTCTTCACCCACATTTCCTGCAGCCCATCCATGTGTGTGATGTAGTACATGCACATCATGATCAAATCTGTGTCTGTCGCAACCAATACAGCCCATTTGTGGTGCAGAATTTGTACTGAGCAATGTGAGCAAACATCCTGGTATCTGCCTCCTCATGTTTCTCACAGGAAAGCTCTGGAAGCTCAACCTGACAATTCGCTGACAAGAGGACGGTGCGACCAGGATCACAAAAGATATCACAAAGAATAAGTGTGCATCCTGCAGGAAGTGACTTGTTCTGAGTGGTAACAAGTCACTCTTTTACCTTTGCCTTTTCTTCGGTTTTCAAAATATTTTTTTTGCCGTGGTAAAGAGAGAACAAATAGTTGGTATTTGTCTGTGGATGGCATGCGATATTTGATCGGGGCAATAATTTGCCCCGATCAAATATTTTATGGTCACGATTAACCTGGCGGATAATTGGCTTGGTTACAGATTAAAAATTCAATTTATAACGATTTACCGAAAAGTCAATGGATAAAATGAATGAGAAATTTAATTCCTGATCTGATTCACACGGCAAGCCAGCTGTACCCTACAATCAGTGGCTTGAAAAAGATTGTATGAGATTGCCGTTTCTCAATTTTCCTATATAGCCTATTATTATGTTATTAGAGTACAGGCTATTGATATAAGAATTTCGAACGAGCGATAATATAATAGAAACACAAACACACACACGCACACGCACACAAACGATCAGATGGATCCGACCGGGATTTCCGTTGCCGTTGCGATGGGTTTCCTCTGCCAGCGACTTATACAATATAAACAAATTATATAAAACAAAACCCCTCTTTCATTTTAAAATAATAGTATGTAAATATGTTGAATAAATAGGCCTCCATATTTGTTATACTTTTAAAATGTTCCTATATAGCCTATTTTATAGCTTGCATACTGATGTTTTAAAACAGGAATGCGAAATGCGAAATGCATCCTGGGATATTTAACGGTCCCAAGTTCACACAGGTCACCTCCGAGTTTAGATTTTCTGCCCGCACCCGAGCCCGAACCGAACCGACCCGACCCGCGGGCCGGGTCGGTCCAATATTTCCCGCCACTATCCTCGGGTCGGATCGGACCGGGCGTGATCAAGCTTTTTTTAATTTTTTTTATTTATATTTTTATTCACTATTAGCTTAATTGGTACGGGCAAAATTGTCTATTAATCAGACGAAATATTCTATATAGGTAGATAATATTCTTAATGTATACAAAGTTGCAGAAGTCAGACTACGAAATTGCAAAAGGCAACGTGTCATGCCTCTTCATTTGGATGTACGCTACGATCCAATTACGAATAAACACACATTTAGGCTACACGTGTTGTCCTTGTTGCATTGTTCATCTGGATAATTGTTAACCAATTTCTGTGATTCACTTCAAGCAACTCAAAATTGTTGTTGACAGCGTCAGCTATAACCGCCCACGTATTAAGAAATGGTCGGGTTTAAATCGGTCGCGGGCTCATCATTACAGTTAATGTACCGGGCCGGGCCGGGCCGGGCCGGGCCAGGCTCGAATGAGCACGGGCTCGGATAGGGTCGGGTTTGATTTTTTCGGCCCGATCTAAGCTCTACCTCCGATGCATCCTCGATGAAACCATGGACATATTATATGAAACCATAGATATATATATATTAAAGGCACCCAGTGCACCTTTATGTAAACATTCAATGAAAAATAAACATTCAATTTCTAGTCTTTTTTACACGTAGTAAGTTTCAATAACTCCATACCATTACATATCGACATTCAAGGAGCAAAGATGAGACGTCGTTGTGTGGTGAGAACTGATAGAAAATCGTAAACAACAACAATCGCCGGTGGGGAGAAGCCATTTTTCCATTGACTGGAAGCCTGCTTTATTTATTGTAGGTTACAAAAAATAAAGAAAATGGCGGCATTGTTGTTGTTATCGATTTTGTATCAGTTCTCACCACACAACAACGTCTCATCTTTGCTGCTTAAATGTCGGTATGTAATGGTATGGAGTTATTGAAACTTACTATGTGTAAAAAAAACTAGAAATTGAATGTTTATTTTTAAGCCTCGAAAGTTGCACTGGGTGCCTTTAATATATATATCTATGTATGAAACGGCCAATTTAAGAACGCATCAAGAACACTTCCGGGTTTTACGACAGTACTTGAATTGACTGATGACGTTTCACAAGAACGCAAGTACGGCCGATCTCATAGGTCCCCTGGGCTCTATCGGAAAGGGCCTGACGTCGCCTCTCTACGTTGCGCTCTTGTTTGATTCGCTAAAATAAGCTACAGCTGTCTTACCTACAGCTTTATTAACCGCAAGTTTTTCTCTAAAACACAGCACTGGTAATCTTACTATCCTTGCCAAGAAATGGGTAAACAAAAGTATAATTTTTATTGTCATTTTATCGTAAAAGTGTTTATACGGATGTCCTTTAATGCTAGTGACAGGGTTAACTTTATATTCTTGTCCCATTTGATAATCTAGCCATCCAGACATTTTTATCTCTAGATACAGCCCATCTAAATCAATTGGAGATGGTTGTATCTTCATCGGGATTTGCTTAGAATCGATACTTTGATTTCACTACACTCGAAGATTGTAAAGACGGAAACAAACATTGCTATCGTCTTCTTCCTTTGAAAACAACAAAGTCGATAGCTGTTTGGTTGTAGCTGGTTTGGAGTGTAGTGAAATGAAAGTATCGATTGTAAGCATATCCCTATAAAGGAAAATTATGATTTTCCTGATTAAGCACGGATCGGAGAATCGATCAATCAGAAGAGTATCTATCATCAGAGAAACCTTCCAATGGCTAGAATAGCACATTGGATAAAACCGTTCTATGGGTTTCACTGGGACATAATGAATTCGATTGGACGTTATGTGTGTGAACATTAGAATCCTAGGGAAATCAACTTGACGTCTGAGATTCCGGTTGCAAACTTGTCAATGTTTTAGAATAACCTTTACCCTTTTGAATACATGTTGGGTAAATATTGTTCGAATGGTTTAATCTCATAATTCCAATGCCAATACCACTGTGAGGGTAAGTCCTCCCCTTTGTAAGCACATAATGGCATCTAGCTCATATAACTGACAATATTGTGTGTGACAGTTACTGTCCGTGACACGTGGCATACTAGTTATACATACTGTCACTTCTATTTGGCCACATGATGTCCCGTTTATACAACAATTAAGCTTATCCATGCCCCTGTCCAAACAGTTCTGGGGGAAGGTCATCAAAGGTTTATCCAGACCATGATGATCAGGGGTATCGTAAACGAACAGGAGGCCAAGACGCTCCATCACCACTGCTGTGAGGTCCACAAAGGTAGGACGGTAGGCTTAGGTGCAGTTGTCATAACGAGCAGTCCATCTTCTATGCGTTACTAGTATGAACCCACCTAGGCTGAATGACGATGTTATCCTGGACTACCCCTGCATGATTTCTGTTCTCTTAGTTACAATGATCTGTGTCTACCAGCAGTCCTTAGAGCAGGAAGAATGGGAACATTACAAGAAGAACCTCAACGAAACCAAGGTTAAAATGACAATTCAAATTAGATTTGAAATGTTTGCATATTGCTTTGTCAAATTATTCATATAAGACCTCCATATTTATTCTCCTTGACTCTATTGTTGTTTTTCTTGGCATGTTATTCTTCTTGCTCCAGGGACTGTTCATTGTTGTACACGGTTAATAGGAAGTAAGCGACAGGAAAGTGTGTTGCAGTAGCCTGGGTGAACGCTGCGGTTCCTGACCTCAGCCTAGAGATCAAATCGCAGTTTGGCAGAATGCTTTTTTTGTGGCCTAAAGTGCTTTACCAAGGGCACAGCCCTAATAAAGGCTTGGGTATAAAGGGTTACCTCACATTAACACCATCCTGGGCTTCTTTTTTCTGTGATGCACACCACACAACAAGTACTTAAAAGTGAGCTCTGTGTAACAAAATGTGTTCCTGCAGAGCACTATGTTGCCGACAAACTCGAAGAGTTCATCCAGGTGGTCAACTCTAAGCTGGAGTCCTTGAATATGCAGATCAGGACGCGTGCTTCAGAGGACGACGGCATGACATGCTACGCTCTGGTTAGTATCTAAATTGTCCTACTAGTATAACACTCTGGTAAGTCCCTACACGTACTGCTAATACCATACTCTGGTTAGTCCCTACATAGTACTATTCACTGGCGCCATCTCTGGAGGGCACAAGGTTTCTTGCACCCCCAAAGACAATGTTGGGGGTGAAAAAAAACTCGAGATTGAAACGAAGTGAACTGGGACGTATTTGTTGTCTCTCCTTTTAAATAATGCAAGCGAGATAGAGCGCTGCGCGATAGAATGCTGTGCTGCGTGATAAAACGCTACGCTGTGCTGCGATAGAATGCTGTGCTGCGTGATAAAACGCTACGCTGTGCTGCCATAGCATCCCGCCACCTCCCTATCTCTCCCCCAACAATCGTTTTAAAGCATCGCTAGCAACATTCCTGACGTACTCAATGATGCCCTGCTTGGACTTGGTTTGTCCTGGTCAGACTGTAGAGGACAGTGCTACGATGGGTCTGCAAATATGTCAGGGAGCAGGTCGGGCTTACAAGCGCGCGTCAAGGCCATACAAGAGTAATGTACGTGCATTGTAATGCCCACAACGTGAAACTTGCCATTCAAGAAGCCGTTTGAAAGGTTAACATATCCCAAGATGCGATGAAGACAGTCAAAGAGCTGAGCAATACATCAGAGTTACCAAAAAGACTGGAACGGTTTGACTCTTTCCTGTAAGCCTGCCGGTGGGAACAGTTTTCGCCTGCTTTCCCCCCGCCGCTGGACGATGAGAGTGAGCAGTTTGAAGTCAGTTCTTGAGAACCACCAGAGCCTGGCCAGTCACCTCCGTGATTTCTCAGAAAAATCGAATGGTGATTTGGGTTACCAAATGCAGTGGTCTCTTGAAACGGCTACGCATGTTTATGGAGAATAAGTGCACACCGCCACTAGTAACGCATTTATAAAACGTGTTCAACCATGGATGGAGCAGTTAAATCATACATTATCACAGCCAAAATTTGGAATGTGTACAAAAATTGGATATAGTCGTGAAACTTTATGCTGATGCTTCTGCATCGGGTTTACATGTCGCTATGCATTTCCGTGGTAAAGAGAGAACAAATAGTTGGTATTTGTCTGTGGATGGCATGCGTTCAATTTACAAATGGTCTACTACTAGAAGTGTTGATTGTGGTAGGGTATGGATTCTAGCAACTTGGAAGCTGAATACAACTCAAACAATGTGCAACAAAAACAGAAGATTGTTAGGGTTACATTGAAGTCACTGATGACCGATAACAATCATCTCGCAGTACTCCTCCGTTGGGGTACTGAGACGTCTGAAAGGGTGCCAACAAGTTCGAGCTACACACGGCGTCTGTTGATCGATCGACAGTATTGTCACTTCCGTGCGACAGGCGGATAATAAGAAACAAACGCAGTACCCGCAAGGTATTTCTGGACAACGGCGAAAGCTTAGTTTATTGAAGAAAATGACGCGTAAATGTTTGACGTCCTTCTTGGACGTCCTACATTGTCGCTCTTGGTTCATTGTGTTTCTATGTACATCACAGTGCTTGAACTACGCTCTGGTGGGTTTGTACACCAGTACTACGCTCTACATCACAGTGGGTGACCATGATGGCCAAGATATTCACGACAACTATAATAAAGGGATATAGATGTAATTTAGTTAAGTAAGTTACACTCTAACATCACCAGTAGAAAAGATGGGTGAACTGCTCTACTACCAATATGGCTTTGAAGTAAAGCTAGAACGAGTTCCCAGACGGATGCTTCCTGTGTGCTTTAGCTTGCCTTGTCTGGCCCTCCCGGCCGGTTGTGCGACCATCACTGGCCACTAAAGTAGTGTTAATTACTGTCTTCCTCACAGTCACATTAATCCCTTCAGGTTGACTGATCAAAGGCTGAATAAAAGCCCTGTTGAATCTTATTTTAAACTATTAATAGAGGAACACCACAGGATAATGTGTCGTGTTGGTTCCCTTCTGTTTAGGTCAATACAGCAAACAACGAACTCACCAGGATGTCATCCGACTACGCGGACAATGAGTTGGAACTATTCAGGCGAACGGTAGGTTCTGTCCCTCGTATGCTCTTTCTTCATGATGGTTAATAATAATCATAAGGAGGATAATAAAAAGTACTCCGGGCTATGGTGCTATTTAAGGGACACAAAGGGCTTTACATAGTGAGTGTGAGGGATATCACGCTGAGAGATGTGAAACTAGCCAGTTAGAGGCCAGGGGCCATGTAGAGTCAGGGATGCATTCCAGAATTAAAGGGGACATATTATACCACCAGCTGTGAGTGTGATTAGCCATACAAGCCGTTTTGAAAATGTGCAGCTTCTGACATCACAGGTAGGCGTGTCCACCTAGATGTATGACGGATAGATGATCAATGTTTGCTAAAGTCCACTGGGTAGGCTGGTAGACTGATCTATCCAGCTCACATCTGGGTTGACATCCCCACCTGTGATGTCAGAAGCCGCACATTTTCAAAACGGCTTGTAATGGCTAATCACACTCACACCTGGTGGTATAATATGTCGCCTTTAAATATGTTTAAAATCCAAATATTTTTATCTCGATCTTGATATACTCCTATCGTGATGTGCGATGTATACATCAAATAACCTTAAATGTGCTTATTGACGTCTTTATGATCCAGATGGACCTGATAATGTCTTCGGACGACAGCACAGCTTCCTCCACAGACATCCTGAACATGGCAGACAGTCTACAGACCCGGAAGCTGACAAAGAGCGCTGCAGAGTGCTTGCTGAAACGCCTGGTGTCCGATAACTGGCTTGTAGAGGTGTGTGTGTGTGTGCTAGATGTAGATATTAAGGAGCAGGTTCGTTTTATGTCCCAGGAGTGCGGTTGGAGACTTTTTCGGGATGATGTATATCCCCAATATGTTGTTAATAAAATATTTATTTACGATGAGGACTCTTCACCAGAAATGGGATTACCCCTCAGTTTCTTCTACTTTCAACGCCTAGGTCACTAGAATATTAATAATGATGCTTAATGATAACTTTGATATTAGTTCGAAGTTTGGTAATGCTACTTTAGATCCTACCTACCCTTCTGCTGTGCTCATGCGACCATGTTCGTTTGAATGCTTGGTTGCTGTAGAAACAAGGAGACTACAGCCTGTCGACGCGGTGCGTCATGGACATGGAGCCATACATCCGGACCATGTATGACGAAGAGCAGGTGAAGGTGTGCTTCGTGTGCCACTGTCTGGCCTTCAAGGTGAACACCTACCGTCTGAGCTCCACAACGGGGACTGGGAAGGGGATAGCTTGATGATGAGTTTTAATCACATTATATGACATAAGGTTCAGTAGGGCAGGGTGTTACTACAAGTTGCCACAATTAGAAGCTAATAATTAATTTTTCTATGTTGTGTCTTTGAGATTCTTATAATTTGTCCAGTGTCCATTGTCTCCAGTCTACTACTAGATATTTTGCAGGCGACAAGTAAGGGATAATGCCCGACAAGGTGTCCATTATCAGGAATTATTGGACGATGCAAAGTCCATTAATTCCTAATAATGGACACCTCGAAGGGCATTATCCCGCTTATACCATGGTCACTTGCCAAAGAAAATAAATCAAAACTATTCATTTATATTTTCATGCGTTTTACAATCCAAATATAATGTTTTTCACAAGCCATAACTTTGTTTCCCTGGTAACGCCTGAGGGTTTGACTAATACCTGGAACAACCATTACCCTCCTGTAGGGCTGGGTAAAAATATGCACTGCAATTTATTTGTTCTCGATTCAATTTCGATTCAGATTAGCGATTATTTCCATAAAAAAAAGAGAAAAAAGAAGCATACTCAGTCATTGTAATCTAGTATGGCGAGTATGGCTAAATTGACATACACTTTTACATTTGTCCATGTTATGATTATTCAATTTATGCTGCAAGTTTAGCTCAGGAACAATACTATACAGTGTTGTATTCTAATACTATACAATGTTGTATTCCCTTTTTGCTAATTAAAGCACAATTAAATGGTTAATTAATTTTGAAATGGTTGATTCTAAATAATCTTTAGTTATTTTTGTCATCTGCCCGTATTATTAAATCGATATCGAAGCAATTGGATCAATATCAAATCGAATCAAGACCTAAAGAATCTGAATTGAATTGAATTGTGAGGTAATACCCAGCCCTACCCTCCCGTAAGGTTCTTATGCAACGGAAACGTTGTTCACTCCTCCAGTAAATAGGACGGACCGTAGCTACGACTTGGCAATGGGAGGTATTCTAGTCCGCTCAGCTATGAGCCAGAGAGATAACGTTATGCATTGTACATATTTATAATTTGAAATTCGTCCCAGCCTTTATACCACAGATACTATAGGGTCTATAGCATATAACCGCGTTTTTGGATTACAGTTTAATGCATTTTTCACAAAATACCAGCTCTCGTTTGGAAGGCTGAAGAGACAATTTGACTGGAACTACTTGGCAGGTGTCCGTATATCAGGGGTTAATGCACACCCTGCAGCCAATCACAATCGAGTATTCCCCCAGACCATGGTATAAGAAGCCTTAACTTCTACCTGCTTCTATGACATTTTATAAAGTCTCTCTGGATAGTGTATATAGTATCTATTAAAGTATCTATTAATTTACAAAACGGTTTATTTTGTCATTTTAGAAGAGTGTTCTTCTGTTTGTCCTGCAGTGCCAGATATGTGCAAACCCTCTGTGTACTGTAAAGATCCACAACTCATGTGCCGAGAAATACTTCAAGAAGAAAGCGGTGCAGAGATGTCCGGGATGCAGTGAGCTTTGGCCTAATAAAGTCAGAGGTAACTCCTACACGCCTTGAATGATCCAGTTTCAAACTAGAGTATTCTAGGGTAATCATTGAGATTAAAGCCTGCAACGTTCTAGGCTGGAGCCTCTTCCAACGTCATTTTTTTCTATCGAAAATCTGCCGCCATTGATTTTGGATTTCCATGGCATTTCTAAAATGCCTCTGGATGTAATTGGATAGGCCTTAAACCAATCATGGCAACGAAACTGGTGACGTAGTATCGTACTGCATCATTACTTCAGAGTAACTGTGTGAACTTTTGTGGTGTACCATTTCAGTACATACTAATATGTAGGTACTGGGAAACCAGATGTGAAGTTATTCCATAAGTGGGTAACTTTGTATGTTTGATGTTAACATCTATTCTATTCAATTAAAGGTCCCATGGCATGCAACTTTATAGATGCTTTAATAATAATAATATATTTTATTTGAGGGCGCCTTTCATAGCACTCAAGGACACCTTACAGGGCAGTGTTTAAAAATAAATAAAATCAACAATCATAAAAAACACAAGAACAAGATACATTGAAACAATTTACACAAGTGGGGTGAAATGGGTGGGAGACAATGAACTAGAGTGAATATGTCCGTTTAAAAAGATGTGTTTTTAGACGGGACTTCAAAGTGGAGAGAGTGTCAGAGTTGCGGATGTCAGGTGGGAGGGTGTTCCAGAGGTGGGGGGCAGGTCGGCTGCGTGCCCTGGACCCCATGGGGACCAGGCGGGCGGGCGGTACAGTGAGTCGAATGGAAGAGGAGGACCGCAGAGTGCGGGTGGGTTCGTTGGTGTGCAGGAGTTCACAGATGTATGGAGGGGCGAGGTTGTGGAGGGCCTTGAAGGTGAGGAGCAGAATCTTGTAATGGATGCGGGTTTTGACCGGGAGCCAGTGAAGCTGCTGAAGGACAGGAATATAGATATATAATATAATATAAATATTAGTAGGCCCCAAACACAGTATTTGAAGACGTTCCCGAAAAAAAGAATTACAGTTACTACGAGCCACTCGCACATTGAGCTTTCCCCAAATGCGCCGTTTCGGTGTCTGTAGCTTTAATGCAAATGAAGAGGAGAGAGGCGGGTCAAGGAGGAGGGTTGCGTTGTGGCCCTGAGCAGCTTGCGGCCACGATACCATGCGCTCTGTTTACAGTGGATGTATCGCAATGGCGAGGCGCACACAGCCTTTAGCCGTGTTCTGTAAATATTCAGAACAAACAGTGATCCTGGAGCTCTATATCTAAATAATAACATATTATACATAGATATCTATATCGTATAATATATTATCTCGGCCAACAGCTGTGTGAGCCTCCAGACGATATTTTGAATCTCAAACAACCGCGTCGGGTTAGATACTTTACAACGACATATGGGACCACATTCCAAATCAGCGCGCTTGTGCCTCCGTTTTTTCAAAGGCAAGCAGAACACCTAGTGCTCGTTTTACACCGAACGCAAGTTTTTGTCACTGGGGGACCATAGGCAGGCTAGGGGAACTCATTTTTATGTTAGAAAACCTCATAAAGTGAGATTTTCATGCCATGGGGCCTTTAAATAAGCCTTCTATAAAAGAGCCATTGACTACTTTCAAACAGATATATGGTATAGGGACCATGGAATCTTAAGTTTTTACATTTGTTTCGTTATGATATGGGGAAAAAATGGAAGACAAATGTATCAATTTAGAACTACATGTCTATTTATTTTTTTATTTATAGACTTGTTAGCTGTCCTACAATATTTACTTATAGCCAGGCTTTTGTCAATATTCCCCTTCTTCTTATAAAAGGACTCGCGATAAGCAGAGACGCACCCGCAAACACAAACATGGATCCGCACTAGGGCTGGGTAAAAATATCGAACAGATTTTTTTTTTTTTATCGATTATTTCCATAGAAAATAAAAAGAAGCATACTCAGTCATTGTAATCTAGAAGCGAGTATGCCTAAATGTACATGCCCTTTTACATTTATCCATGTTATGATTATTACTTTTATGCTGAAAGTTTAGCTCGGGAACAATACCATACAATGGTGTATTCCCTTTTTGCTAGTTAAAGCACAATGAAATGGTTAATTCATTTTGAAATGGCTAATTCTAAATAATATTTAGGTATTTTTGTCATCTGCACGTATTATTGAATCAATACCGAAGCAATTGGATCAATATCGAAATCGAATCGAATAAAGACCTAAAGAATCAAATTGAATTGAATTTTGAGGTACCTGGCAATACCCAGCCCTAATCCACCCACTTCCTTAAATTCCTTTCTTTTTTTGACAATGGTGTCTTGATATCAGGCTAAAGCTTCACTCAACGGATTCGGAAAATTTAAATCAATGCATCGACCGATTCTTGGTCATTTAAAATAGATTCAGGGGCCCACGTATAGATGTAGTCGCATCTGTGTTAATCCAACCGGATACCGATTTGTATCTGTGAATCGTTACACTTCTAAAATATATACAAAAACGATCTGATAGCCAAGTCTTTGGAATCTTTTATTTAAAGAAATAACATATTTTCACTTCCTTTTTAAAATAAACTTGTTCAACTTGTTTGAACCAATGTTTTTATTGACTTTTGTGCCAAGTTATTAAACTTGAAGTAAAATTTGTAGTTGTTCACTTATATCTAAATGTGTTAAACATTGCAGTTAACAATATAAATGTCCCTAGGCTAGGCTCCTGGAAGTTTAACCAACAGGTGTTTAACCCAGAACGAGACTGGAACGAGCCTAGAACGAGAGTGTACATATATTTTCTTTTTTTCAATGCCAACACAACCCTGCAACCTTTAAATATTTTGTAATAGCTATGTAAAAAGTTTGAGGAAAGAACAGATATAAAGAATTTTCAGTCAGAAGCCTAAATTTATCTGTAAAGGAATTGTGTATGCGATGATTGGAAAGTACTGGCAAACTAGTACTGGCATTCCCCGATCAATGTAATACATTCATCTGGCTAGTTTGTCTAGATAACTTAAAACATTGACCTATTTCAAATTACCCACATTGCTACATTCTAACCCTTTATTTATAAAGACACTGGTGAAATAAACACTTCTGAACCATACTGGGCGCAGTTATCACTATTCATCCATGATCTGTCTATAAAGGAAACATTACTTGCATCCAACAGAGAGAAGAGATGCATACTCCAGGCGGACTTATAGTCCTTAATACAACATACAAATTTTAACAGTACTTGGTTTAATTTACGTACACTACACAAAGTATAGCGGCTAAGTTATCGTCTTTCTCCCAACTGATTTTATTCAGTCGGGGTTAACCAATGTGCTCACTAGTGGGGGTGGTTTGAATGTTCCATTAACTGAGAGCCTTTTTATACCAATAAATCATACATGCCAACTAATAATAGAATATGTACCCATCAGTTAAGAAAATACAAGTTCAAACAAGTTACTTGTAAGAACCCAAATTGTTACCCCCTTTTATCATATTGTCATATCTTCTTCCGCAGTTCCAAGAAAAGTGTAACATACTAGGGATGTGAATAACTCAAATTATTCATGGTAGTATAAATGATTATTCAATGTGTGCCGACAGTCACAAACGCAGCCATAGATCATCGCAATCAATGTCTTTAACACGAATAACAAACAAACCGTATTCTGGTATAATTCCTCATAAATTTCTTCTTGTAAAAACTTCAGCTTCTGTAAACGTCCTAGGTAACCTACACAATGCACTGTTGAATGACATCAGACCCACTCCCCAATTATTTGTCTTTGCTTTCTTTCAGAG
This sequence comes from Gadus macrocephalus, assembly GCF_031168955.1. NCBI lineage: Eukaryota > Metazoa > Chordata > Actinopteri > Gadiformes > Gadidae > Gadus > Gadus macrocephalus. Next base: position 14,314,034 of record NC_082395.1, read on the forward strand.
TGCGGACAATCTCTCTCTCAGCGTCAAAGATGAATGCTGATTTCCTTGGGTAACAATAATAAACGACTGAATTTCAGTTTCAGGTTTCAGTTTCTTCTTCCAAAGGCTTGTTTTTTTTTACCTTGATATTAAACATTTCTCTTGGATAATGTCTTTTATTACTAACAAATCTCATGAAAGCTGAGCACCTAACCCTAAATGCCCCATACGAGCTGGCTGTCGCCCTGCATGGCCGACTCCGCCTTCGCTGTGTGTATTGATGGTTGTAAGTAGCTTTGGATAAAAGCGTCTGCTGAATGCCCTTAATGTAAATGTATAGAGTGTTGAGTATTCTTGAAGAAAGTTGTCCAATCCCGGGTTGCTTTGAACTCACTTCATTTATTATAAAGTCGTCGGCATGTTTCGGCATGGTAAGTGAAGCTATACGGAGGGAATTCTAGGAATCGTGTAGAACACGTGTGAGAGGAAAATACCGTGATCTACTTCAAGCCCCCGGGCTTAGGCCCGGGGGCTCTCTGCGTGTCTACCTATTGATCTCTGGCCTTCTATGGGCCACGGGCAGAGGCCCGTGACCCTTCGCGGGTGTCGCTGAAAATCTCTGGCTACTATTCACCTCCGGTCCTCAGGTAGAGACCGTCAAGTGGGCGTGGCCTAGTGGGCGTGGCCGGGGTGCCGTAATGGCTTCGGCTTCTTCATATATATAAAAGCGCTGCTATCTGTGGCTGGAGCAGCCTCCAATAAGGTCTTGCTCCCCTTGTGGCTATGTATAGTATTTACGGCTTATGTTTGGTCCTGCTTCATTGGGTCTATGTGTGGGTAGCTTAGATTCTTAAAATACGTAACAAGAGCAAACATTTCTAATGAGTTTCTAAAGCGGAGTTATATACTTTAATTTAAGACTTTAACTATATTTTCTCGCTGAATTCTGAGAGTACGCTTTTATCATCATAATGTAAAGTTTTTATGATCCTTTCTAAATTCAAATTCTTGTAATACAAATCTAGAAAGCAGCCTATAACCTAAAGCACATAGAAATGCATCACAACTGAAGTTAAATGAATATAATCTCCAGATTGGTTTAATAACATGAGACATAGGAATGATATATCCAATGCGTATTAACTGTTATAAAATAGATCAGTGGTTCCTAGTTTGCCAAGACCAGGTGGGGCATGAAATACAGTAACTCCAATGAGCAAGTGTATAGATATATAATTATGATTTATCATTTTCTTTGCTTTTAGATATTTCAGATATTTCAGATCCTCATTGTGACGATGAGCCTGATGGCCAATTTTTTTAATATGACCTAAGCGAGATTTCATTGGCGTGTGATTTCAGGATGTGTTTCCAATCACGTATCTACCTCGTGCCCAATCCAAATGTCCTATCAGCTGTTGTGTAATAACATCACTATTTCCTTCAACTAAATGAGGACAAAACCGAGATAATTGTATTTGGTGCTAAAACGGAAAGGCTTAAAGTAACCCAACACCTTCACTCTGTCCCTGGAAACCTCAATCGAAGCCAGAAATCTAGGGGTTATCATGGATTCAGATTTACATTTCAACAGTCATATCAAATCTGTTAAATCGGCATATTAAAAATGTAGCAAGAATTAGAGGGCTCATGCCCACGAAGACTTACAAAAACGTGTACATGCCTTTATCACCAGTAAGCTTGATTACTGCAATGGTCTCCTTGCAGGTCTCCCAAAAAAACTAAGGAAAATTCAGCTTGTTCAGAATGCTGCTGCTAGAGTTCTAACAAAGACCAAAAAATTTGAACACATTACACCAATTCTTAAATCATTACATTGGCTTTCTGTAGGTCAGATAATTGATCTTAAAATCATGTTGCTAACCTATAAATCCTTACATGGTTTAGGGCCAAAATATTTAACTGATATGCTTCCACTACATAAGCCTTCTAGGCCACTAAGATCTTCTGAGACCAATCTGTTAATTATCCCCAGAGTAAACACGAAACTTGGGAAAGCAGGATTTAGTCACCATGCAACAAATAGCTGCCTGGAATAAACACCCTGAGGATTTAAGTATTGCCTCAACTCTGACCACCTTCAAAACAAGACTGAAGACTTTTATGTTCGCTTCAGCTTTCTGCTAAATCTTAACTATATAGCACTTTCTAAAATGCTTTTTTAACTTAACCTTTATTTTCTATTTTAATAAAATGCCTTTTTAACTTTGCCTTTAATTTCTATTTTTAACAGAAAGATACATGATCTGATACCGGAGAGAAAGGAAACTCATTGTGGCCGCGAGCGCAAGCAAGGTCTGCGAGTGCTTTTTACCTCCACAGTCTGTCAGCCCGTTCGGGTCACATTCCCCGGGGAGGATTTAAGGCACAATGCATGCATGGTTGAGAAGGAATTGGGGGGGAAAGGAAGGAAGTCAGAGCTGAGGACTTTTTTAGTGCGATTGATGCCGTCCTTGGAGAAGTGGATGGTGGCCCAGTTGGCTGAATTCAATTACCTGATTGTGATAGTAACCTACCAGCTGCTACTCCCAGAGGGTCTGAGGGAAGTGGTCTTCTGACAGCGTCATCAAGACCATGTTCATCAGGGTACAGAGCGCACCACCTTGCTAATCCAGCAAAGATGCTACTGGCCATTGTAAAAGCTTTTAAACCTAAACAGATTCTTGCTGAAAAAGGGGAACTTATTGTGTAACGCTACGGGGTGTGATTGTGAATCTTAGTCTGAGCAGCGATTACACCTATGGTATATCCATACTGTGTCTGGCGCATTTCATACAACATCGCATGGTTAGTTGCCGTGGGCCATAACCATGGCGATAACACAGACGCCTTCTTTCCAACAGCTCTCAGCCCAAATCGTTTTTTTGTTTTTTTTCTGGAATGGTATTAAGTACTCAAACTCTTTGATCATCGGTACTTGGTATCAAAGAGTACCCAACTTTAAGTTGTACTTGTACTTTGTCTGAGTAAAAGTGGAATCAGTGCATCCCTATTTCAAACAGTGGAATTCAACGAATAAATTCAGATGACAGAATAGACAGATGCCAAAACATTATGGCAGAGATTTGCTTCCAAATGTATCCTCTTACTAAATTACAGATTTCTCGCTATAGGAAGAAAAAATGATACATGAAGTGATTGTGAGATAGAAACCCTGAGTAAGGGTGGATCTCAACCTACCCCTTTGCCCAATCCCTCACCCCTACCCCTTAACCCTCCCCCTCGTAAATTCTTCCCCTACAATATGGGACAAGACCCAGTTATGTCATTAGTAGCCGTCAACGGAGTTTACGTAAACAGGTTTGTTGCAGGTCTTTTTGAGTTTTACATTGCCGGCTTCAGCTGTGACTTTTCTAGCATTGGTTTTAAACATATTTTTGATGTCGGAGAAAGGTGGGAAAAAATAAGACTTGTTCAACACCATATTCAACCCCTGGGAATGCTGGTGGATCAGTTTGAGGTATGTAGAATAAACTGCAAAAAGTTCTGTAGTACTGCAAGTTAAAGGTAAAGGTGCCCATCCTGCGTTTGTGGTTTAATGTAGAGCTGGAGCTGGAGCAGGACTTCCACCTCAGCAGAAGAGCCATACATGGTCTGCAGAGGCTTCTTATTGCTCTTCTCGGGGATGTGTAGGCCTACAAGTTATTTTTTAACACTTGAATTTCAGAATAAATCTTTTGATGCTTTTGATAATTCGCCCTTTTCAGCGTTGCGTTGTGATGTTGCCCTCTGCTGTCGATCAAGCAGACCTCTGCATCTCCTCTGCGCTCCGCAACTCTGTTGTCTTTTCACCGTTGGCTAACTCCACACAACGTTTTAGTGGTTGGAACGTGTTGTCTCTGTGTAATATGAACAGCGAACGGTCCATAAGACTCTGGCAGGCCCTTTATTGCCACTAACAGTCTGTCGCTCAATGTTTCACTGGCGTTTCTCAATGCTGTGATAGTGGTCTCTGCACGTAGGCAACATATTCAGTCACACTTTCGGTACTTAACTTTTGAAGTGAAGTCAGTTCGTTATACAGGCTTACCCTGGGTCTTCCTTTTCCAGCATAATAGTCTCTCAAAAAAGTTCGAAATGAACTTTAGCCGCCCCCAGGGATGTGCCATGTGTTGTTCAGGCTACATCACCACTAGCAAATGTGGAAGGAAAAACACCGTTAATCTCCCCGTGCCACCGGTGTTTGTCACTGTCGTTTTTTATAGGGGATATCATAGCGCAATAATAGTGCGTGTTATAATAATTATTGTTATAGTGTTATAATAAGTGTTATAATAATAATAAAAGGTGCCCATAAAATAAATCCACTTAAAAATGTTATGAAGAAAATAACATTCTCCATATATGATATACAACACCTAGCCTAATTAGTTGGCCTGATTCAAGAAAAAGTAGTCCTGGTCTACTTCCTCTAACATTATGGGCCTATGTTTCGGATTTTGACATCTCGTTTTATATTAAAAAAAGGGGGATCTTTTCATTATTAAATAGTCCTAAAACGGCATAATGTAGGCCTATTCTGTATTTTATAGCCTACTCTTTTTATGATGATTTGAGCTACAGCCTAAACGAAGTAAGAAATGGTTTATTGTATTATCAGACCTACACATATATTGATATATTTGGCCTTTGCAATTTTTAATTAATGTTTTACAATTTCCAGATATTGTCATTAACAAGGCTTTTACTTTTCGGGGAAAGGGGCCGGAAATCGTTAATTTCAATCCTCAAACGGAGAGCGAGCAACCTTCTCTATTAAATCCACAGTATTCTAGCCCGTTTGACGACGCGCTTATGATGTCTCGCATCTCCTATGTAAATAAGCGCCCTTCAAATATCTGGATTGCACTGAAGAGGCTGGAAAAAAACGGTGGGTATAGTTTGCAGTGTTGACATTGGCGTAAGTAACCATAATGTAAGGATTACATCTTGCGGTGTTTCTGCATAGGAAACCTGCGTGTGGCGAGTTGGCATGTATTTATTTATGCAAATGCTCCCATAGCAACTCGCCTGTCTTTGTAAACAGAAACCAGTGCAATGGATTATTTTCGTATCCCTGCACGTGTTAAAAAAGTGGTTAGATAAACGTGAATGAATGCAGATAACATTCAACATTATTATAACATGCCTTACCACCAAGTCAACGGGAAGCAACCGCTGCCACTGACTTTGAGGTGGGATTAATAATATGTATCGGTTTTATATGAGCCTACTTGTTATGGGAGGGCTATTTTGTGCTTAACTCGTATATTTATGTTGTTTTAGATGATAGACTATGGAATCTACATGAAGTACCAATTCCAGAAGGAGTGGATGCTGCTGTGGTTAAAAAGGTTGTGTGTGTGTGTGTGTGTGTGTGTGTGTGTGTGTGTGTGTGTGTGTGTGTGTGTGTGTGTGTGTGTGTGTGTGTGTATCTGCGTGTGCGTGTGTGGGCACGTGCCTGTTTGGTTTGTTTGATATAACGTTTGCATTTTTTTTTTAATGGTTTTCTATTGTTTAGATTGTTTCCACTGCCTTCGGGTTGAACCCTGACAATGCCATATTAAAGGTATAATAACGACCAAACAAGCAATACCAACAACAAATCAATAGGTTTTGTTTTTAGATATTTATTTTTAGTCATTGTCTTTTAAGATCAGAAACCAAAATGGATGTCTGATGCCTTTAAATTGTTCCATCCTTCCTAACAGCAAACACACGTAAGAATCTCTTAACATCCTTAAATACAACATTAACTCTTAAGATTTGTGATGTTGTCGATTTACGTAAACATTAACTTATAGTTGTTTTTTTTCCTTATTTTAGGCCATATGTGCTGGAAGTGGTCAAGATCTTCCAACATGGTAAAACTGTATTTCAACATCAGTAGTACTTCCTAAAAACTACAAACGTAGAGTCTGCTTTGTGGTGCATTATTGTATTTTATAATAACAGCATTTGCACACTTTACTGAAATGTGAACTTTTATTAAAGGTGTAAAATGTAGAAATAAGTGACATCTAGTGGGACGGACTTGGTAAAAAGTGTTTGATAAACATTAATCCAATACAATAAAAAAATTATTTACAAAGGGAATGGGTCCTCTTCCAGGAAGCACACCATGTTGTATCGCCATGTTTCTACAGTAGCTCAGAACAAACAAACTAATCTGAAGAGCAAGCCACACTATTGCTACTTTGTATCTAGTTAATATTATCAGGTGGTTGCAAAGCCAGCCACACCATTGTTATTGACTCGTCATATTCAAAATAACACATGACGAGTTGGCTCATACAACCACACACGTTCTCCTTAGAAAATGTGTCTGGTGTTACTTATGGACGACGTCGTGTGTTATTAGTGTGTCCCAAACCCAGAACCATTTGCAATAATGTGATCAACAAGAGCTTGAAGAACAGACTGCAGTCTATTGACAGAAAGGTATGATTACCAAGATTATATAATATTTGTTAATATGTGAAAGGAGGGAATGACTTTGATAGCTTCTTCAATATTTTGAATTTAGGTAGGTTTAATTAAACTTTGTTTGTATGCTTTTGACATTACTAATAATAATAATCCTCTGGTGCAAGCCACACTATTGTTATTCTGTGTTTTATTAGTTTGGTTGCAAAGCAAGCCAGATTATCGTTATTCTGTGTCTTAATGCTGTTCTCTTACATAATTCTTATTTGTTGTGGGCTGCAGGCAGCACTATTGTATTATTAGGATTCGGATTCGATCCACATTATGTCGTCATACGGGGACATGTTACCTCCCCTTTCTCTGCTTTGCCCAATGAGCTACGAACGTGCGAGCACCACATGTCTGTGTGTGTGTGTGTCTGAATACACACACTGTCGCAAGGCACCGCCGCCGCGGGACACCACCACCACCACCGCCGCGGGACACCACCACCACCACCGCCGCTGCACCACCGCCGCCGCTGCCCGCTGCCTGCTTCCGAGGCACCACCCCGCTGCCTGCTGCCGAGGCACCACCCCGCTGCCTGCTGCCGAGGCAGTGGTGCTGAGGCAGCGGGCAACGGGCAGCGGGCAGCGGGGCTTTCTCCTTCATCCCTTTCTCCTTCATGTCGCGGTTCAGTCTACTTCGAATTGATGTCGAAGTGGAAGAACCAGAGCCGTCGGAGAACCCGACGCAGTCGTTTATAATATCGTCAGGAGTTGCACACAGCTTTTGGCCGTGATAATATTTTTATATGATATAGATATCTATGTATAATATGATATTATTTAGATATAGACCTCCGGGACTCCCGCCGGAGCACCTGGAGTGTTCTAGAATATTTACAGTACACGGCCAAAAGCTGTGTGCGCCTCACCATTGCAATACATCCACAGTAAACAGAGTGCATGGTGCCGTGGCCGCAAGCTGCTCAGGGCCGAACCCCCACCCTCCACCTTGACCCGCCTCTAAAAAACAGCATGTTTGTGGAAAGTTCATTGTGGGACTGGCTCGTAGTGGCTTTAATTCTGCACGAAGGCTGAATTTCTTGAACGTCTCTCGCGGAAGGGCATTTTTTCTTAGTTTAGCAACCAAGATTTTTCAGAACCCTCTACAGATTTTTGGGTTTGCCTGTGTTCTGTGTCTAGTTATTATAATTATTAATATTCCTTCTTATTATTCTTGTTATATCCTTTTTTTATATAAAGTATTATTAACTGACCCTTGTTCCCCTGAAGATCCAGAGAATAGAAGACCTTCTACCTGATATCAAACTCAGACACAACGAGAAACTCAATCAGGTATTGAATATACATTTATTCATTCATTCTTGATTAATGGGCCTCTACTTTGACAAACAGCCAAGATGAACCTCTGTGATGAACTTCCCTATTTCTTCATTCTAACATCATCAGGAAATTGAGTCTTTGGGACAGAAATTGATGTTCCTTCACAAGAGAATGCAGGTTATACCTTCTTACATTACTGTATATATTTTTTATTTTTTTATATATTCTGTGTACTATAAGTATATGTTTGATTTAAACTGCATATCGTATGCGTTTAGAAAAATATAAATTGTCTATGATTGAATGTATTTAAAACACATATTTGACACATTTTTTATTTTCAAATTATGATACTTTCAGAACCATCAGCATGCCAATACAGTAGAGTAGACGGTAGACCAATACAATGAGGCCATGTTGTATATTATATTATATGTTATATGTTGCAGGTGGCAGATTCCCACTGCTGGAGAGGCGTGCTGACCAGAGCACCACTATGGTAGAACAGCCCTGATTGGTCCATCCAGAGCACCATTGTGGTCGAACAGCCCTGATTGGTCCATCCAGAGCACCACTATGGTAGAACATCCCGGAGTTATCTGACCAGAGCACCGCTGTTGTAAAACATCCCTGATTGATCTCTCTCCCAGGAGTCTGAAGGACTTCTGATAACAAAGGATATAATAGCTGACGGTCGTTTTTTTTGTTCTTGCATGGACACGGACAAGTTTAACATGACTTAAAATTGAAGTCGTGTTAAACTTGAATTTCAATTCCACAAAAGCTTAACTACTTTTTTAGAATCTCAGTTCACACTGTAGTCAGTCGCCCACGTATACATTAGCATAAAATACTCCAGTATTGGTTGTTTTGAAACATACTGCACTGAAAAAAATTGTTTAAACTTTGGTTATTGCTATTGTAGGTGAGCATCAAATAAAGATAGTTTTTAATTACATAGATTACCATGGTGACGATCATAGACATACAACCACTTTTAAAGAAAATAACGGTTTTGGTTCACTGTCTCTTTAAGCAATATGTGGGGTGTTGACAGCATTTTAGGAGTATTGAAGGTGTTCAAAAAGAGCTGACAAGAAAGGTTTTTTTGCACCTTTTATGTTGAGAAGTGATATTTGTTGAAGTTAGACATTTTGTTATTCAAATGGTTTCTGTAGGTACAATAACAAGAAGTGGTCCAAAATACGTACAGAAGAATTATAATAATGAAGATTACAGTAACAATAGTGTTAATTCTGCACCCGCATAGGCACACTAATGATGGTCAACTTAAGTTTACTATCGGTGGTAGGAATCACAGATAGTTTGTTGGTTTAACGTCTACGATGCTATGACAATATTGGATAAAACGATTAAAAAATATTTTAAAACGACCACATATTCCCTGTAAAGGCAGAAACAACACCTGCCAAATCTCACCACCGTCATAGATCGTGCCTACATTATATTGTGTAGGCCACTTTACTGAAGAAACTAACAAAAACATCTTTTGATTCCAGTTCCAGTTTATTTTTTTGCTGAATTAATCAACGGGAAATTGACAATTATTTTCTAGCCATCACACCAGGTATTCCAAGCCCTGACACACTGTGCAGCGACCACCATTTCCCCCCATTCGCGGGGGCACATAAGTCGGGGACAATGAGATAATTGTCCCCAATGGCGGTCTTAATATAGAGGCATAGGTAGGCAGCCGCTTGGGCCCCCTTAGTAGAGGGGCCCTCAACCAACCTCAAAAAAAAAAGCCAATTGCAACCTCACTCACCCGTACAAAGTAAATAATTTGTATATGGCTGTTTGCGATGTTTTGCTAAGTATATGACTGTTTGTGGGGGTTTACCCCAACTAAATGTCCTGCTAGCTAAATTGATATTGATTTGATCTTAAAAAAACAGTCCTGGTTTTCCTGGCATTTTGGCAAAGACAGGTGTTATCTGAAACCTTCTCTTTTGGGTTTCATCGTGACTATTAGTTTGTGTAGTGCTACACTTTGTGTGTTCTCTGCTTTCCATCTTCATTTTGGAGTAAAGAAGTGTATGCAGGGTTTAAAGGAGAAGGTTTCTTTTCTCTTCTCCAACCTTTACTTCTGCGTAGATTAGCTTTACCTGCCTATCCACCATTCAGTCTGTACATTTATTTATTTTAAATATCGGATGAGGTGGGCCCCATACATAACTTCGCCTTGGGCCCCCAATTGGCTAAATCCGCCACTGATTGTCCCCAAGCAATTCGGAGTGAATCCGAGTTACGGGTCAAGCGAAAATGCAGTTTAAATTCGTTTTTGAGCATTAGAGCTTATTTCAACACATTGCCATGTGTTGAAATTGACAATGTGAAATCAATTCTGGAGCTATTGACCCAAAACTGCAAGCTTGGTGGATGGCCTCGATGTGCTAACGTAGTTCCTCCCAGGCCCTGGCTCATTCTGAAGTGGTATTGTAAATTACATAAAATCGCATAAATCAGTACAAATCAGCCTTTTTTTTATGCAATCCGAAATCTGTCCCGAACATTTTATCGGAAATGTCTGGTTTGCATTTCGTCTTGCGATGCCATGCCTGGCTACTTTATATCAAATATCCCGGCTCGGCCCCTCCAAACGCGCGGTACCCTTTTGGAAAATGCGTGGCAACACCTCGCACCCTCTAGTGGCTGCTTGTGGGGGTTTACCGTTTGACGATTGAAAAACCAGAACCAGGAAACTTAATTGACCACGATTCCGTATGGTCTGCCAGTACTCACATCAACTGTCGTTAATGACGACAATTGAATAAAGTTAAATAAAGACTGATAATAAGGAACCCTAGAAACACAGCATGTATCCACAGATAGTCTAATTAAAGGTTGTCATTGAAGAGGAATATCCGGAACGCCCTATCTTTGCATGTTCCACTTCGGACTGTTTTTTTGGTGGAACTCTTTAGAGGGCGCTTGTTATGAAAGTCCAGTTCAGCGCATTTAAAAGTAATCACATCTGTCTGCTTTAATGGAGTTTACGAAATTTTTTATGTGTTTCTCAGAAGACCAGGCCACTTATATTGATTCATCAGACTCACAAAACACGCTTTCCCGTTTCAATGGCAGTTAGACGGGCTCTGCTGGACTGTGCTGTGTTAAGTGTTCAAGAAGGAAGTGTTGTTTATCCATTCTGCAACAACTGCTACTCAAGGATAGACGTACAACTACAGGACTACAAAATGTAAATTGGCAGTGAATAATTAAACATGTGTTCGTGGTAAACAAGTATTATTCCGTTAAATTCGAATAATCCTTAATGATATGGCCACTCGTAGATCTTCGTCGAAAACTCGATTTCTCAACCCCCAGTTTAAGCCCCAAAGTTATTTTACGTAATTTAAACCGCCACCCATATCGTATGCGTTTAGAAAAATATAAATTGTCTATGATTGAATGTATTTAAAACACATATTTGACACATTTTTTATTTTCAAATGATGATACTTTCAGAACCATCAGCATGCCAATACAGTAGAGTAGACGGTAGACCAATACAATGAGGCCATGTTGTCTATTAAGTCTCACTTCTCCGTCTCACAGATGTGCATGCTCCAAGTGTGGCTATAATTGTCCAAAAGCCCAGGTGGGCTACAGATACCGTCTCTCTTTGAAAGTCGCTAGGCAGACGTCTATATTTGGGGTTACTGTGTTTGGAACATGTCTGGACCCATTCTTTGGTATTCACGCCAGCGGCCTGCAAAGGTAGGCTACTTGTTATACTTATGCATTAGAAATTATGATATCTCTATGGTAGTGTTTAAGTATCAAATATATACATGATATAATTTTTACATTTGTATTACTCTTACTAATATAGAAATATATTTTGTTTTATTTCTTATTCACACCCTGTACTTACTGCTGTGGCACCCATATTTCCTGTCTGGGATTAATAGTACTATCTCATTTTTGACACAATATGCGTTGAGAAGATGTCACCAGGTTATGTTAAGATGTGGGCAATGTTTGTCCTCTGCAGGTTGATGGAAGAAGAACCGGTTGAAGCAGCAACTAGAGCAACGCTACTTAAGCAGGCGGTCGAGGACTGCTTCATTGGCAGACATTTAACTTTTGGGATAAAGGTGCAGAGTCTTGTGTTGTTCTGATTCTAAGTACATCGACATTGATTGATAATGAGTTTATTACCTATATTCATACAATTGTTCCATTAGTCAATAAAATATTCCTTTCTAGTGTGTGCTGAGCTGCCATAGGTACTTCCACTACTGTACAGTACATTCATACTACTAGATAATTTGACATCACAACCAGGCAATGCAGTTCTATTGTAATTTTGTTGTGTGGTATTGCTATATCCATATTGGATTCCAAGAATGGATTCTCAATTAGTTCATTGTTAAATGACTACAGGGTTAGTTTATAATTTTAGGATAGACAATAAGCTATACTTTAAGCAATTATTCTAGTCAAAAGGACATCCTATCTGTATGTAATTCACTGAGCTCTTAACCTGCCCCCTATAGGTAAAAGACACAGATCATGGCCCATGGTTCGATGGCTCCAGTGGTGTGACAGTGGGGACAACTGCGGGCCCTGCCCAGTTCATTGCCACCCAGATCCACCTAACTCCGGCGGGTGGGGGGGAAGGGTGCTCCGTGCTGCGCTACTACCATGCCCTGCAGCAGAGGGCCGGGGCCCTACAGCCGAGGGCCGGGGCCCTGCAGCAGAGGGCCGGGGCCCTGCAGCCGAGGGCCGGGGCCCTGCGCTCCCCTGGCTCTAGTGAGGCCTTCAAACCGGCCGCTCCTCTTGTGCTACCTCTTAAGTCTCCTGGCAGGGCAGGCTTGAGCACCCCGCCACCCTCCCCTCTCCTCTCCTGCTCCCTGTCCAGGTAATTTCCGCCTTACATTGTTTTAGCTACACTACGATGCAGGCTGATTCAACGTGATACTCTTTTTCTATTAAGGTCAGTCTTGACTATCATAGGCGTCTGCTTATTAGCTTTATATCCTATCAACTTATTTTTGTTACAGTTCATTAATAGGTTGGGGTAATCGACAACAGTGGGGATCAAACCTGGTAGCTTTGAGGTAAAACAGACAAATAGGGTATGATGTGGCTGGATGGACAATGATGGGTTTCGCGTGCTAAAGTAATTTTCATGCAAAATGGAGTAGATGGATAGATATTTATGGAAAAATCATATCTTTTGCATTTTAATATCGTCAGAGCTCCCTTCTATGATGTCATACTTTGTATGATTGCCCCCTTCATACCACCAGATTAATCTGCCATGGTTCTGTTTTCAGCCCCGACTCTCCTTGGCAACGGTCGATAGGGGTGGTGACCTCTTCAGCGGAACAGGACACTCAGCAGGATGAAGGCGACGAGCACGACGGCAGACCGCTACACCACCACCACCGACGAGCCAATGAGACAGGGTCGGCAGGGTCCCAGAGAGCACCAGCCACCGCTCTTCACTCAAGCAATAAGAGACGCTTTAGTATCAACCATTCCTTCAAATGCACCCTGTGGTCACCGTCTGCTGCAGAGGTTCCTAGCATCGCCCCCATCCCGCCCACCTGTCCAAGACCCCTCCCCTACCGTGGCTCCCCGCCAGAGAACCAGCCAGTTGATGTGCTTGAATGTGATCCCCAGGCATGGGAGGACGATATGGCCTACTCAGAGAGCCTGGAGGCGTTCATTGTGTGTCAGGAAAACTGGTCTGAAAGCAGAACTGCCAGTACTGATCGTGACAGAAATAGTCACGGTTCCGCCCGCCATTCCAGCAGGATGACGCTCGCTGATGTCAGCAAAACGTGCGCTCCAAGCTGTGCATGTGACGCCATGCACAAGTCAGCCAGGCTAGTGAACAAGGTGGTGGGCATGAAAGAAACTCCGATGTGTGGTGGATGTTCTCCTCCTGTGAGTTTTGACCCAATGGGATGCCAGGGATTATGTGTGGATGGCCCGGCACAAGCGTGTGATGGAGACATTACTGATGATATATACAACTGCTCTGCAGACCTGTTCAGTGACCCCATGGCCTTGGTCACCTTGGCAACGGAGACGCTCGGCCAGAAAGTGGGAGGACCTGCCAACGGACAAATTATCGTCACACACTCTGACTCCCAGACGCTCAACACAGACGAAAATATGTCTAGCCCTGAAAGTACCGCTCGATCTGACCAAAATCTGGAGTCCAAGACGCTGCCAGCGCACCATTATTTATTCAGATCCAATAAACATGGAGTAGGTTGCAGCAGGTATCGGGCCAGTGACTCCAACAAATTTCCACCACTACGGAATCAAACCACATTAGGTAGCATCATCCATGGAAGCGAACCTGTTCCGCTGGACTTTATCCCCCCCTCGCAGTCCACGCCCTTAAGGATCCATGTTCATACAGGGTCTGGATCTGCTGCTGTACACCAGACCAGTGCAGGGTCTAGACGGCTGGGCTGCTTAAAGCCAGACAGGCAGCCCCCTTTCCTCCCTCGCATTATCATTACCACACCTCCACCAACTGGGTGTAGCGTATCAAACCGCTTCACCGCCAGCCACAGCAGAACCCAGCCATTTCTGGGGCTGCACCCTGTTACCAGTAAGACGCCCACGAAAAGGAACCACAACCTCAACCTGATATCACGCAGAAGGTTGAGGAATCTGAACAGAGCTAACCACAATCTGACTAGCAGGCAGATCCTGAATCTTCAATGCCATGCAGCTTTGGGTCTAAAGTGTTTCAAAGACGTGTCCATCTCGGTTTTGTGCGTCGACAATGACGATGACATGGTTGTGACTCCCTTAATTGGTGAAATGTCCTTTCCTGTGAGTGCCGGACAGGGAGAGAATGCTGACGGCTGTATCAGACAGACTCCATCATTGGAGATATCTGGAACACAGACAAACGCTGTGGAGTCTCAGACCTGGGGGAGGTCAGCTGAAGGTATGAGGAAGGATGGAAGCTTACATCACTTTCTTTTTAATGAGGACCAGGAGTTTGATTTGTCCGGAGATTTGTTTGCGGACTCATTCCATTAGGAAGACATTTATGAACAGATATGTGGTGGAAAGATTTGTTGCTTACTTGCTTGTCACCAATTATTATTCTTATTAGCATTTAATGAAATTTGATGATTATCCTCCGCCGTGTTGTCTATGGACATGTAATACCACAACCCTTGTTGAACATATCAATGTCTAAAATTGTTTAAAAACGTTTTATGAGCTGTTATCCAAACTAGAGTTTCCGACTCTAGTTGTAATTAAACCCATATAGCTATAATGTGGAAAGCCCAGTCGATAATGTACACATTTCTGAGCGCATAATATCAAAAAACGTTAAATTCAAACATCGCGCCGACCTGCATATCAAGACACAAGTGACATGATCTTAAAGAGTCAGTGTCCCTATAACAAAACGAAAACATGTCAATAACACAGTATGGTGAATAATGTCTATAGAGTCCACCACAAGACTACACTTTGTTGCTCAAACTTAATATTACTCTCCTACTTGAGCCTCCCGAAATGTCTTGCGATATTGATATCCCCCTTCCCCCCTCCGGACTGTTTTAGTTGTTTTATTTTTCTTATGTTTTGTGTGACTGTAGGCTACTGCTGGCTGTCTTGGTCAGGACACTGGAAGAGATGTTTAATCTCAATGATGATTAATATTTTCAACTAACAAATAGTAGTTGCCTTGCATTTTAAAATGTCAATGCACTTTCTGCCCTGAATAACAGTAAAAGCTATTTCATAATTGATTTGCAGCCAAAGTATACTACCCTTTCCATTGAACAATTACCCCTGCTACCATAAACTTTCGTCCGGATATTCTCCTGATGGGCCGTATGTGTGAACAACATATCATTTGTACCCTGAAAATCTCCTGAATAATACTACCCCTGAGGTAGCATTTTCTCTGTAGGAAATGCAAATTACCTTATATGTGAATGAGGAGTAGAAAGTATGTATTTCTCACACCACTTCAGTGGGCATGTTAATGACGCTTCTGCATGTCATTGAGTGGCCCCCTAAATGATAATCAGCCTGTTGCCTTTTGTTCGCTGAATGGTTTGATGAATCTGTCGAACCATTCACCGTTCGATGAATTTGTGGTGAACGGACAGTATACGTTTTAAGATGAATGGCAAAATGTTATTATATTATGCTCAGAAATTTGTTACATTATTGAATGGGGTTGCCACATTATTGCTATGGGTTTAATGATAACTAGAGGTTGAGCACACGTGTTGCTCACGCAAAAACTCTAGTAATATATAATATCACGGCCAAAGCTGTGCGCGCCTCTGGATGATATTATGAATAAACGACTGCGTTGGGTTCTTTGACGGTTCTGGTCCTTCCACATCAATCTGAAGTCGGGGTACATCTGGACTTCAGACAGACAAAGCCAATGTTTCTTCCCCCAATTCCTTCTCCGACATGACCAAGAATCAATACACGGGTCTTATTTTACAAACCCGCACCCGCCCATATCCGCGAATAACATTCCGCACCCTACCAGACCCAATATAAATTGATACAGACGCCCGACCCGCACCCGAAGGAAAACATTAGATTGAACGCCGGAGAATTACACAACCTGGGTGTTTGGCATGGTGCTTTAGATTGCTGTGCAAAAAAACCCCACATCATCCACTGAGGACGGTTTTAGTTGACAGAATAACATATCCATCACCGGAGAAGGCTCGTTTCATCTAAATTGTGTGAGTCACCCGTCGGGTACCCGAACCCGTGCAGGACTCTGGCCGAGATAACCCCCACTGCGAGTCTTTACTTGTTGTGGAAGTACCAGAGACGTCTGAGTACCCGACGCAGTCTTTAATTCATTATAATCATCTGGAGGCTCACACAGCTTTTGGCCGGGATATTATATTTAATATATCATATAGATACCTATATTATATTATTTAGATGTAGAGCTCCACGAGTCCAAAACGGCAACACTTTCAATACAGATTCATGTCTCCACCGGTGAAATTGTCATGTGCACTATTAAGGTAATAAAATAAGTTTTTGTAAATTACACCTTACATAGAACTCATAAACTCTTAAGCTACCTGATCTGTACTTCCCATCGTCAAGTTCCTACGACAGGAACCAAGAATCAATCATGTGGGGGCTATTAAGAATATTGTGTGAATATAATATGTTCATGTGTAACATCCATGTCAAAGAAAAATAAATGATGGCCATAGGTCGTAAAAAAGTGCTTGAGAACCGAGGGGGCGGGGCCGGATTCAGAATGAAATTTAGCTAATTGTTCCACGTTTGTGAAATATTAAATACATATTTTGCTAATTTTGTAAACAGAGTAGGCCTATAGCCTACCCCCATTATATTCCCTCAAAACAACAAAAGAGCAATGAAAAGCCCCACGAGCAGTTCAAAACTATACGTTGATATATACTTATCTAAAAACTTTGATATTGAATGTAAATAAACGCTGACATGTATATACAGTTAGACTAGATGTATGAATAAGGTTATAAGCTGTATTGTATATACAGGTAAACTAGCTGTTTCTATAAGGTTATCACCTTATACATACATCTAGTCTAACTATATACAATAGTCTTGAAATGTATTGGGATCAAATAAGTGGAAGTGCCGATTTCGCACTAGTCTTTTTATTTTTCATATAATTGCTTGTTATAACAATATATTTTATTCACCATTGATCATCCACTTCTGAAATTGTATTTATGATTGAAATGTATAGATACAATTAACTTTTTACTTACTCTGCTCCTACATTGTTTTATCAGACTAAACACATTTATCTTTTGAGCTGCTTCCTCCATCTTGTCTCCAATCTCAGAGTTTGAATATCAGCGACTTCAACATACGAAAAAAAAAAAGACAGGAATCTCAAGTCTGTATGGAGGACAACGTGTTATTGTAATTCAGATTACAACGAGTCAAGTCAGGTCAATCTTTATTTCTTAAGCGCATTTACAGACGGCTGAGCTGCACCAAAGTGCTTAAACGCAAGAAATGGACTGAGGCAAAAAGAAAAACAAGTAAAGGGTTAAAAGACAATGACTGTAGGAGTTAAAATAATGCACCTTTCTGGAATAAGCCGGAAAGATAACTACCGTCAAGGGAGTTGATCTGTAGCTGGCCATAGAGTGAAATAGATGACGGGCCTTGCAAGTGACTATAGGCCATCATAGCTTCTGTAATGTGTGTTTCCGTAGTAAACAGAAATATTTTGCAAGGAGTCCTATGTGTGATTGCTCATTCGGGATTGTTAGGGTTAGGGTTAAGTGTCTTGCTCAGGGACACATCAACACCGATCGAACTAGAAACCTTTCAGTTACAAGACAACTGCTCTACCTCCTGAGCTAAGCCGACAAAGTATGCAGGACTATATTCCAGACCTTTCGAGTCCTCTCTGAGAGTGAGACAGGCAGCCAGACCCATCTAATGCTCTCTGAGCTGGAGGCAGGCAAACAAAGACATGAGGACAGTCAGCCAGCTGAGAGAAGAGCCCCACGAGCTGCTGTCTGGGTGACTGCTGTCAGGGTAACCATAACTGGTCCTGCAGGTGTTCTGCACCTTCTCCAATGGAATGGGGACGTCGTCTGGTGGAGCAACGGCCAGACTGTCCCGCACCTGAGCGCAGACAGAGCGTGAGTGGGTTTGTGTTTGTGTGTTTATGTACTTTGTCATACTGTGTCTGTGTTTGTGTTTATGGACTGTGTGTGGTAATGTACCGTGTGTGTGTGTGTGTTTGTGTGTGTGCTTAATTACAGTCAGGGTGTGTTTGTGTTTATTTTGTCTTAATGTAGTGCCTGTGTGTATCTGCTTATGTACTTTCAGTGATTGTGTGTTTAAGTATGTGGGTCCTATTTTAACGGTCTGAAACGCCAGTGAGAAGCGCGAAACGCAAGTAGCTTTGTCGGCGGATCTCTGGCACTATTGCTATTATACCGGCAGATAAATTACTCTTGGGCCCGACGCAAATCTAATATGGGTTGGTCTGAATACCCGAAGGTGTGTTTTGGGCGTAACATGCAATAAACCATGAGAACACCATCCCATTCCCTTTAAGCGCCATGAGCGCATTTGAACCTGACGAGTTGATATTTTGACAGCGCGTTTCCAGTCTGCGCTGAGACACATGACCACATGAATTTCTAATTTTGAATGGCTCAGTTTATGGCCAAACACTATGGCCCAATTCACATATGGAATAGCGTTTTCTTCTACAACTTCAGAAACACTGAGTCGTCATGTAAATAAAGAAACTTAATAATAATAATAATAATAATAATACATTTAATTTAGAGGCGCCTTTCAAGACACCCAAGAGAACTTAACATGTATATGATATGCGGTCCTGTGGCCGCATATCATATCACTGTGGGTCTATTTAATAATATGCGGCAATACATTGACAAACATAGTTTTTTACCAGTATTGCATACATTATCATTGTCGACTAAACATTGACGTGGACTGTATTATGCGTTACGTGTTTAGTTTTTTGGCATTTAACCAGATGGCTGCACAAACACGCGCCAAGCATCATCCGCACTAAAACGAACACTCACTCGTGTTAAAACTATGTTTTCTCACTGTCGAATACTCATGAATCCTAAAAGTTATGGGCTTGTACACAATGTCTGTGTCAAGAAAATATGTGTTTGCTGTACGGTGTTTGCAGATGCATTAATTTAAAAGTACAACTTATAACCACTGTATCAGCTGTTCTTTCCCAAATTATTTAACCAACATTATCATTTAGCTACCCTAAAACGAGATTTTGCTTTGGAAGGCTGGGATATACTTTGTTTGAGTTTATTATTGTTATTATTATTATTTCAATGAACTACAGTGTTCATTCATGCAGCCCCTATTGAAAGATTGTTTTTTTCCACAATCCACATGCTATTTCTATGCAGTTTCACACATATGAGCAATCTTTTACATCGTAATATTTAAATTAGGCTAATTGTTTGTATGTTTGAGCTGTGTATAGCCTATGTGTGTGTAAGCTTATGTTACACTTCCGACCTGCCTGGCACGTCAAAATAGCAACACCAACTCCGCTATCCGCTAGGGCACCTAGACCAGGATTTTTTCGGTCAGCGGCGCAATTGCAGAATCGATCGACCAGTAAGATAGCACCATGTATCATTTGCGCCGGAACACGCCTCTGCTTTACGCCGACACGGCTCTCAGGGCGCAAGTGTAGTGGTGCGAGCTTGCTGTGGGGGGAAATCAGCTTTGCGCCGGGTGCAAACTAGCAACGATACGATTCGGTGTAGAAAGACAATTGTGCTGGGTGGAAGATACGGCCCTGTGTGTGTTTTTGCGGGTGTCTTTGTGTAGTGTAGCCTATGTCATGATGTGGTGCTTGTGTGTGTGAGAATGTGTGTGTGTTTCCTCTCACCTCCTCTGTCTTTTTGAGAACCCTGAGAAGGTTTTCTCCTAAAGCTGCTTTGACTTCCTCATCCTTCCATCCTCTTGCCAGCAGCTCTGCTACCAACACCGGCATCTTAGACACATCCTCCAGACCCGTTGGTACCCTGAACACACACACACACACACACACACACACACACACACACACACACACACACACACACACACACACACACACACACACACACACACACACGCGCGTGCACACGCACACATTGACATTTTTGTCCAATATTTGACAACGTGAAAGTTGTTAGGGTGGACAGAGTTTCTACTTGCCTTTTCACTCCATCATAATCTCCTCCAAAGCCGATTATGCTGGGTCCCGCTAATTTCTTTATGTAGTCAAAGTGATCTAGGACAAAGTCAATCACAGGGTCACAACAGAGTCGATGATTTATTGAATAAATTTCATTTTTTGGTATTTCTTTAATAGGTGCTGTCATCTAGTGATGAAATATTGTACCCGCTACATTGGAGACGTTGGCCGTACTGCTGCATGTTACGTAGTCGTTGTAGAAGTTTATCATGACAATGCCGCCTTTGTCTCTCTGTGGAGGAAAGGTAAGAGTTCAAAGATTTGTTTTATTATGTGAGTACCGAAAGCAGCGCTCAACTATATATGTGGAAGGACCCTATACTCCTTCCACATTTTTCACCTAGAGACTACATTCCACTTTTAAAGTGTTCAGATTAGCTTCGAATTGTGCACTACCATGTTCAACCATGTTAAATATACATAACATGGTAAATATATATTAAACTTTTTAAGATATTCTACTATAAAATATTATTTTTTGTAATGGAAGTCAATGGGAGGAAGGCGAAGCCATCCAACTTAGGCCCCGTCCACACGGAGCCTTTTCTGTTACATGTCCGTGGGTGGTTTCAAGTCTATCCGGACCAATGCGGTTTCGTGTTAGGATTCGTGTGGACGCCTGAAACACAATTGATGACATCATTAGCCCCCCACCAGCTGGGCGACGTCAGAGTTGCGTTGAAATTTTTATTTATTTTATTATTTGTATTCTTTTTGTAGCTTTAAATACAGCCCCTTGATAAATTTAATTACTAACTGTACATTAAAAAGTATTTCTGCTCAATTTAAACGGTTGAATCTCCTCGTAACGGTATGTTTGCATACAGCGCGCAGGGCCGCAGGCTGTATGCGCGCAGGCTTGATGCGCTCCACTTTTTTCTGTGGAGAACCAGCGTCTTGAATATTTACTACAGCGTTTCTACAGCTCGATGCGGTTTTGCAATGAATCCGTATTCACGGAGATATTCCTGAACCGCATAAAACGACACCGGATCGTTTTTTCGCCCGTTTCGGCTCCGTGTGGACGGGGCCTCACTTCAACTACTTCAGACTTTCACTTTGCAACTTGGTCATTGTTTAACCGTTCCCCCCCATTCAAACATTTAACAAATCAACACACTTGAACAGATTTTCGATATTATTGATACCTTTTCAATTTAATTTCATACCCGCTTCGTATATTTTCAGTTGGTCTCATTGAATTCCGTTAAGTCTAGAATTAAGGTTAGAACGTGAGAATTCCAACGCAAAAAGTAACCATTTTGGAAGTCGCAGAGCCTAACAACGACAATATTTGACCAACAAACACAATGTTAGGTGGAATTTATACAGAATTTCTTGTTTCACTGGCGCTAAAATTATGAATAGATTGGAAATATGATTGTTATATTGGCCGTTTGTGTGTAGGGACCCCCTGTTATTATGGCTAGAGGCCTGGTTCTTCCTACATATTCGGTGTACTTCCTGTAGATGATAATGCTAACGTGCTGGAATACAATCTCTTTCACGCTAGTTTCTGTCACTTAAGGTGAGAACAAAAGGCTTGATAGCTGGGCGGAGCCAAGTCTGCCTATTTAGCAGAGTCAGGAAGCTGACTAAACTCAGTATAATACATAATACAACTTGCTACACAACTTCAGTCCTCTCTCACGACAATAAACTCAACAAGCATTTCCAATCTGGTTTCCTTACACATCAAAGCACAGAGACTGCACTCCTTCGAGTCGTAAACGACCTGCTCCTGTCTGTGGATAATTGTTCCACAACATTCTAATCCTTCTGGAGTTAAGCGCTGCATTTGGGTTTATCAGCCCACTGATCCTCTTCCCAGCTTACTCACTGACTGCCTATCTGACCTAAAGCTCTGGATGCACAGTAACTTTCTCAAACACAGATAAAACAGAAATCAGTCCCAAATCTCAACAGTCCGAATCACATAGGGCCCTATCTTGCATCCAGTGCAATTTACTTTCTACACAGACGCATGTGTCGTTGCTAGTTTGCAACTGGTGCGGAGCGTTCTTTTCCCTCCACAGGCACACGTGGCTAAATTAGGGAATGATCTTGCGCCCCAAGGGGCGGTTCAGCGAAAGGAGGAGGCGTGATCTGGCGCAAACGTTCCCTGGTGCTATTTTGCAGTTTCAGAAAACAATGCCGCCATAAACCAGGAAATACCTGGTTTAAAGTCAGTGGCGCGTTGTTCAGATGCTATTTTAAGGGCGCATGAATAATGTTGCTCGTGCACCTCGCACATACACTCTGCTTTTCTATTCTACCTAGCCACACATTCTTGGTAAATTATTTGGGAAAGAACAGCTGATACAGCGGTAATAAGTTGTACTTTTAAAGCAATGCATCTGCAAACACCGTACAGCAAAACACATATTCTCTTAACAGACATCGTGTACAAGCCCATAACTTTTAGGATTGATGAGTATTTGATCGTGAGAAAACATTGTTTCACCGCGTGTGAGAATGCGGGCACGCGTGTTTGCATGTGTAAAATAATTAATGAATGCGGGTGCGCGTGTGTGCATCCATCTGTTTAAACACACGCAAACTAAACGTGTAACGCATAATACAGTCCATGGCAATGTATAGGCCACTTAACGGACGCATGCATATTAGGAACACAAGTCGATAACGATAATGTGTACAATACTGGCAAGAAACGACGTTTGTTAATGTATTGCGTATATCATTAAATAGAACCACAGTTACCGCATATCATATGTGTGTTAAGTTTTCTTTGGTAACATTTATTTGAGGACTCAGTATTTCTGAAGTTGCGGAAGAAAATGCTATTCCATGTCTGAATTAGGACAAATTATTTGGCCATAAACTGAGCCATTTGAAGTTTAAAATTCATGTGGTAATGCATCTGTCTCATCGGAGACTGCAAACGCGTTGTCAAAATATCAACTCGTCAGATCAAATGCGCTCATGGCTCTTAAAGGGGATGGGAGATGGCACTCTCATTGGTTTATTGCACGTTACGCCCAAACCACCCCTACAGGTAAATAGGTTACTTCAGGGCAACCCTTTATAGATTTGCGTCGGGCGCAATAGTCATTTATCCGCCGGTATAATAGCAACATCGCCATAGAACCGCCCACAAAGCTACTTCCGTTTGGCGCTTCTCACTTGCGTTTCAGACTGTTAAAATAGGGCCCATGGTCTCAGTCCGAACATTGATGGAACAATGGCACAATCTGCTTCCGTTGTCAGAAACCTCTGCATACTGCTTGACCCCTCACTCAGTTTCGATCCCCACATTAAATCCCTCACTAAGACCGCATTCGCCCCTTCCGCTCTACCTCTGATGCTCTAACCCTGGTTCACTCCTTCATTACCTCATGGTTAAACTACTGCAACTCCCTCTTCATTGGCCTCCCAACTAAATCACTCCAAGGATTGTAATATATTCAAAATTAAGCAGCCAGGCTACTCACTCATACCAAGCAATCTGCTCAAATCACCCCTATTCTCTCTCAGCTTCACTGGTTACTGGTTCTGTCCCGGATAAAATTCAAAATTCTTCTTCTCACCTTCAAAGCCCTCCATGACTTTGCTCCTCCTTACTTCTGTGACCATCTGACCCCTTATACTCCATCCCGCTCCCCCAAATCATCTAACCACAATCTCCTCTCTGTCCCCCGCACCAGACTTCCTACCCTGGGTGTTCTTCAGTTATTTCAGCGCCATGGCTCCCAAACTCTGGAATTCCCTTCCTAAGTCCCTCCGTGACCATCCCAACTTCCCTCTCTTTAAAGCTCATCTCAAGATTTTTCTGTTCAAGAAACGTATTTTCTCCCACTGCATAGACCCTCTGTATATATTATTATTATTATAAAAAAAATGTATTTGTGTTTTTGAGCTTCATGTTATGCTGTCTTGTTCCGTGTGTGCTCATGACAATGTAAAGCGACCTTGAGTGTGAGAAAGGCGCTATATAAAATAAACATTATTATTATGAGAGGTTTCAAAAATGCAAATATTGGGAGAGACAAGAGATGGAGGTGGGAGACCAGAAAAAAATGTGAAATGAAAGAATGAAGAAAGAAAACAGATTATTCTTTTGTCACTTCCACCAAACAGGCCATAAGGGCCGCATATTAGACCAGAAATTCGTAATGTTATCATCTGTTCACACCAAAAGTATATATTTGCTTTTTCTATTAGAAATATTTAGTTTTCGAATCTCCAGCTGTATCTATCACCAGCTGTATCTATCACCAAATGTGATCCTCCTGTGAAGGAGGATCACAGGATCTCATTAGAAACTTAGTCTCTGGCATTATTTGACATTATTTGACAAGGACCCATAAGATCTTCTGGATAAATATTCAGTTACCTTAAAAGTTTTGGAAAACCTTGAAATAATTGTGAAGAATGTACCGTAAATGCATGCATGCATTACAAAATTGGTACACTTAAAGGTCTCCAAAAAGTTAGGTACCGATTTGACTACTTTGGTAGCTATAACTGCACCATTTGACGAAAGTTTCTAAACCATGTCAATAATGACATTATTGCCTCTAGGAACAATAAGATCCTTATGGAGAGATTTTTCTGTAGTTAAGAGTTTTGGAAAACCTTGAGCAAACCATCAAAAATGTACCATTAATCCAAATGCATTAATCATGCTCCTTCATCGTGCCCATCTAAAGCAATTTCCATTTTATAAAATAAAAAAATGCTAATACGATATGCAAATGAGCCAACGTTTCAATAATTCAGAAGTCCACTTGAAAGTGGCCTAGGGAATTAAAACTTAACATGTTTGCTTAATAGCCTCGCTATGCACATGGAAATTGCCAATATGGAGCGTTTGCCCATGCAACAGCACACATTTTCTTCAAAGAAAGCCCATGGCAACATGTCTCGTTTAAATGTTATTTTAATAAAGCTTCTTTGAAAACTGGTCTTTATTGCCATTTACATTACAGCCCAATTCCCCTCTCCTGCACTACAATTCCCTTCTTACCTCTCGTCTACTCCTCTTCTTACCATTCCCCAATTCCCCTCTTCTCTTCACCTACCTCCATTCTCTTCGAATCTCCTCATTCGCATCTTCTCATTCTCATCTTCGCATTCTCTCTCATTCTAATTTCTTCTCATTCCCCCCCTCTCCTATCCTCCTTTCCCCTCATCAATAAATCATTTAATGAATAATAACTATTATATAAAAGTATCATAGTATTATAGATAGTGAAACACTATGCACACTTACAGAAATATATAATAAATTCTATTTCTCTCTCCTGAGATTTGAACTCACCACCTTGAGGAGAATGTTGTCGGGGACGTTTCTTTTGTGAGGACAGATGCCGTAGGCGGAGGAGTGGCTGAAGATGACGGGGGCTGCCGACATGTTTAGTACCTGGTTCATTACCTCCACTGACATATGGGATAGGTCTATCAACATTCCCAGCCGGTTCATCTCCTTGATCACTTGCTGTGATTGGAAGAAACAAGATTTGTAATTCATTACTTGCACTGCAGCAAGCAGGGCAAGTACTGTTAAACTTCTTCTTCTTATTCTACTTATCTGCCACTTTTTCAGTCGCTAACCACCCCCACAAACCAAAAAGACCAAAAAAAGACCATTTGTTTACAATGTACCACTTTGGTACATCCTCATTAGAGATGTGTCATGGTCCGTCTGTTCCCTTGTCTTGTTTTGGTGTGTTTGCTGTTTTACTTCGGCATCTCTGTCTTGTTTCTCCCCATGTCCAGTCAAGTTTCCCTCCTGTGTGATTACTGCTCCCTCCCCTAATGTGTTTCAGCTGTTCCTCGTTCCGTGCCCTATGTTTGGTATTTAAACCCTTGTCTTTCCTTTGTTCCTTGTAGGATCATTGTGGTTTGTGGTGAGTTGCGTCCTGTGTGTTCCCGGTGTTCTCTGTTTTACCCGTGTCACCTGTGTTCTCGGTGTTCCATGCCTTTTGCGTTAATAAATTACCCTTTACCTGAACTGTCTGCTATTCGGTCCTACCTGCCTACCTGCCACACGCTAACCGTGACAGGGATGCACCAATCACAAACAATCAGAATCAGATCTTGGTTTTCCATTTTCTAAAAGCAAATTGGCAGATTCCGATACCGACTGCCGATTTATAGATTTTCATCACCATGCCCATTTCTGAGGTTTTGTTTTTGCATATGTTTGTGTATGTATGCCTAATCAAACAAACATACACAAACGTATGGAAACATACATACATTCACGTACGTAAACATATGGACACGCAAATATGTATAAACATAATGTAAGGGCAATTACAGAAAATATGCCCTTATTTGTTTTCTGTTTGTTATTCCCCAATAAGATAATAGTTTAATCATTAAAAATGTGCAGTTCTCACAGGAGCCAATCCATCACTGTCTCGTCTCAAATGTATGATTGACAAGTTGATATTCACTAACCTTCTGGAAAATGTACTTTATGCCGGAATGTTATGTATGTATGTAATTTCCAGAGGTTATTTACGGACGTACATTATATAATGCATGTGTGTATGATGAACTGACCTTCCAGAATCTTGAAGGTCAGTACATCAAAGATAAACTATGCATACATTATCTAGAATCTAGATAATGAGCTTTATATGTATGTATGTATGCATGTATGTGTATAGATAGTTTTATATATATATATATATATCTATAGCCTATTGACTTACCTTGCCAAATGGAGAGAGCCCGTTGTGTTCGGAGTGTCCAGACTCGGTGTCCACCAGCCAGTTATCTGCCCTGTCAGCAGAACAATCAAAATTACCCCATGGTTCCTTTATTTGTGCATTTCTCATTTTCCTTCTTTCCTTACATTCTTTCCCCAATGCATCGGTTCCTTTTCCTTAAACACTAATTTAATATAAAACAGCCAGCTGCTGGTTCTCTCATGTCGCCAGATATCCCTAAGTCAACACATCCTATAAGGCTATATGTGTTCCCACACCCCCTTAGTCTCCGCAAATAGGTTCTCCAGCTGTATATGTTTGTTTGTATGTATGTGTGTGTGTCTGTGTGTCTGCATTTCTTGATTTGTGTGTGCGTGTGTGTGGGCTTGTTCCTACAATGGTTTGTTGCACAGGTATGTGTGTGTCAGCATGTGTCTGTTTGTGCCTCAATATGGTTTGTGTGTGCGTGTGTGTGCGCTTCTACCAGGGTGTGTTGCAGGAGTGTGTCAGGGTGAGGTAGCGGACCCCCAGGAGGTACATGGCGCGCAGGGTCCCAAGGGAGCTGTCCAGGGAATGACCCCCCTCCACCCCGATCAGACAGGCCGTCCTATTGTCTCTGAACGCCGCTCTGATCTCTGACCGCACAGCAGGGGAGAGGTTCACAATTAGTGGGAGTAAAGTAGAATATTTTGTTATGGTATATATAACGTTCCTTGGATTAGAGTAGTAGAGAAGAGGTTATTGGTATAGAGTATTTGAGTATAGAGGATAGTGAGTGGGTATAGTGAGAAGAAGAAAGAGGGGGGGGGGGGGTGGCTTCAGTTCCGGGGGTTCAGTTTTGGTATGTGTGTGTGTGGGGGGGGGGGGGGGGGGGTTTGCTCGGGTATGGCTCAGTTTATGGCAAAATAATAGGCCTAATTCACTCATTGAATAGTGTTTTCTTCTACTACTTCAGAAACACTGAGTCGTCATGTAAATCGGAGTCATCAGATTTCTTTTTTTTGTATTTGTATCACGTTCGTAATTATAATGTCGATTTTTTATTATTTTACACACTTGATTACATTGCTACTTTATGCCGGTCACCAATTTATGCATTGCACAGTCTTGCTGTGCATGCAATACAATGTAAAGTTGTGTTGTTTGTTTTCGAGCTGGTTTGCTAAAGAGGCTAACAATAACAACTGACTAGCCAACGAGAAACGGGAAATATGCAACGACCAAAAGGGGACGTGCCCCCGCTAATTCCGCAAGAAAGCTGGGAGATTTGCAATTTACGAATTGCACGAACCGGCGTACCATCGAAATGGATTACAGCATGAGACGACTGAGAGGGGAAATCATGACAGCAACTGTATTTATCCTATAGCAAAATGCCCTTGCCCATGCCAGCTCATAAATCAATCTTAATTCATTGTTAGTTACTTAGGATAAACGTGTCCATTAAAAAATGTGTTAGTAAATGGTAAAAAATACAGTCAAAAAGATGATGATGTATCAAACAAAAGGGTTAGAGCGTTTAAAATGAGACGCGTTGACTGTGAGTCTGACCTTGGCTGCTGGCGGTGAAGCGAAATGTTTCTGGATACTTCTGACACATCCTGTGGATCACATCGATCTGTTCCAATGTCTGTCTCACTGCGTCTTTGTATTGAGTATCACATGGGACGAAGGCTGACCAGAACTACAAAGGCACAATGGATAAAAAGACAAACACAGAGTGAGTAGACATTGGGAGCTGCCAATCTTAATCTCCAAGGTGGACACTCAGAGCTGCACAGTATTCAATTCAATCCAAAGAGAAATTCATTTGTGGTCAGGCACATACAATCAAGACATACTTCAACAATAAACAGTTAGTAATAATCGTGTACGAGAATAAATTCTTAAAAGCTAAAAAACACCCTGAGGGTAGGGATGGCGGTATGGGTCGGGAGGATAGATTGTTAGTCGGTGGAAGGTGAATAGGGTGAAGTCTGGAGTGATGGGTTGGGTTGGGCAGGATGGGGGGGGGCTAACTGTTTATTCAACAGCCTGATGGAAGCTGGAACAAAGGTGGACATGGCTCGTTTGGTTCTTAGAGGCAGGGAACGAAGTCTCCTCCCTGAAGGTAGCAGATGGTACTGGTTGTTGAGGTTACGAGTGGGGTCCGATATGATCCGTCTACTTTTCCTGATGGCCTGTTTTTCCTATATGGCTGTGAGAGTGGTGGTCTGTGGCTGTCCAATGATCCTCCCACTCATCTTTATGATCCTGTTAAGGGGACATTTGTTCACCTCACTCAGGGAACCCAAGGATGCTGAAGGCGAGGCGGGTTTAATGAAGGAGATGTAAAATGACTGAAGTATTGTTTTGTCGACTTGCAGCCATCGTAGCCTCTGGAGAGAGTACAGTTGTTGTTGACGTTTCTACATTTCATGTGTTACTTTTGAAGGTGAGCTTGAGATCAGTGATGGAACCGAGGTATGTGTATTCTTCCAGTCTCTCGATTATCTGGCCATCTAACTGAAGAGCAGGGGGGGGGGGGTTGGTGGAGGAGTGCCTGAAATCGATGACCATCTCTTTGGTTTTCGAGATGTTCAAGGTGAGATGGTTATCCCTGCAACAGAGAGAGACGTCGTCCACCGCAGACTGCAGTTGCTGCACTGAGTTTGAGTAGAGTATTTAATATATACCATGTCAGGATTCTCACTTCTGCAGTCGTTGGTCTAGTGTCAAGTAGTAGACGCTGAACAGAAATAGTATGTACTAAGTATTCGGATGCAGCCCAAGACTAAAGCATATCTGTTGACCAGAGTATCTTACATATATAGCTTTACATTTAAGGCAATACTTGTCTTGAAATTATACGGAGGAGGCGGGCCGTGCTGGTGTCACATACCATTGTTGTGAACGGCAGTTAAAAGTTTTAAATGCACTTGAAAGGTCAATGAACACCAGCCTGGCAAAGTTCCCTGGTTTCTCCAGGTGCATGTGGACATTATGAAGCAGCGTCTCAACTGAATCATTAACCCCTCCGTCCTTCCTGTAGGCAAATTGAAGTGGGTCAGTAAAGCCACCCACCTCCATCTGCAGTTTAGTGAGAATGAGCCTTTCAAAGCTCTTCATCACTATTGATGTCAGGGCTACAGGGCGAGAGTCATTATTGCAGGTGGGGTTGCTGTGTTTGGGCACTGGACAGATGATGGAAGACTTCCAGAGGGCAGGGACGGAGTGCTGTGCTAGTGAGCGGTTGAAGAGCCCACAGAAAGCTCCTGAGAGTCCCCTGCAGCAGGTCTTCAGGAGGCGACCTGATATCCTGTCAGGACCAGCTGCTTTGCTGGGGTTTACTCCTTTGAAAACGTTCTCTACGTCCTCCCTCTGTACTGCAAATGCTGCTGTGGATACTGAATTGTCTGTTAGCCCATTCATGAGTGCCTCTGTTTCTGTGGAAAGGTCTTTCTGCTCAAACCTGCAGTAGAAATTGTTGAGATCTTCATCAAATTCAGTTGGGCTTTGTTCTGTGGGATATTTTGTGTTACAGTTGGAGGAGAGGCCGACCAGTGTCTTAACACCCTTCCATGCTTTATGTAAGAAATGAACCCTATATTCTATGGCAAATTATGATTATTGTCAGGCATATTCATTAATGTTGGAAAATATTTCCCGTATAAATTCGGTCTGAGTTGGGCCTAAAATGCTCATTCCAAAAACGGTCCTATAAACACAGGACTTTGAACCAATCGAACATGCTATTTTTCTAAACGTTATCTGTATGGTCTGACATGTTATGTAAGTTTGGAAGATGAATTGCAAAAAGTGAAGATATAAGGAGTAGGACGAGAATCATTCGTCAGTGTCTTTGCAAACCTCCCTCGGCTTTGTTGTGGCTTGTTTGCGGGTAACCATAATGTCTCTGGATACTGGAATCCGGACTCCCCGATTCCTCGTGCTCTCTTAGTTAGTTGAAGTGATAGAACTCGGTTATTCTCTTCCGTGGCGTTACCGTCTTGGAAAAGCTTTTCCACTTTTTCCTTATACACTCTTTTGGCCTTCTTAATTTGTTTGTTGAGTTTTGCCTGGATCAGTTTTGATTCTGTTTTCTGAGTTAAAAGCAATTTTCTTTTTATTGATTGTTGTTTTGAGTTCTTTGGTAATCCAAGGTTTATTGTTGGAGAATATTTGAACTGTCTTTGAAGGTATAATGTTTTCTTCACAAAATCGGATGCATTCTGAAGATTCATGAGCTGTCCCCTTGCTTTACCCTTCCCAGTAACACATCCTCCCGTTGTAACTGGGTTTTGTAGGCAGGTATAAGGTGTATTACATAGTGATCAGCAGTGCTCAAAGGTGTATTTTGCCTTGCTTTGTAGGCGTCTTTCACATCACCATAACAAAGAGTATTATTGTCCCTGCTGCCATTTAAACCTACTGCTGGAAGGTTGGTAATGAGGTAATCAGTCTGCAGGAATTAAAAATCCCCCATAATAAATAAAGGTGAATCTGGATTATCTCTGTTTCTATGCGCTGAGCGTAGTTTGTGATTATCTCCGCTGCGCGTGCGTCATTGCCAGAGAGTGGGAAATAAACAGCTACCACTGTCACTTGACCCAACCTCTCGGCGGAGGTATCTCGGTCTAAAAGACACACATAATAGTTCCGCGTCTGGTGTGCAGCATGTTTCTCTGAAGCTGGCCGATCTACTCCATGCTTTATTTACATATACACACAGACCACCCCAAAAACTTTTCCCACTGCTGGGGCAGTCTCTGTCCGACCTAAGTGGCATGCCAAATCCAGTAATAATTCAGAGTCAGTTATGGTGTTATCGAGCCATGTCTCGTGATGCAGATCAGACTGGCCTCTCTATTTGCCCACTGTAATTTGCAGTTTGCTTGTAGCAGTACAACCAGTCTTCTACTGGTGGACAATGGGAGGTTGTTGGGGAAAGGTTTAGACAGCATGAGGATCTCAACAGGATCGCTCCCTCTTAAAGCACATAGCTTAAGGGATATGTTTGTTAGTATGGTTTTGAATAGTGAAAAATACAGACAAATATACACAAAAATATATTATAAATAAAATAGATAAATAAAAAATTATCTGATACATGCAATTGCAATTTAGTTGTGTATCAGACTAAATTGCATGTATAGCATAATACACTTATATAGCATAATACACTTACTTAGTCGTAAGTGTTTTATGCTAATCAGCAATACCATTATTATAAGGTATGGACAAAAGGCTACCTGTGCCCCCAGCTTCCCCGCCTTGATCTTGGGGATGTTGGTGTGTGTAGTGTTCAGCGTGTTCAGATCCACTTTGTTCAGCTGGTTGTTAAACCGTTCCCGGAGCTGCCAGGGCAGGTCGTTATGACTAAAGGAACACAGGTGAAACACAGGAGATAAAACACACTTGTCAAATATAACTTGATCCACAACAAACCTGATCAATGCATTGACCAACCGAGCAAAGGTACCGGTCCCGCATGTCCGAGAGAGCAGTTCGCATGAGATGGCTGTGATCCAGTGGTGCCTACCGTACACCTAACCCCCTAGATAGGTAAGATCGTACTCAGCCAGGGAAGTTCAGGTCCATGCTTCAAGGTTAATGCAAGGGGGGTAAGGGAGGAGACCATGCAGAGTCCAGGTGATATTATATAGGCAAGGCAAGGCAAGGCAACTTTATTTATATAGCACTTTTCATACACAAGGCAGACTCAAAGTGCTTCACATATAAACATTGTCATACAATAAAATAAAATAATAGATAAGTAAAAGAAAAACATATGCAAAGAAATGGCTAAAATAGAAAAAGGCATTTTAGTATTAAAATAGAAAATAGAGGCAAAGTTAAAAAGCTTTTTAGAAAGTGCAATGTATTTAAGATTTTAGCAGAAGGCTATAGCAAACATAAAAGTCTTCAGTCTTGTTTAAAAGGTGCTCAGAGTTGGGGCAAGTCTTAAATCCTCTGGGAGTTTATTCCAGCTATTTGTTGCATAGTAACTAAATCCTGCTTTCCCATGTTTTGTGTTTACTCTGGGGATAATTAACAGATTGGTCTCAGAGGATCTTAGTGGTCTAGAAGGCTGATGTAGTGGAAGCATATCAGTTAAATATTTTGGGCCTAAACCATGTAGGGATTTATAGGTTAGCAACATGATTTTAAAATCAATTCTCTGACCTACAGGAAGCCAATGTAACGATTTCAGAATTGGTGTAATATGATAAAAAAATTTGGTCTTTGTTAAAACTCTAGCAGCAGCATTCTGAACAAGCTGAAGCTTCCTCAGAGTTTGTTTTGGGAGACCTGTGAGCAGGGGCGGACTGGCCATCGGGAATACCGGGGACATCCCCGGTGGGCCGATGGCCCAAAATACTATTATGTACCGGCCCACGCCCATCATCGCATCAGCCCTACAATGGTTATCACAGCGGCACAAGCGTAATTTTCTCCAAGAGCTATACCTATCTAATCACAATTGCACTGACTGAGTTTTATACTGCTACTCGCAATTGGTCTTCACACTCATGGTGACTATTTTTCGATTTTTTTTTAAGTGTCTTCTAATATGTGTTTTACAGACTTCGGAAGTCCAAAGTAAGAAAAGATCTCCACCTTATTAATAAACACCTCTAAATTGGTTCTTAAACAGCCGAAGTGTTCTCAGCTGTGCGGATTGAGGTAGAGAATTTGGATTTGCATACATACACGCAACGCGGCACCCAGTTCTACGCATGCGCTCAACCCATGAGGAAAAAGGGATTGTTTGCGGCGAATGTCTCCAGCTTGAGACCCGCTGAGGGACCACCGCCGGAGGCGGAGGTGCCTAAGCGCTGCCCGGCAACGATCCCTTTCTCCTCCTTGTCGTGGTTCAGTCTACTTCACATTGATGAGGACGTTGAAGAACCAGGAACGTCGGAGAACCCAACGCGGTCGTTTGAGATTCATAATATCGGCTCACACATCTTTTGGCCGTTATAATATTATATGATATAGATATCTATGTAGGCTATATGATAATATTTTGATATAGAGCTCCAGGACTCCCGTGTGTTCTAGAATATTTACAGAACACGGCTAAAGGCTGTGTGAGCCTCGCCATTGCGATACATCCACTGTAAACAGAGCGAATGGTACCGTGGCTGCAAGCTGCTCAGGGCCACACCCCCACCCTCCTCCTTGACCCGCCTCGCTCCTCCTCATTTGCATTATAGCTACAGACACCAAAACAGCGCATTTGGGGGAAGCTCAATGTGCCACTGGCTCGGAGTGGCTATAACTCTGCACCACGGCTGAATTTCGGGAACGTCGTTATGTAACTTACTGTTTTGTTATGCACCTTCAGCACCCCTACACACACAAACAATCACACACCCAGCATGCAACACTACTGATACCACTGATGTTCACACCCCATCGTATGTTCTGTTCTGTTCATTTCTAATATATTGTTCATGCTAATTCTACCCTCTGATTCCAGTTTCTTTATTGTGTGGTCTTTCTCTGCTGACATTCATTCCTTAAGGCTTTGTAGTTATACTTGTATAACCATCTGATACTAGCCAAGAGTTAAGCATATTCATCTAGCAAACTATACCTACCTTGGAGTGTTACAATAGCCAATAATCATTTTATTCCATGTGTCCATCCAGGCAAATTGGTGGATCCAAATGTTATTAAAAAACAAACATACATATATGATGTAATTTCTTTGTAATCATCCAAAATAATGTTAAGTGTATGGGTATTTTTCCCAGAAGGCCACTGACTGTTCGATACGCGCGATCCATTGAGTGGGCAACGCGGCGTGTACTTAGTGGGCCGCACGCCGTGTATTGAGTGGGCCGGTCTGACAGAAACTCCCGGGCCACTTTTTTTCCCCAGTCCGCCCCTGCCTGTGAGGAGACCATTGCAGTAATCAAGCTTACTAGTGATAAAGGCATGTACAAGTTTTTGTAAGTCTTCGGTGGACATGAGCCCTCTAAGTCTTGCTACATTTTTAAGGTGATAATATGCAGATTTTGTAACTGATTTGATGTGACTGTCAAAATGTAAATCTGAATCCATGATAACCCCTAGATGTCTGGCTTTGATTGAGGTTTTCAGGGACAGAGAGTGAAGGTGTTGGGTTACTTTAAGCCTTTCCGTTTTAGAACCAAATACAATTATCTCTGTTTTGTCCTCATTTAGTTGAAGGAAATTTCGGCACATCCATTCCTTCACTTGCTCAATGCACTGGCACAGCAGATCTATGGGCCGATAGTAATTTGGTGATAGCGATACATAGATTTGCGTGTCATCAGCATAGCAATGATGGTCAATATTGTTATTTTGCATGATTTGCCCTAGTGGGAGCATGTAGATGTTGAATAAAGAGGGTCCTAAGATCGAACCTTGTGGGACTCCACATGTCACGTTGGTTGATTCTGATACAAAGTCGCCAATGGAAACAAAGTAGTTCCTATTTTGTAGGTAGGACCTGAACCAATTTAAGACAGTGCCTGAAAGCCCCACCCAGTTTTCTAACCTTTCCAGAAGGAATGTATGGTCTACAGTGTCGAATGCAGCACTGAGGTCAAGTAGCATTAGTATTGAGGTTTTGCCAGAGTCTGTGTTAAGACGGATGTCGTTTACAACTTTAATAAGGGCGGTCTCAGTGCTGTGCAGGGGTCGAAATCCTGATTGGAAGGTGTCATAGCAACCAGTTGATGCCAGGAAGTGATTTAGTTGCTGGAGGACAACTTTCTCAATGATTTTACTTATGAAGGGTAGATTTGATATTGGTCTGTAGTTGTTAATAATAGAGGCATCTAGGCTCCGCTTTTTTAAAAGGGGTTTAATAACTGCAGTTTTCAAAGCTTTTGGGAACTTGCCTGACTGGAGAGAGTTGTTAACTATCTGCAATATGTCTACTGCTAGGCAGTCGAAAACATTCTTAAAGAGGTTGGTAGGTATAGTATCAAGGCAACAGGTGGATGGCTTTAGTTGTGTCACAGTTTCCACAAGATTTTGAGAGTCTATAACATCAAAGCATGTCATCCTTGCCACGTAATTTTTGCCTGAACAGGGTGGTAGTCCAACATTTTTGTTTGACGTGGAGATATTGATGGCGCGTCTGATACCTTCAATTTTATCAATATAAAAAGCTGCAAACTCATTGCATTTCTGCGTGGAATGGAGATCAGGTGGAATTTCTGTTGGGGGGTTGGTCAGTCTGTCAACAGTTGCAAATAGGGTTTTTGCATTATTAGTGTTGGTTTTAATGATATTGGAGAAAAATGTTTCTCTAGCATTTTTTAAGTCTAAATTGTAGGCACGGAGGCTCTCTTTATAGATATCATGGTGAATATGACGTTTTGTTTTACGCCAGATGCGTTCAACCTTCCTGCATTCTTTTTTCTGTGCTGTTACAGAAGCAGCTTTTCTCCAGGGGGCCTTTTGCTTTCCAGAAATCGTTTTAACCTTATAAGGTGCAATGACATCTATGACTTTCAAAATTTTCAAATTAAAGTTTTCTACAAGATCATCAGCAGAACATGGGTTTAGAGGTGGTAGCAAGGAGATGGCCTTTTTAAAAAGTACATTAGAATCTTCATTGATATACCGTTTTTTGACAGTGTTTGATTTTGTCTGTATGTCGGGAATAAAATGTATGTTAAAGAAAACACAAAAGTGGTCAGACAAGGAAGGATCAGTCACAGAGAGATCAGAAACATTGAGGCCCTTTGTGATAACCAGGTCTAGAGTGTGTCCCTTACAATGAGTAGCCTCTTTCACATGTTGAGACAGTTCAAATGTGTCCAAAATGGTAAAAAGTTTTTTTGCACACTTGTCATTCAAATCATCAGTATGAAAATTGAAGTCACCAGTTATAACTAGACAGTCAAATTCTGTGGAGATGCTAGACAATAATTCTGTGAAGTCATCGAAAAAATTTGCAGAATATGTGGGTGGCCTGTAAATAATTAATAGGAGAACTCTGGGGGAGCATTTCAATACAGCACTAAGGTATTCGAACGATGGAAAATCACCAAATAACATCTGTTTCCCCTGAAATACATTTTTAAATATAGCAGCAACCCCTCCACCTCTTTTTCCAGATCTACATGCATCAAAAAAGTTATAGTCGGGAGGGGCTGTCTCTATCAGAACGGTTGCACTGTTATTTTGTTCCAGCCATGTTTCAGTTAAAAACATAAAATCCAGTTTGGAAGTGGTAATAAAATCATTAACTAAAAATGATTTGTTATTAAGAGACCTCACATTAAGTAGAGCCATCCTGATGGGGCTGTTGATAGGCTTTAAGGTTGTTTTTGGTTTGGAGGCAATAGATATGAGATTTGTGAGGTTAGCAGTGTGTCTAAGTTTCCCTTTGTTTACTCTCTTAGTGGTTACAGCATGAATGCGAAAGTTGCCCTGCTTTGACCTAGGCAACCTTGGGTTCAGCAGATTATGAGAAACTTCCTTTATACTGTGTCTACGGCTGAACCCTTTTTTGTCTCAGTAATACTCAGGACTACTATCAGTACGGGGGCGGGGGTGGGGCGCCATCCTCCTGGGTGTTAGCAGTGTTAGCAGCCTGCGGCCATGACGTGGCGATGCTATCATTGACACAGATGCAAGTTTGATGCCAGCATGTTCCAGTTTCTTAAATTCAGCTGGAAAATCGCAAAGGGAGACATCGGAGCTGGAGTTGTTGTTGTGGCTATGGGAGAGATGAGGCTGGAGGTCATCGTCGATGGGGGAATGCAGAGGAGGGGGGTGGCCGTTCCTCGCCAAGCCAGCATCAGCGATGGGGGAGGGCACAGTGTTGATGGCGTCGGGCGGGCTGTTGTCTCTCTTCAAGGTCTGTGGGCTGTCTGCTATCTGTGTGTCAGATAGTGGCAGAGTAGTTGTGTGGGGGAGGCTGTAGTCTCACTTCTTCTCAACCTGTGCTCTGATTGTGGCCTGTGCGTCAGACCATGACAAGATTGTGGCCTGTGCGTAAAGCGAGAAGAGAAGATTGTCCCTCAACAGTTTTGAGCCTAACCTGTTTGGGTGTAGGCCATCTGCTCTGAAAAGATATTTGCGCCCCCAGAATAAGTTGAAATTGTCAATAAAGTCCCTTCCTCTTTCATTGCAGACTCTGGAAAGCCATGTATTCAGTGCAAGTAGACGACTGAATCTGTTTATTCCCCTGTCAACTGTTGGTATGGGTCCACTGATGGAAGACTTGATGTGTATTTTGTCCAGTGTATCCAATAGATCAGTGTAATCCCTCTTCAGAAGTTCTGACTGTTCTCTTTGAATATCATTAAATCCTGCATGCACAATAATCTGTGAGATTTTGGGGTTTTCCAATATGATTTTGGCTAGTTTATGGTTTATCACTAACCATTCCATATGGGAAGATGCATGTTTTGATCTTCTTACCGGTTATATCCTTGATAGTTGAGTCTCCTATAATCAGAGTGTCTGGTTCATCTGCTTTCTCTGAGATGGGCCCTTGTTGGACGGTGGCAGACACATGCGCAGCCCGCCTCCGTGGCGACTGGTTGTTCCGTCTCTGTCCGCACTGTCCGTCCGGACGCATCTCGGGGCTCAGGGGTGCATGGGTGGCAGGCGCGTTCGTGGACTCTTGAAGTGGCAGGAACCGGTTCTTCAGTGGCAGGGTTGATTTGAGTGACGGGCTAATCCGGCTGATACATGTAACTTTAGCTTTGGGTAGCTTAGCATTTGGTGTTGAGTGAACTTGTTGATTCACTTTGGTATGTTGCTTTGGCTTAGCGCCGACTCTGTGCCAGTGAGACGCAGCTGGAACTGTCTCTCCCTTGTCCAGCTTCGGGAAGGATACAGTGTAGCTTTGATCATCTTGCTGTATCTGAGTGAGCTCAGCAAACTCACCCATCGGCACTGTATCCTGTGATAGTCCTTTGCATTTTTCTACTGCTGCTTGTCTTGTTTCAATTAAAGCCAATGTCTGTTTCAGTTTGGCGCAGTCTGTGCATTTCCCAGTCTCCGTGCCTGAGATATCCGAATACAGAGGCATGTTGGCGATAGGAAAGTCCAAGGCTTTTTCTGCGGTCTGATCCGGGAGTAAAAAGTGCCAAAATGTATTGTTGAATCGAGCGATTGAGGACGACGGAAACAAACTATATACTGTTAGGTAAATAAAATAAGATAAAGTAGATCTGAACGATGAATTAAGTAGTTTTTTCCAATGCCTATCGGAGCTTCGGGAAACATGACCTCTCTCTCTGCTCTCTCAATACTCAAAAGTTGAATAAAGGTTGAAAAGGGGTCGACGCACCGTCGTCGGTCGCCTTCCATTCAACGTTGAATCGACCTGGAACAGTATGAGCAAACTGCCGTTGAATCGACCTAAATTCGACCATAATCGTTGAATAAAGGTTGAAAAGGGATCGACGCGTCTAATGAGGCATAGCGTCTAATGAGGCAATAAGACAATCTATGCTTGGGCGTGTCAAGTTGTGGGCTAGCAACAATGAGGAAGACGGTCGAGAATCACAGGAAAAAGAGCCACGTGAGAAATCTGCTCATCTAGGTCATTAACCACGCACACTTTGCAAATGCCACTAAATTCTACCCACTGTGGCTTAAAGAGGATGTATTATGCAAAAATGGCTTATACCTGGCCCTTCACTTGCTCCACATGTTAACCATGACTTAAGTAGGGGAAAAATCTGAAATCTGGCCGTGCCCCTGTTTGTTTGCTGTCTTGTTCCGAAGTGTGGAAGTGTGGTTCTGAACAGGTCTGATAGAACAGGCCGTTTTGATAATACCCCGACCTTGACGTCATGGATAGGGACATTTGCTTTATCCAGCCCCTCTCAGGTGAAGAACCACTTCCAGTTAAACCACAGCATATGCTCTGTGGAGGGATGCATGTCGTTCTGTCTGGGTAGTGGTTGACAACAGTGCCCAAGACAAAGTTTCGCTTTTCAGAAACGTATAATGCCACGGTGTGTGTATGGATGGTGAGGCTCTGTTTGCACATTCTCTCAAATCCCAGAAATGGCAGGACAGAGTGGATTTTATTTTATACACATTTTTGTTTGTGTGTGAAAAACACATCCCTTCGGATTGCTTCCGCAATGAGGGCCAATTCACAGCCGCATTGCTTCTGTTAAAGCTTAAACATGGAGCAATTACACAGATGAAAATAATGCATACAGAATTGTAGCAGCAAAACTATTTACATCAGCCTCGGCAGGAATATGTCGCAATTTCCAATAAATCGAAAATGAAATATTGACTATTCAACCTACACAAAAATATCCCTTTACTTCCAAATCAATTGTAAATAAGTGTTGCAAATGGCAATTCAAGGATGAGGGGGATTATGAGAAGTACATGTTCATTTTTAGACTTTTGTATTTGAGGTTGTTGCCCTGGTTGTTTCACAGAAATTTGGTATCCAAAATGAGACGTTATAGATACAACTAGATACACACCATGTTATCAAAAGCAACCTATTATGATGTACCGCAGTCCAACATTGGCTTGTAGGGCCGACTGCTATCTAGATTAACAATCATATAATAGATAACGATAATTATAGGTACATGAATGTAGCTTACCACTATGGATGCAATAAGAGTACTATGTGTAGAGGAACAGGTTATAGGTTATATAGGTTGTTACTTCTGCCATGTAATATAACATATACATTGACTATGTGGACTATAACAAAGCTCCCGATAGTGATTGTTTAAACTGATTTATTCACTGGCTAGATCCGTAAATAATCAACCTTGACCTTGAAAACGATAAAACTTATAATATCGACCTTGACCTTGAAAACGATAAAACTTATAATATCGACCTTGACCTTGAAAACGATAAAACTTATAATATGGAGCTCTCTCGTTTAAATATTTCTTCCGCAAAACTGTGAATCAACTCCCTTTAGAACAACTGCAACTATGAAAACCTACTCAAGTGGTAATGGTTTGCGATGTAACAATGCTACGTTGCTACAGTGTTCAAAGCTGCTTGTCAAAGTAGTTTTAGTATTGGGTTACTTTCGTATTAAATAGGGGAAAGAATTCCATCAATATTTCTAATAGTAGTCCAACAAACAACTCATGAACAGGTTTTACATTTGATAAACCATTATACATTCATTTGAAAAACAAAGGCATAAGCATTTTAGTCAATGGTAGCACCTTATTGTCAGTCAGCTAGTTAGAAGATAGAAAGTAAGGCCCGTTTACACGAGGACGCTTGCAGGTAAAAATGTCCAAATATTTTATCGGAAGTGCCTTTTGTTTAGACGGTGACAGTGTTTTTGGGGCTTAAAAACGCAAAAATCTGAAACCACCCTCCAGAGTGGAAAACTTGAATACGCTCCGCCGTAGCGTTTCCGTCTACACTGCCAAGACGCAAAACTCTGCTCAGATCTGCTCACATAACGTATGCGTTAACGTCACATACAGGCCCAGTACAGGGAAATAAACAAACATGTTGGATTATTTCCATGCGTCGGACCGTCAAGCTGCTCTGGCAGCTCTAATAAACTTACAGGAGTCTTTCCACGAAATGTACAGGGTATGTACAGATAGTATTACTGAACAGCGAAGGATCTGTAATTATGTTTTGGTTTTCGCGGCGCAGATAAGAGAAGAAGGAAGATTCCACGCATAAGCTCAGACATGGTGGTGTAGTGTGATGGTGTATCACAGCACCACCTAGCCGCCTGGCATTCATACCCAATCGAAATCCACAAACTTTTGCGTCACCGTATGCACGCAGATTTCCTCCCGAAAATTCTCGTCTAAACGCGGAATAAAAATTTAAGACGCAACGCCACTTTTGCATCTTCCGTTCAGACCATCATCATGTAAACATAGCCTAAGAGGTTAAGAGATCAACTAGTTAGAAGAGGTTAGCTGGTTAGTTGAACGCTAGTCAGATAGATATCAGCTAGTAAGTGGACATCTAATTAGTGGTCAACTATTGTAAGAGTTTACATAATGCTAGTTATAAAGTAGCTAGTAGAAAGGCAGATCCTTAGAAATCAAGCGGTTTCAAGACATATAGTTAGAGGTCCACTAGCTGGACTTGTTGATTACTCACCCATCTATCAGAGGAGTCTCAGACATGAGATTCAAAGCTCTGGTCATGTACTGATCCTGAGCCGTGATTTGAGCCACGACAAAGGACATGACCCCCATAAGTCTACATACATGCGCTAAAGCCCTAGATAACATTATTTCCACTTCTGTCTCACAAACACAGAGACCTAAATCGCACAATCTACGCGACTTCTTCAGTTGTTTTTTCCGCTGGGTCTAAGTCATGAGCC
The DNA here is from genome assembly GCF_031168955.1 of Gadus macrocephalus. Taxonomy (NCBI): domain Eukaryota; kingdom Metazoa; phylum Chordata; class Actinopteri; order Gadiformes; family Gadidae; genus Gadus; species Gadus macrocephalus. The sequence continues at coordinate 14,356,517 of NC_082395.1, forward strand.
AGTTTGTGTCTGTCCGTTGTAGAGTCTGAAGTCTCTACCCTTTTCCTCCACACTCAGCTGTTCTCCGCCTGGATTCTGGAGATTTCCAGAGACGCCCGTCACGCCTCCTCTTTGGCCAAGGTGGACATTATCACACAGCAGATGACAATGTTAATCATTTACATGCCAAAGAAGAATGAGTACAGCTCAGAGAAGATTGGTCAATCCAAATGAAAATACCCAGGATAGGGAGGGAGAGTAAAAAGATTCCGGTTCCAAAAGCTTTGGAGAAAACATCTGGTGATAATGATTCTGAGACTAAATGAAAACAGCTAGCAGTATTTCACAACATGTTTTCAAACATTGGCTTTCGGTTAGGGTGTGGGTTTCTGTAAGACCTTTATTTGTAATTTGCGAATTATTTTGTCAGTTTGTCAGTGATTAACACATTACAGTGTGGCATGGCACTGGTCATCACATGTTAACAACGTTCTTTATGATTTCTTATTGCTGTTTAACATTGACAGAAGCTTCCTTCAGCGTGTAGATGGAATCCTGTGATTATACCATATTTTCTATGGTGGTTTTGTCAAGGTGCTGCAAGGGGAGAGGTAATTGATGGTTATTTTTAGAATATGTTGAAAGTTCCTGCTAACGAGAGAGGAGGAGGAAAGGAGAATACATGAAGTTGGGATGGTTAAAAGTAGCTAAGAACACATGCTCTGTTAGAGACCTGAAGTGTGAGCTGATAAGCCACACAGAACGCTGCAGAGTATGGTAAAAATGTACTGAGGTTTAAGGGCGTGTAAGCATTAAGCAACGAGTCAATGAAGGACTACATTCCACATGGCACTCATAACACCTCCTTACAGCCCTCTGAGATAATAATAATAATAATACATTTAATTTAGAGGCGCCTTTCAAAACACCCAAGGTCACCTAAACACCCAAGGTCACCTGATAATATCAGGTGACCAATCTGATATTATCAGATTACAGCAATCCAATCAGATGACCCTTGTTTACCTGAGTAACCCCTAAAACTATAACCCCAAGGTGAGCCAGGGGGTTATAGTTCACCTGCCGTATGATTGAATTTGCCACAAACTTAAAGGAAGCCATTAAGGAAGTTAGGAAAAAGTCAATGAAGGCCCACATTCCAAGGGAAAACCACGTTTTACTATTTTATACCTTCTGCCGCCCCCGAGATAAACCCTGTTACTTAGCTGACTGAGTGTTTACACCTTAAATGCTATAAACTTTTCTTTACCTGGCTCACCTCATCCTGAGAGGATAAGACGGGGAGGGCTTACTTCATGAGGTATCGTATGTTTTTTTTAATACAAGCTTATTCTCTAAATATAACCAACTCAGGTTTTGTTGTGACTTGTTTACAAGTGATAATAAAGTATTTTCTTTCAGACTTTGGCTTTCTTGACCGCTCTTATTTTGTTAAAGTGTTGTTTATCAATGAAAAGAGCTGCTCGAATTCCCCAGTGACCTTTTCTCTTCCTAGAATGTTATTGTTATATGGCTAACAATGATTAATAATGGGCAGCCGTAAACCTATTCTTCCAAAGGTTATTGAACTGTAATACTCACCTCTCTTCCAGTCTACTCTGATGGTCTTCTGGTGGGTTTGCGCTATTACAGCACTTGGACTGGACCCAGCGCTCGGCTTGGTAGTTAATGCTCTGTGAGCCCGATCCAGGCCAGTTATTCTTACATTATTGCGACGGCTGCGCAACTCAAGGTCGATATCTTTAGCCTTTAGCTTGTTATAGCTCTCCTACATAACTAGGCATTTAGCCTCCCTCTCCTCAATTTTGTCACTAAACTGGTTCGCCAGAAGCTTGCTTCATTCGAGGGAAGTCAGGCGGTTACCGTGGCCTGAGACCGTTGTCTGGACAAAGTCCAATTTCCCTTTGAGTTACTTTATGGCAGATTTAAATTCCATAGAGAGGGCTTCTCGATGCTTCTCCAGCTTAACAAGGGCGGCCATGTTTGGAACGGACCCAGCAGGCGACTAGTCTTTCTTGCCGTCTTTTCTGGTCGTTTTCGAAGCCCATTTTAGTCAATTTCAACGAAGAAGAAAATCCAACATAAAAATAAAAACAAATCCCTTAAAGTAGTCGGAGCTCGAGGAAGACATGTCTACTCCATGTCATAGCTAAGTCGGACCCAGCCAGACATATTTTTTAACACTGCATCAATGAATCCTTTCATATTGAACTCTTATGCAACCTAATCATTCCCCTCCCCCCCTTTTTTTTAATTAAAATCTATATTCTGATTTATTTATTAATATATGTACATGTATGTAGATACGTTAATGTTAGTGCTGTCAGTTAAACGCGTTATTAACGGCGTTAACGCAAACCAATTTTAACGGCGTTAATTTTTTTAATCGCGGGATTAACGCAATTATTTATTTATTTTGATGGCTCAAAACAAAGAAGCAGTAGCCGGACTGCTATGGTCACGGCAGTATGATTGTAAGTTCATCGTTTAATTGCACTAAAGGCTTGTTTTTTGTATCGTCCTGTTTTGATCAGTATATGCCAATGTTGTTATCAATGAAAAAACATTTGCACAAGGCAAGCCGATGCACTTCTCCATGTTGATTAGAGCATTAAAATGAGGACAATTAATGGGACAAAGACATCAAGGGATATTTAGCATAGACAAAATATTTGCCATTAATCGCGAGTTAACTATGGCATTAAATATTTTAATCGCTTGACAGCACTAGTTAATGTATCTATTTTGTGAATGATTTTCAGATTTATTAATTTTCTTTTCAAATAAAAAAGAAAACCTGTGACGATCAAAGAGTTTGAACTTCCACTGTCGTGACTCTTTAAATAGCTCTGGAAAGAAAGTCCCATGCAACACCGGAAGTGGCGTGACTTAGGCACTCTATGAAATCATAAATTGTTAAATGGATATCTGGATGGGAGCAGTGTGTATTCCCCGCATTTAGAGGGCAACCCAACATTTAGTCTTATGGCAAAACATAAGGTTAACTTGGTGATTTGAAGTCTCAAGGAAATTACAGTAGAGTGAACCATGATTGAGATTCAATATATTTACAGTGGAAGAATAGGATTGAGTGTATCCCAACTATAATCAACACCTACAGAACAACACACTATTTCTAACAAAAAAGACAAGACATTTTCTTTCGAAGCAACGTTGCTATTGATGACTAGCTCGTCAGGAAGTTCTGCCATAGCATAAGCATATAGCTAGCTAACACCCTTAGGCCCCGTCACTGGACAGACAGACAAACTTAGAGGCAGACAGAGGTTGAGATATCTCGACAAACAGACAAATATGCAGACATGACAACAAAATAGGAGACAAGATATATACACACACACAATTAGAAATATGGACAGACATTCAATCACAGCGGCACATAGACAGATACAGGCTACAGAAAGACGGAAAGAGACACCGACAGATGAGAGGAAAGCGATGTCATTAATTAAGTGCTCAAGTTTTGTGTACAGCATTCTGGAGGGTTCTGATGATTCTCTCTCTCATACCTACAAGAGCAAATGATGGTAAGCACAAGGATTCTCTCTCTTGTGCTGTTGAGGGGACCACCCAAAGTTCCGCTGGCTGATATTGCAAGCAGCTAGTCCTCTCTACCACACCACTGTCTGATCGGATGACGGATAATCGTCGGTCTGGACCATTCAGATATCTTCAGACATGGACAGCGAGTCCAAGAGACCTAGAGAGGGGTTGAGGGGTTGAATATCTTCTCCCTCAACGAAGCTGGAATCCCATGATCCCTCCTCAACTCGCTCGCCAACTTCCAGCGGCGGCGGTGTTGGCGATGACGACTGTGCGGGAACGGCCATCTTTAACGGTATTTCCCCCTTGCACAGCATGCGGTGAGTGGCCGTCAGAAGGCATGAGTAGCTGCTAGCATTGTACTCTGGGGGCGGAGGATTTGTGGGCAGCAGCAGCAGCAGGCTGTCCCGTTCACTGCGCAAAAGGAAGAGGGGCGGGCGGCGCCAGCTCTCGCCGTCGTCCAGCGAGTCGGGGAGGGGCTTCCGCCTGCTCTCAGGCAGCAGCATGATGCAGAGCACGGAGAGCACGGCGAAGGAAGCAAAGATGACGTGGTGCAGAAAGTAGCCGGCGTTGTTCTGGAGCTCCATCAGAGAGGAGGCGGCGATGCCCACGCAGCCCGCGGCGAACACCAGGCCCAGACAGCCACCACTGGGGGGGAGGTCAGGAGAAGGGAGGAGAGAGAGGAAAGAGGGAAGAGAGGGTGAGGTATGAAGAGGAGAGGAGTGGAGATAGAGAAAGTATGAGAAGACGAGCCGAGGAAAAAGAAGATAGGGAATGGAAAACAATTCAGCTGAAATTAAATGCACTTCCGCAATGCTATGGGCATATTGTTTCTGCAAGGTCAATGAAGCATTTGGTCAAGTTTCTAATCGTTGTTAATTCTTCAATTTAGTGCATTGATTTGCTAACATGAAAGGTTAGAGGTTTCCTTATATTGAAATATACTGCAGACGGATGGAACATTACAAACTATTTAGTATCAAATATTTAACAATGCTGCTGTATAAATACGTGAGGGAGATTTCCTACCGTATGACTGTGGGCATGACCTCGCTGGCGAAGAGCAAACTGAGCATTGCCAGGGCCTGAGAGGAGAGCAGACCCAAAACAGACAGGACCATGAGGAGACCGTCATGCAGGTCTACACACACAAAAAAAAGGTTTTCATAGTATGTCATCCAAAACATAAAACATCACACCCTACAACTACAAATTTCATTAATGCAACAAACTATCCAATTATTCATTTTTGTGTGTAATGAAATTCAATAAAGTTTTTCCATTCAAATTCTCTCCAAAGTTTGTCAGCAATCCAATCAGTTAATTAACATCTATTGATATTATTTTTTAACTTCTGTGTGATAGAAATGTAAATTGACCAGTCGCTAAGTCATGCCCCCCTGTCGTTACCATGACGAACTCAGACAAACAAACCAGACTAGAAAACACAAATATATGGAAAAATCAGCTGAAAGTATATCACAGCAGGTTTTGGAGAAGTTTTGGGCGGAAAATTATTTAATTTCTTCCAGAAGCAATCAAAAGGGAGTACAATACGCTATGGAGGAGTACATTCAAAACTTTAAAATACATGCAGAAGATGACAACCTTAAATTCAGTTGGTATTCTGGCCTGCCACACACTCTGATCCACATTACACTTTTTCTTGTCCCGTTGTGGCTTGGGAAAAGGGATGAAATGTACCCCATTCTGCAGACTCTCGGGATACCGACTGTCACATGACGTGTTACATGTACCCCAAGCATATCGTTTGAACCATGTTTTTCAACATAAATCCACCATGAAATTGTTATATTATGGCTCCTCCCTGTTGTTTTCAATGGAGTTGTCCGAGCTGATGTCCAAGTATACTGGATGCTGGAATGTCATTGGCTCATCTGCGTTCTAAGGGCAAAGCTTAGTGAGAGGTCAACTAAAAGTACCTGAACATATCCCTGTTTTCTAAGTTAAACACACTGGTCCCTCAACAAGTGTGCAAAAAGCTGTTATACATTTTTTGGCCCATTGAGCAAACGTTTTGGCAGTTTCTGCAGGTCAAGGCCAGTTCAAAAGTTATATTTTTTTGACAACCTCATTCCATATTTTAAGTGTTCCTTCTAAATTTAAGTTTTCACCTTTTTCTATTGAAAATTCCTTACCACCTACTCTGGTCCGAGGAGGAGCCTAATATAGATTTAACTCAATGTCTGTCCATCTGGCTTGATATTTTTGGGAGCACCAATATAATGTATCTGATTTGGGCAGCATTGTAATATTCTCTAAGATATGGCAGTGCTAGTCCCCCCATTTCCTTGTCTAATTGGAGTGTCTTGAATCTTATCCTTATTCCTAGCTCCTGCCCAAATAAACAGATTAACCCAAACTGTAAATTGGGTGAGATTCAGGGACCCTAGCTGGAGTCCGTGAATGAAAATTATTTGACCCGGCCATTCGTTTCCAAGATGTGATTAACAGAGTACTGAACCCCAAAAGCAAAATTTGAACACTAACAAAAACGATTCAACATATAAATTAGCGGACTTCCAAGGAAAGATGAGGCTCTCTTACCTCCTCATCTGTTACCCCGGTGGTGGGTCTGGGGTGAAGCCCCTCAATAAGAAAGGGTCATATGTTAAGGGTGGCTGGCGAAGAACAATAACTCTACCCCCACCGTCCAACGTAACGTGACTCATACGAAAAATGAACCCGCCATTCCCAGACGAAATTGAGTCAACAGTGCGAAGCCAAATTGCTATAGTTTCAGCCATTTTAGAGCCATTCAATATTATAACAATCATACCAGCTCGTGAGATATGCTCCCATTTATCTTTACTGAGTTTCTCCCCTCTGGAAACCTTGGAGTTTATCCCTCGCTCTGGCTCTCATCTTACGTTGTGCCTCCTGGGCGCTGCTGTAGACCCGGGCCCCCATGTCCCAGTGGATCGGCATGTTTGTGTACCTTGTTTAGAAAGAAATCCCCTTCTCTTAATGTTGTTTCTTCAACCCGCTGTACTCCTTGTGCGATGTGCCCACTGTATTTTCAAGGCCAAGTCCTGTGTTAGCGGCAATTGTCTTCTGAGGAGTTTCTCAATAAACAGTGTCAGAGTTTTCTTCTTCCCCATCTGCAACTCCAAAGATTCTTACATAGATTCTGCGGGAGCGGGATTCTCAGTCGGTTAGCTTGCGCCGCATGGTTCTTTGCTGCTCCAGGCCGGTGCAGAGGGCCTCGTCTCCTCCACCGCCCATCCCTCCACCGGTGCCACATCGGACTCCGCTTCTTCAACTCGTTCAGTCAAATTGTGCACTTCTGCCACGAGATTGTAAAGTTTACCGTGGATTTCTTGTCCATTGTGAATCATTTCTTGTCTCAAGCCGTCATTGTCCCCCATTAGGTCATTTTATTTGTGTTTCATCGCCTTAATTATGTCTGTGGAATCCATGCTTGTTCCGGGGCTGGCCTGGTTTTTGCTAGCTTAAGCTGCTCTGGTTTTGGGAATTTCTTCTGTCAAATCAATGACTATGGTTTTCGGCACACTTTTGTGGCTTCTGGGGGTTGTACGCTGGTTCATCTATCGTTTTTACTCTAATATATCAAGTTATCGAGTTATTCAAAGGATAAAGCACGTCTGGGAGCACAGTGTCACATACGTCTAACTGCTCCATTGACCAAATCGGAAGCCCTCCAAATTAGGTTAACAGAATTCAATGTGTTGTCTATTCAATAGAGAACCATGAGATTTGAAATGCATACATTCTGGGGAAAGTGAGATAGTAGATGCACAAGGTCTGTCCTGAGTTTCAACATTATTTGTTGGGACACCTACACTGTGCATCTTCATGTTTGGGGACAAACTGTACATGAGGGTACACGTACATTGTAGTCAAAACAGGATTGGAGGAAAACTTGCTACAAAACAGCATTGGTAACAGTTTTGTACTTACATTGTGGCATGTGTGGTCCAAACAGGATATTCGGTGACATTGTGATACATTGTGCGGATTGAGTGGTACATGTTGGGCAATAAATATTGTGGGGACTAATGATGTAGGGCTTTCAACAAAAGTTTTGTTTAGTTGACTTTCGTGATAATCAGATAGTAGTATAAATTTGTATAAATTATTGATTATCAAAAATGTTCAAAATATGACGGTTGAAAACCATATAAGGACAACTAGCGTTGGTTCGATAAGATACTTAACATTTTACACATTATGTAATAATATAGACGTTGTGGGGACTGAGCTTTACATGTGGGGACATAACATTGTTGGGAGTGAGCTTTACATGTGGGGATATACCATTGTGGGGACTGAGCTGTATATGTGAGATCACCTACATAGTGTGAGTGCCAGCAGGAGAAGGGAGGACAGCCCGGTGATGATGGCAGATAGAAGCAGGATGCTGCGGCGACCGAAGCGGTTGACAGTGAAACAGAGGAAGAGGCAGCTCAGAGCTCTGGTGAGGACCCTCAAGAAGTAGGTGAAGTAGAAGTTTGTGGTAAAGCTGGGCAGGTTCCTTTTGAAGCAATACTGTATACCTGTCCCAATAAAGCTGGAGAAACAGGATAAGACAATAGTGAGGGAAATCTAGGGTGAAGGTAATGCTGTTGAAACTACAGGTTTTATAGCTAATAAAACAATGATAAAACACCTCAGAAGCATCTTAAACATGTTTAACTCTAATTAATGTATATTATTTCTAAAAGGGTCCTCAAAACCAGTGCTGACTTCTGGACAGTGCTGGAATTCTGAAAATCTGGATGGAAAAGGGGACATGGCTTTTAGATGAGAGCCAGTTAAAAAAAATAATAATAAGATTAAGATGTAGGTGAAGAAGAGGATTCTCACAGAGTGAAGCTGAGAATCAGACAGTTCCTCCAGACGACACGGGTCTGTCGGAGCTCCAGGACTGTGTGGAACTCCGGCTGGCAGTTGTCCCCATACACAGAGTCCATGTCTGGGGAGGGGGAGGGAGGTAGGGGAGATAGGGAAGGAGATAGACACAACAATTAGACAGACAAAGGCAAAAAGAGACAAGAGACAGAGTGAGAGAGACAAGTGACAAAAGAGAGCAAGATACAAACAAAGAGACAAGAGAGAGACGAGAAACAAAGAGGAAGACAAGAGAGTGATCTTTAGCCGTGAAATCCTTAAATTCTCACTTTCTCAGAGCGAGAGCGTGAGCGTGTGGATGTTTACCAGCCAATAGGCGCTCCCCCGGCTGGTTCTCGTCTCGGAGACAGAGTGCATTCCCGGAGGAGAACATCCGGAGGGACCTCTTGGCCTGGTGAAGCTGGGAAGTGGACAGCAGCCAGCGGGGAGACTCTGGAAACACTGACTCACAACTGGGGAAGCAGGAAGCAGTAGGCAGGAAACAGGAAGCAGTATTTGGGAAATACGAAGAAAGACAGAAAACTATGAAACAGGTGAACAGGAAAATGTTTGAGTTGCAAGTTTTAGTTGGAGGTTAAAAAAGCACTTTGTGATTGAATAGTAGTTAATTATACATGCATAACATAGTTAATTATTGCTATGCTTATCTAGGCTTCCTTGTTATTGTTAAGCCAAGCTTCCTTGCTAATGCAAAACTAGGCTAGTAAGTGCTAGATAGCGCTGACCACCAGTAGGAGAGCAGCAGGATGAGGGGCAGCGTCGCGACGGCCTGGAGAATTTTCCAATCACGGCATAGGACGACTAAAACCGGCAACAGGAGCTCTGCCCCCACCCCGAAGAACCCACCGATCATGGCGACTATTAGGCGATTAGGGGGGTCGCACACCTCCAGCCCTGAGGAGAGAAGAGACAGTGTGGGATGGAAAATCCATGTTATTTCACTTGAATAAATTAAGCTTTGTTTTCTTCAGGTTGTGTCATCTAGCCACCGCATGTGTCAGTGTTTCCACCCGCACTGTAGAACCCGCCTTGACTACCAATGTATTGGGAACAAAAAAGTATATATTATGTAATGTATATATATATATATATTTTATTGTTTCTAAATTATTATGCATTAACAAGTACAAAACTCTAGTAGGGAATTCCCTCACATGATGTATACATTGCGGCGAGGGGGTGAACTGTGTTAAAAGGCTGTGGGAAACTAGATTCTGGGCTCACTCACTACTAGCAATATCTCGATCAATAAACGAAGAAATCGCCACGGCAATTGGAAGATGAGATGAAAGAACAGAGAGGAAGATGGGAGAACAGATAGAAAGATGAGAACAGAGATACAGATTTCTTGGAGGGAAAAGTAGTGGCTACTTCCATTTAAAGAAGGCTGTTTTGGGATTATTTGGGCTCGCCATTCCTGTTTCACGTTGACTCACTTGTGTCGTTGTGTGTCCGACTATGCATGCTTTCAAATATGTGTAAATAACACCCGCCCAACTCTACCTCTGATTGGCTTAACGTGACATGTTACTCTACCTCAGCCGATCGTTTGTCGTTAATGCAATTGTCTTGTGCCCACTAATCAAGGAAGAACAGTAAAGAGAGAGAGAGAGAGAGAGAGAGAGAGAGAGAGAGAGAGAGAGAGAGAGAGAGAGAGAGAGAGAGAGAGAGAGAGAGAGAGAGAGAGAGAGAGAGAGAGAGAGATCTAGTGGGTCTGAAGAAAAAACTGCTTCAATTATAGTAACGCGCCGCATTTTTTGGAAGTAACGGTAACGGCGTTATATTGATTGGAAGAGTAATCCGTTACTCGTTACTGAAAAAAGTAATGCCGTTAATAATGCCGTTATTTATAATACCGTTATCCCCATCACTGCTTGAGATAAAGGAAATGGTGTATTCGATATAGGTTCTGAGCCCCTTCATGAGATATAGTGAGATATGTAGAGGGTGTTGTGGATCAGATATAGGATGTGGGAACTAACTAGAGATGAAGGTTGGTAATCAGATATAGGTATGGGAACTAACTAGAGATGCAGATATCAGATGATGTATGACCTTACTGAAGGTATAATAGATGTGTTTTAGGATTTGAAGAAATAGGATTTGGGACCCTACCTGAGATATAGTGGGTGTACTTTAGGATGTGTATCAATATAGGATGTGTGACCTTACTAGAAATATAGGAGGCCAGCAGGACCCCAGCCAGCATGGCTCCCTGTGCCAGACGCAGCAGGAGAAAGACCACAGGGTTGTTGGCGATGCAGAGTGCCACGCCCAGCACACTGCTCAGACTGACGGAGATTAGAAACCCCCGCCGACGACCCACCCTGGGGAGACGAGCACACACAGTGCAGCAACAGTCAAAAGCTACTTAACACAATAAGTTCAATAAGCAGTTTCTGAAGGATTGGCCAGAACGTAAGGCTATTCATGATTAACTAAAACTATTTAGTCATTAAGCAGAAGGAAGAAGGAAGCAACCCTAAAACCAGCATATTAATGTAAAAAGAGATCTGTCTGCTTCCTTGAGCATCTGGTTCAAGGGAGGTAGAATCTTACCATTGTGGTTATTTCTTGTGATTAGCCAATAAGCTGTCACTATTACTAACAATGACTCAACATATTAATATATATTGCTTTTCAAGCTACTCAATGCACTATACATAGTGAGTGAGTGGATATCACACCTCTTCCACTAACAGTGAGAGGTGAGGAATCATTAGAATAGCGACCAGGGGACCATCGGTTGACCAGGTTGTTACAAGAGCCAGGGCATCCAGGACACCACGCTAACAGCCCTGTGACCTTAAGTGACCAGGGCGAGTCAGGCCCTCAGTTTAACATCTCATCTGAAAGACAGAAACTAGTTGCAAAAATCAGAAGTCCTCACCAGTCACACAGCGTCCCCAGAAGAACATATCCGAAGATCCACCCTGCCATGAAGCAAAGGTGCTGCAGAGGAACCTTCCAGTAGTCTCCGCACACCAGGTCCCACTGCACAAGAACACAGGAAGACATCACATCATACAGGCAGTAGCAGATAGTAGTAGACACAAGAACTACTGTTTGGCTGGAGTCAGTTACTGAAAAAGCACGCTGGACATCTTCGCTAACAACGCACACAGACACATTGTGTGTGATTTGTTGAAAAGTGAATCAAGTCCCTGTATGTGGAATTAGAAAGTCTGCTGACAGCGTTATTGCATTAAACAAAGTATGCAGCTCAGGGTCAATGACTCCTACTTCCTCCAAATCCAACTCTCGCTCCTTCTCACTATGGTTCTCATGCTCTCTCAACATATTTACATGTAACTGTATGTTTTTATAGTCATAGAAAAGAGGTACTTTAACTTTGTTGTTTGTTCCTACACTGCAAGAGCTGCTACGTGTTTAGCATTATACATATTTCCATTGAGAAATAGACAATGGGAAACACTAGCAAGTGGTGCACTTTCCAGCTATAACTGTGAGGTTGGAGAGGATAAATATTTGTGCTGTCAAATGTCCTTATCACACATTGTGTGTGTGTGTGTGTGTGTGTGTGTGTGTGTGTGTGTGCGCGTGTGTTTGTGTGTTGTGTGTATTTAAGCGGTGTATCACAAGTGGCTGTGTTGCTTTTTACCAGTGAGTTTATGGATTTACTTCTAGGTAAGGCAGCTTAAAGTAAGAACGATAGCGAGGGAGTGGTGCGAGGTTTTGGTTGTTAAAATTGAATCGAAGAAGTCGGCGGCTCACGCTGATTCTACCACAGCGGGACGCCAACCAGCGAGAGGACTTGGAGCGACGACGCAATAATTCAGAGTAATGCAGGGCGGAAACTAACGACCCTGGAATTAGTTTATCTGGGATCTCCGATTTGATGACCATGCCTAGTTAGGCTACTCTCAAAATAAACAGTAGGCCTATGCGTCCAAATCTCTGCCCGTCTATCGATTCTCTCACCTCTGTCACGTAGTTTCTGTTGAGTCCAGCAGAATGTGTGTACTCCCATCCCCTGGTGCAAGACACCTTCTGCTTTGGGAGGTTCTCGTTAAAAACCGAGACATTTCTCGGGTATTTAAACAGTTGACAGTGGCTGCGTCTGCTGCCGTTGACCCAGGGGATGGTGATGTTGAGGTACCCTTGCTTGGAGTAGTTGCTGAATTGGAAACACGAGGGCAGCAGCCGAGGGTCCGGTTTGCAGTGGTACAATTCCGGTATCAAAGTGTAGAAAATGTCGCAGAAAAGATTCAGCATGACCGCAAAGGTTGGGAACCAGCTGAACAAGACTACCAGCCGGTTGAACTTTCCATAGCCGCCAGACCTGGGATACACCTTGGTCTCATAGTCCATGTTGAATAGAACACTGATGGAGCCACAGACAATCCGCTGGGAAGAGCTGCCACACGATGCACATGTAGGAGGACCTGGAGAACAGCTTCCCAAGGGGCGGGAGTGAAAGGGGATGTTCATTAATAGACCGGTTGGTCATCTCTCGTCTTCGTTAGAAGGACCGCTGTAGAAAACAGACCCTGGATAATTGGGTCAGACAACTGAGAAAGCGTGTTCCCCACTTAACCAAATATGTTACAACGAGGTGATAATGTCTTGTGTTAACTAATTTTTTTTATATACTGGCACACAGTGTTAAGTTACTTCAAAAGCGTAATACATTATTTATTACTTGTAACTGTCATTTCAAAGTAATTTGTTATATTACAATATTACTGTCTTTGAATTGTAAGGCATTATACTACTTTTACATTACTTTTGCATTACTTTCACCAAAATAACAGGAAACATGGATTTGGTGTTCTCATTAGATCTTCTTGTGTTCAATGAAGCTCATTACACAGCAGGAGGTGATGTGGTATGGCATAATGACTGAGCTAGATTTAAGGCTAAAAGTACAATGGTATAACAGATACCATTGGTCGTAGTTATGGCTCATCATGGTGCAATACATTTTATAATAGAAATACTATAACTTTAGGAATTAATATTGAAATTAAAAGCTAGAGCCTACTACTGTAGATTGTAAAAAAAAAAAAAATGTCTTGACAAGATACACAACCCTTTTTAAAATTGTATCCCTTTATGTTATTCACAAAGAATTCACAGCATAATGGCTATTGCTTCTGTGGGGCTTAAAATGAAAATTAAAGTGGCTATACATGCAAAAATGGAAATAAAAGTCTTAACAGATGATCTGTTACTACCAAATAAATAAACAGAGGTAGCATGCAGCCAAACAAGGCTGGTAAAATTTACTTATGCGGTTCTATGGTGGGGAGCTATCCCATTCACAACATACTTTACTTTACTGAAATACCCGTTAAAGCGCCACAGAAGAAGGCGCTGAAATCACCCATCTCCAAGATGGTTACGTTTTGGGGTGAGTACAATAGTCCCGAGACTGAAGTTTTTAGACTGGTGCGCTGGATGGTGTAGGTGCATTGGTACGGAGAGCGATTATTTTAGTTCTTGGTAACCGATGGAGGCTTTCCATCACAGGGGCAGAATCCTAGTAAGACGTTACCTCTGTTTCGCCTGACATGGGTGCATCAGCCAAGGTACAGACCTGTTCATCAAGAGAAAAATACCTCCTCACTTGGAGTGGCCGCGGCAGTTTCAGGGGCATCAGGCAACCGTGGTGAAGTTAGTTTGATGTTGGATATTCTACCGATATTCGGATATTAATTTCCTAGGGAAAACGGCTTTTGCTCAATAGCTTCAGTTATGGGACCCAGACACCCCAGACCAATGCAGAACTGTCCTGCTATGTGGTACTAACAAGATACACCTCACCTCACTAAAAATTCATATTTTGCACCTCCTATTTCATTTACATTTTTTAAGAATACCATTAATTTCCTATGGAAAACAGCTTTTTGCTCAATAGCTTCCGAGTTATGGGACCCAGACACCCAAGACCAATGAAGACCTGTCCTGTTCTGTGGTACTAACAAGACACACCTCATTAAAAAAATCATATTTTGCACCAATTTTTTTTCCCTTTTTCAAGAATCCCATTAATTTCCTATGGAAAATGGGTTTTTTCTCAAAAGCTTCCATGTTATGGGACCCTATCACCCCAGACCAATGCAGAACTATTCTGCTAGGACATTCTAATCAAACACGCCTTAATATATGTTTTCCCACTTTAATTGTATTCATTTTCTAAAGCAAAATGCAGAGCCTTTCTGGTATATGTGTATTTTTTGTTAATTTATTAATTAATTGTACTCTTTTGCACCTACTACTTCATTTACAATATTTAAATAACACCCTCTTCCAGATATCAGAAAACAGAATTTTGCCTTACCTTCCAACAGGGGCACCAGCATGAGCTTTGGAATGGAACAATTGTTTCATTCAGAATTTTGTTGCTGTTTTTCATTGACCATTTCATTATGTGAACTTACCAAAATAAGTTTTTGCAAATTATATTTTAGCTTCAGACTAGGAATGCGCGATATAAACGATATACGATATAAACGATAAAAAATGGCCTACGATAGAGATTTTAGTTATATTGCTCTATCGCGATAATGTATGTTTGACGCGATCTATCCATGACTCGCGAAATATAAAGAGCCACGAGCTGCAACCGCCTGCAACGCATCGTCCGCGACCCGCAAATTTTAAAAAGAGCCATGAGCTGCAACCAGCTGCATCGCATCATCCGCGACACGCGAAATTTAAAGAGCCACGAGCTGCAACCGGCTGCAACGCATCGTCCGCGACCTGCGGAATTTAAAGAGCCACGAGCTGCAACCGGCTGCAACGCATCGTCCGCGACCCGCGGAATTTAAAGAGCCATGAGCTTCAACCGGCTTCAACGCATCATCGTCATCTAAGTAAATATGGCTGAAAGCGAAACGGAGGAGCTGGTGATTGCTCTCATTTCATGTTCATTTCAAAATTATATGCGTTCATTTTCCACTTATTGTTTTATGTTTTAATAGCAAGTATCTGTGCACACACTTGGAAGATTTTTCTTTATTTAAAATAGCCATGCCTAATACTGGACGTATTTCCCTAATTCACAGTATCCGTTTCTTTATTAACAAGACACCACCAATTTTTATTTCATTAAGAGAAGTATACGTCATTACACAGAAGATTTTTTTTTTTTTTAAAGTCTCTGCAGCTACAACATTATGTTGTATGATTAGTTTTGCACAATAAATGTTCTCAAAACGACATACATTTAGCAGTTTAGCTTTCCTTAGAGTCTATGTAACCTGTTCTGAAATGGTTCTATTATGATTTATATATCGTGATATATATCGTTATCGCAATAGGTTGCATGTATATCGCAATATGGATTTTAGGCCATATCGCCCATCCCTACTTCAGACCTTTCTGTAATTTTTCCTTCTTGCAATCCATGGCAATGAATGAGACTATGCACCGTATAGGTGTAAAGCGATTCTCAGTCAATGCAGCTGGTGTGTTTTATACACACTTTTGGTAACTAGGCATTGATCTTCAGTCATTACAGTATAGCCTAGGGTTAAAGTAAGTAGAAGGGATCCAATATGAAAGTTTATATGGCTGTAACCAGAGAGAATAGATGAAATGGACATGTGTGTGTCTCTCCACCCCTGTGTCATCCCCTGATGACACTCAGACTAGATGATCTTCAGACCAAGCCACAAAAAACGTACTTGTCTGATCGTTCAATACCAAGTTTATTTGCCTGTAAGAAGCTATAAAATATGGGGGCAAAGCCACTAAACAGGAACTGTGTTAACATCTTAGCAATCTAATGACACTTCAAAACAAAACCTGGCGCTTGGACGAAGCACAATTTTCCAATGGAAAATATTTCGTCCTCAACCTTGTCATCGGCATAAAACACACAGCCATTGCCTTTTCTTAACTTCCTCTAACTTCTTGTTGTCCATGTTTAAGCAAAGGGTATGGAACCATCGGTCACATTTATCACACTGGAGCTGTTGAATTGAAAGAAGAATAGATGATTTATTCATGTACATGACTTTGTCACTTGGTTAGACACTTAGGTTTAACTGGTATGCCACCAGCATTGGGGAAGTTACTTCATTACTTTACTTTACTACCATGTGCGGAGTAAGGCCTTATGTCACTTGCTACTTTTGCGTTACCTGACCCTCCAGGTGAATTTAATTGAATTGAAATGTCCTTAAGGGGCAATTTGGTTTACAACAAGTAAATAATAATAATAATAATAATAATAATAATTTACATTTTTATAGCTCCTTTCTCAAACCCAAGGTCACTTCACATGGAAATGAAAATACAAACAAAACAATACAGAGAAAAGATAGAGCTATGTGTTTGGAGTGGAGGAGAAGTTATCATTAAACAGAAAGTTCTTGAGATGTGCTTTGAAGAAAGGAAGAGAAGGACAGTTAAGCAGGATCCAGTTGTATGGTGCGCCCAGCCGTACGAGTCGTAAGGTGTAGGGCTAGGCTACATCTCCCAGCTGTCTTGCGGCATTTCACAGGGGCACGTCCCCTTTTGGTCACAAATAAAATATGAATTTTTAGTGAGGTGTGTCTTGTTAGTACCACATAACAAGACAGGTCTGCATTGGTCTGGGGTGTAAGGGTCCCATAACTCGGAAGCTATTGAGCAAAAAGCAATTTTCCATAGGATATGAATATCTGAATATCTCTTGAATATCCATCATCAAACTAACTTCACCACGGTCATCAGGCATCAGGGCTGCAGGCTCCGCAGTTGGAAGGCAGCGGCACTCCGTTGTACGGAGGAAAGTGATGTGGTCTCTTCTGGTTTCCTCTTTTACACAGCGCAGCTTAAACTTGGGGAGTGAGACGGAAGCCAGTAGCGCAGCTTTGGAATCATTGTAGCAGCAAATCGAGTTTTGATTGCTCCCACAATAACCTCTGGCAACCCAGTGGTCACACTGGGTTAGCTCCTAGCCAAAAAGAAATCTTGGTGAGTTTTCTCAAGTCAATAAAAAACGGTTCACAAAGTAAACCATAAGGGTATTCCATCAACCAAGCTAAAGGCAAAGGCGGGACTACAGGTATGTTTGAAAAAAGGTCTACAGGTCTACAGAAGATGCCATCAAGCACTGCTCTCCACAGTCCACTCTCCCACCTTGAACACCAAGGGAGCTGTATGAGGATGTTCAATATTGAGTAAAAATGTATGTATTAATGTTATATAATATCCCTTCCCCATACCATTGATCTATATTTTACTGCTAAATTAAATTCCCTGGTAAAAACATGTCCTTGGTATATATACACATAAAAAACTGCCTAAAATCCAGATTTCTGTCATTCAAAAATAAGAAAATCTCATATAATTAAGGTTTTACATGATAGCAGACACATGCAACATAAACTACAGTATTGCATGAAGAATATACTGACCTAACTCTCTGAACTTGGTTCTTGGCCTACTTACAAATAATATCCTGTAGTATGCAAACCCTTCACCATTAGTCGGTCGTGCTCTGGTGCTCCAGGACTTATTTACAGAACACGGCCAAAAGATGTGTGGCCTCCGGATGATATTATGAATCCGAGCCCTTGCGATACATCCACTGTAAACACTAGGGCACGGTACGGTGGCCGCAAGCTGCTCAGGGCCACACCCCCACCCTCCTCCTTGACCCGCCTCTAAACAACTGCACGTTTGTGGAAAGCTCATTGTGGGACTGGCTCATAGTGGCTGTTATGCTGCACCAAGGCTGAACTTCAAATACTGTATTAGGGGCCCAACACCTATATTAAAGCATCCATAAAGTAGCATGCCATGGGACCTTTAACACCCAAAACACGTCAGATAAATCGATTAAATAAAATATTTTCAAGAATGGGAACGAGGATCATAATCTGCACAATTTCTGCAGATGGTTTTATCCCAACACGGCCCTTCTGGAACATCTCAGGGTCAGTAAGTTCAAGTGTATTATTTTCCCCGCAGAGGGGGGAGAACTATTATTTGGTGGCTGCCTGATGCCCTGGTGCCAACCGGAGCTGTGGAGCTGCCAGCTCTGACTAGCAGTGCCCACATCCCCCATACCTCCGTACCCCGTACGAATTTGGCATTTTGTAAAGCCATTTATTTCGGTGGGAACTCATTGCTCGTTGACCGGAACCGGAAAGGGGGGCGGGTTGTAGTCTTTTCGCTCGGTTCTCCGTCTCAACCAACAGAAGGCTAGAAGTAGTTCTCTTTAATACGGTAGGTCCATGCCTCACAGTCGACTCTCTGGCAACGGTTTATTGTGATTTGCTGCCCTCAAGTGGATAGGTCTACCATCCCAGTACAATTTGTATGTTAGGAACGCCATATCAATATATGTGTACCGCTATATTTATGACAAAAAGATACTAGTGTGAAAATTAACTACATACAGAGTTACCTTCATTCGCATTTACTGAATGTGCATGAGGTGTAGGCCTACTTTATTAATCCCATACGGGGAATCAACTGACCCCTTACCACAGTAGGCGTGTAGTTTCTCAAGCTTTCGGCGTGGGACAGGCGCAATTCAACCCATGCACACGCTCACACGCCACACTTTGTATTTCTAACGCAGGGAAATTGCCAGGATAGTGCCCACCAACTTGCGCAGCTATTTAACAGTGGAACAGGTAGGAATCAAATGGGTTCCCCGTACGTAGGGAGACATTCTCTCTTTGCCGGGACATGGCCTCTTTTTGATAAACTTTAAAAAAATATATGTTTCCGGGCGGAATTTCAAAATCGTCGGGGATTTTTATGTTCGCATTGAATTTGCGTTGCGTTCCTCTCGGTCGTTCACAAACGAGTTAGGCTACGCCCTCTCGATCGAGAGGGCGTAGCCTAAAGCCCAGTTCAGACCAAAGATTCACCTTGCAACGGCTTGCAACTCGCAACTCCTTGCAACGCCTTGCAACGCCTTGCAACGAGACGGGCTGCGACGTTCTAAAACTGGGCAGTTCACACCGGCTGCAACGCGCTGCAACGGGCTGCGACGCTAGGTGGTTTCCATAGCAACTGTGAACGCTCTGGCACAGCTGAGAGCCGCAACATCATAATTTGCGTAGGTTAGGGATTAGTTAGGTTTGCGATTAGTTAGGTTTGCAATTAGTTTTCTTTTTATTTTACTTGAGAGTAGGCTAGAGTTACTAAGTTTTGTCATTCTCCACTACATCTGCATTTGAGTAAATAGCTGGAGCTTACAGTTAGTTTAGATTACCCGTTGTTGGATACATTGCATTTTCCGTTAGTTGAATTTCAGATTGATCTGTCTTAGTTCACCATCGGCTCAACTACTTGGAGATGGATAACTTAATTATAAACAGGCCTAATTATGTTAGTGAGAGTGAAATGGTCGCAGTTTTTGCTGTGGCTTTAATCATGAAAAGGAGAAGACGGCGAGTTATAAAGCCAAGAATATGGAGCCGCAGTTGGGTACTTCAGCGGCAGAAACAGGGTGCCTACGCCAATCTGGACAACTCACATCTGACGTCGGCTCGACTTCGGATCTTTTTAAGCTGGAGTGGACAGTACGGTACCGGGACGGAGTAAGGCCGTGACGTACAAGTTGTTCTGTGCTGTGATTGGCTGAAGAGGAATAGTTAAATCGCCGCGTTCTAAAACTGGACCTTGCGATTTGACATGTTCAATCTCTGGCGACTCCTTGCAACGCCTTGCGACGCCTTGCAACTCCTTGCAACGGCTTGCAACGACCCGTTCACACCGCCCCTGCGACGTTCTAAAACCGTCTCGTTGCAAGCCGTTGCAAGGTGAATCTTTGGTCTGAACTGGGCTTAACTCGTCACTATCTGTTCTTCACAAGAGACAGCTGCATCAACTCACTCTCTCTCACACACACACACACACACACACACACACACACACACACACACACACACACACACACACACACACACACACACACACACACACACACACACACACACACACACACACACACACACACACACACACACACACACACACAAAACAGAAACGTGTGGGGCTAGCACTATGTGTATGATAACAGCCAAGGCTTGTTCGAGAGGGTGGCCTACCAGAATTGGTGAAACTAAAACGGAGCTGTAATTAACCATTTTTTGGTGACAGGACCTGTGTTAAACCTCATACGCCATCGGGCCGGTTGCACCAACTGGGCGTAACTAAGCCTGGTCGTAACTGCTAAGTAGGTCTTAGTTACGACCTGGCGTTAGAATGGAACTAACGCCGGTTGCACCAACGGGACTTACGACTGGTCTCAACTACGCCCGGTCTTAGCCATGCGCGGCCATGTGAATGTTCCATGGAATGCGCATATCACCGCGTTGCTAGGATACCTCGTGACAACAGCTGTTTACTATTTTACTTGACATGCTGTTGGACACCGAAATAAATAATTCATTCGTTCACTCATTGTCATTCATCAATTGTGTTAATGCCTAACAATAAAACACTGCAAATTAATATAATTAAAATATGTAGGCCTATTTGTAATGTCTGGTTTACGACGAGCAGGCATTTAGACGGGAATGGTTCTTTTTGACAGTTGTCTTTTTGTTGTTTTGAGACTGTAGGAGAGATTTGTTTAATTTGTCGGCCTATATAAAACATATAAACATAGTTAAAACAACATTCGCAACTGATTATAAGTTGAGAACGGACTAATCGGCCAGCGATATCTTCCCGACAGGCAGTCGATCTGTGAACACTGATCATATCGCCGGCTGTGCTTTGAAATGCAGTTTAGTGAAGCGTACTGAGCAGTTGCATTGGATTGGATGTAATTGCTATAGAAACAGCCTGGAATTTCAACTCTACGCCTCCCCCTGACCAGGCGCAGGATTTACGCCTGGTGGTCTTAGTGAAAAGAACGCTAAGCCCAGTTGGTGCAACCGGCGTAACGGTTAGGTTGGACTTAGAACGCCAAGTTACGACCAGGCGTAGTTACGACCAGGCTTACGCCCAGTTGGTGCAAATCTCGACGGGGAAACAGATCTCGACACAACACCGGCCCCAGTAGTCTTAATTTCGATACTGTGATTTGTCTTTGCCCATCAACCCACGACATCTAAAACTGCTTGTCGATCAATACCCCATTTCGCGATAGCATCGTTACCAGTTAGCAACTTACTACGTTTCCAATGGGAAATTGTATTGCAAGTAAGTTGCTAACTTAGTTAGCAACGATGTTGTCGAGAAACACACACCAGAAGGCGTGTTGTAAACAAACAAACAAAACCAAATTGGTTTTGTTTGTTTGTTTACATTTCATGTGTGAGTAAAATATTCCAGCGCAGCCACTTATATACGAGACGATCTTTGTTTATCCTACTGGCCTAATTTATTAGTCAAACGATTGAGGTAACGGTAACTCTACAAGCCAGTAGGCCTACCCTACCGGTATGTTGACAAAGTTGTCTTGCTGTCAGAGAATGTCGCTATGCCACACAACAAAAAGGCAACATTTTGGAAACAGACTAACGGTCTAAATAGGCTACTTTTATATGAAAATGATGGTATATTTAATTAAAACAGTGGAGATATGGAGAAGAGATGTTTTACTTACCTAGTCATTCTATGTCTGGATCGAGTCTTGATGCTGGCGTCCGTTATATAACGGAAAATATATTTTCCGTTATTAAACGGGTAGAGTCTAGCGGTCCTCCAGCTTGCCACCCTCGCGCATATTGAATGAGTAGAACTAACTCAGTGGTAACAGTAGCGGGCCTCCAGCGGTCCATTTTGGAAACAGACTGAACGGTCTAAATAGGCTACATTTTTTTTTTTTATATATATATATAGGTGAAAATGATGGTATATTTAATTAAAACAGTGGAGATATGGAGAAGAGATGTTTTACTTAGGCTACCTAGTCATTCTATGTCTGGATCGAGTCTTGATGCTGGCGTCCGTTATATAACGGAAAATATATTTTCCGTTATTAAATGGGTAGAGTCTAGCGGTCCTCCAGCGGTCCGAGGGTGGCAAGCCGCCACCCTCGCGCATATTGAATGCGCGAACTAACTCAGTGGTAACAGTAGCGGGCCTCCAGCGGTCCGAAGGTGACATGCCACCGCCTTGACAGTGCAGCTGTACTCGCACACCATCGCGGATTACCTACCAAAATCCGCCGATGGCCCGAGGTGTGTTTTGTAACTGTCAGTGGTCCGATGTCGAGCCACAGTTGGCATACCACCGGTGGCTTGCCGTCCTAACGCCACCAGTGGTCCGCTATATACATGCTAGCTGGGGAGTTCTGTTCGATTTGCATGAGTAGGGGGAGCCTTCAGATTGGACGGTTTGACTTTAGAGTTACCGACATGTTTTGTATTTTTTTGTATTTTTTTTTTACCATTGTTTTATAGGGACACACATTAACAGATTTCTCCTACAGGGGATTGATAAAGAAAAGAAACACTTACTTTACCACAGCATTGGCCTACTGAATGTCACAGATATATTTTAAGCATTGGACTGAATGCCACATAAATATATAATTATGTTTTTGAACGTTTGCAACGTTTAAAAGTTCAGGGAAAAGTATATGCCTCTACTGGTGTTGCTTAGGCCAATATCCTTGTGAGGCAGTCCAGTATCGATGGCAATGGTTTAATTAATGATCGCCCCGCCTACCTACAATTACCGTAATACCTAAAGCAAAGGCGAATTTCATTCTTCTATTTTTATATTTATATATTTAGCCACTTATTCATGCCAACTGGTATACCTTCATTCTCAAGTTATCCACATTCTATAAACACAAAACCCGGCTAGAGATGTGTTCATATTTCGGTAGCTCCCATAATATGTCCATATATTAGAGACGTAGCGGTGAAAACTGCTACCAGGTTACCACCCAAACGAGAACAGTGGCGGCGGGGCGGGAGACGTGATGAAGATACCGGATTTGTTTATGGATAAAGTGAACTAAGTGGACATCGCTTTGAGGTAATACCTAAATAAACAACCTTTTCTATAGCCTATAATTTCCCGTCTAGATGGTAGGTGGGGTTGTGGCTCAGACAGCGTCATTCCAGTTTGTATAGACAGGAGGGTTGGTTAGTCCCCTATAAGTCGATTAAGACTGCCGCACATTAACTACAACATCATATTATCAGCTTCACCCAACACAACGCTATCCAAATATATTTATCTATATAGATATATCTGTATAGATATATCTATACAGATATATATATACGATTTTTTACGATAACAGAAGTGAGCTAGAAGCCAGGCAGTGGATTATAGCTACTCGTCGTGAATAAAGACAAAAAGACAAGCAAGTCAACGCCTGAAGGTATAACCTTAGTCTCAGCAATGTTTTGATCAGGTATTTACAAGAAGAGGAACTGATGGTGTTATATTTCATCAAACTTTTTATTCATAGCATTGGTGGATAACAACTCGTGTTTGACACTACTGTCCTCCAGTTTAAAACTGATCTTAATCTCTCACACACACCTGCCAATGCCCTCCAAGCTATAAATAGGGCTTTATATGTCTGGGGTTATAAGAGGATCGAAATGGTGTCATCGTTAACAGGCATGTTGTGTTTACGCTAATAAAATGCATGCATTATATTATGAGAGCATTCCTAGAATGTCGATCACTATTTTAATTGTATGTATTTATTGGAAGTTAGTATAGCCCTAGTAACGTTTTAAAGTGATTACTCTTTTTTATTATAGCTATTTTATCTTAATATTCTATCAAATGAAAATCATTTTGTTTCCTGAACATATTTTATTCAATTGTTTAATAGATTAAACATATAAAATGTAATACATAACAGTGAGGTATATATCTGGTCCACTGAAATTATAGAAAAAATAACCAAAAAATACTAAAATAGGCAAGACAATTTGCTGTGATTTGTATTGCATCATTAATGTATGTCTTTGTTTTGTGTTTAACTACTTTTACAGACTCTACTATTGAAATAAAAATGCCTTAGCCTACAGCTAACCAGTACTATCTTGAAGTTGGAAGCAAGTTGGGTTGTTCTCCATGCAGCACACCCACCATGGGGTGATTCTTGATCGACTACGATTCCTGATAATGAATCCCTGAAGGAATAACAAATGGCTTATTTCACTTCCAACGACATCCAACGACAGTGGTACTAGGAGACATTGGACCACGTCACTAAGTGCGGAGGTGGATGTTTCTGTCATGTGTGGGTGAGAGCAGTGCAGCCTTGGATCCATCGTGGAACCACAATCCGCCCGGGCGGCCAGCCTTTGGGCCGGAGACGCTACACACAAGCAACTACTCCCTGGTTCTGTTCATCCAGCTCAGCCTGCTTTCCTTCGACTTGTTCGTCAACTCCTTCAGCGAGCTGCTGAGGAAAGAGCCTGCTGTCCAGCTTGTGCTCTTCATGTAAGGCAATGCTTTCTGTATTCTGCTGTCAGTCTGCTGTTTGGTAGTCTGATCAGTCAACATATAAAAGGTGGAAAACAAGGCTGTGAATGGTACTAATTTCAAACTCAGTTGTGTGATAAACGTCATATGAAGTCTGGAAAGGTAAAGTTCATCTTGCTCTATTAACAGATCTTGGTTCCTCTTGACTTCTTTGGTGTTGTTTTCTCCTTATATTCCCTTTTCTCCTTTCCTCTTCTCTATTGTCCTCTCCTCTGTTCTCCTTTATTCTCTCCTCTCCTCCTCTCTTCACCCTCTGCTTTCCCATGCTCTCTTCCTCTCATCTCATCATATCCTCATCCCCTGATCTCCTCTCTCCTCTCCTCCTTTCTTCTCCTCTGTATCCAACAGTATACAGGACATCTCCATCCTGTTCAACCTGATCATCATACTCTTGATGCTGTTCAACACCTACGTGTTCCAGGTGGGCCTGGTAGCTCTACTGCTGGATCGCTTCAGGGCCATGCTGATGTACTCCGCACTCTATTTAACACTAAGCATCATTCTTCACTCCTGGATCATGGTACTTCTCTGCAGACCAAAGACCAAATACAATTAGTCAAATTATATTTTTATATATATAAATATAAATATTTATTTACTATGCTGACAATATTTATCGATGCATCTATTCATCCAGTTGATCTCATATTTCGAACTACAACAAGTGTTTTAATGTTTGTTGCTATTTAGTGTGTGTACTGTATTGATCTATGAGAACGATTATTTCGTTATTATTATTATTATTATTATTGCTAATGATATTATTAATAGTAATATTATGATTTATACTTACAGAATCTGCGTTGGCTGAACTCTAACCGATTTATTTGGACAGATGGCCTACAGGTGCTCTTTGTCTTCCAGAGAGTTGGTAAGAAAACTAGCTTGCGCTTTGACAAGTGATATAAGTTATCGACGTGTTTGGGTCGGGGCATGTGTGGGTTTATGTGTGTGTGTATATATATCAAGAAGTGAATGAATTGTTACGTCATTTACATCATGCAATCAATCAATTACAATACTCTCTCTTTGCACTACACTGTTTTTGGTGGTCAGCACTACAGAGTCTTAGCCAACCAATGGTACTTCGATCAACCTAGATATGGAGTAGAAGAGGAGTAGATGGCAAAAAGCACTGTGTATAAAATTAGCAGGCTGTGAGTCAGATACAATTCAATTCAATGATATGGATATAATGTGGTGTGCTAAGCAACAAGTGGAAAAAATGTAGCACCACTTCATTTGCTTTGCCAAAGAATGCTTTATATTGCATTGGCTTACTTGCTATTTTGAAGTTACAAAAAAGATTATTGGGTCTCCTTTTAGTCGGGCAAACTGAATAATTTCACTGCAGACACCATAAAATGATCAGAAGGAGAAGATTGTAGCTTGGGACGTCATACATTAGTAAACAAGAGGATGTCTTGTCTGTTTAAAGTTACAGACTTCAACGTGTTTACGTACTTTTTCTTTTTCGCAAACTTTTGGCCCAAATTAAATTATTTATTGAAGATCACTGATTTTTGTGCCTATTCAATTCCAATGCATCAATCAATATAATGCATAAGTAAATGAACAATGGTGATCAGAGTTGAGATGCAGTGGAGCTCATGGAACGAAGAAGAAATTCCTTCTAAACTGAGCACATTTAATGTCTCTTCCTGTTGCATTCCCTGAAGTGACATTCATTGTATCCTTTACATAGTTGCCATTTTGTACTACTACTTCTACAAGCGAACTACTGAGTACTTGGGGGACCCTCGACTCTACGAAGACTCATCATGGCTGCGGGAGGTCTTCGCTCGAGCCAGACAGTGAACCCTTGAGTGGTGGAAGGGGGGAAGGCCACCTTGTTCCAATTCTAGAGCTGCAAACAACACACTGGCTGGGAGGAAGTTAGCAGTGGATCATTTGCAAACTATACACTGAGATCGGAAAAGGTGATTGATAAGGAAGACCAACACTGGGTAGTTGATCCATGGAGTGGGCCAGAAAGAACTTGTTGCTCTTGTAGATGCTGTTATACTTGTTTACATGCTGAGGATTTATGTCTCCAGAGTACTCAACTTATGGTATACTTTATTGTAAATATTAGATATATGCCTATTGGAATTGTTTTATACAGATTGTAACGCCATTTGTGATATCTTGTTTCACGTTTGTTAAATTGATCAGTCATTTCATGGCTAGACTGGCCTCATGCTACATGAGCTAACAGTATTGGTATAAACTGACAAACTGTCCAATCTCATTCACACATCAAGTCGTCTTTCAATGATGTCAGCATGGACCACATTTTGTAATTTCCTTAATAACTTTTCATACTTTTGCCCATTGTAAAACTATCCCTTAAAAATCTTTGCACTAATAAGAAAAATAGGCATCAGTAGAATTGTAATTGTATTTTTATAATTATGTTTTTTCAATTGGTGATTGATATATCCAGGTATATAAAGTAATTATCTAATATACACAATAAAACAAAACACAGAAACTGATGCTTGTTCTAAACTCAACAAAAGAAAATGCTCAGGTTAATCAAATGTTCCTAATAAAACCTAAAATAAAATAGAATATAAATCTTAAGGCTCTGGAGGGAAGTGAACTGAAATGTTAAAGCTAACAAATGAACATGCATCCCACTCCTATGTCTAAGTGTTTTACCAATAATTTAATAAATTATAAATTATATAGGCACGTCTACATCTCTGTTTTCCACGTATTGTGGCCCTGTTAATTTCAATAAAATTATGATTATGCATTGTGTTTTGTTTTTTGACATACCAGGTATTGGACGGTTGGGTCTATGTTTTCTTTCTGAACTGGGGTTTTACGTGTATATAACATATAAAGTGTGTTCAAAAGGCTGCATTTTGTATAATAAAAGAGACCAGGAAGCTGTGTTTCATACCTAAGCTTCCTGTGCACGTGATCTTTTTTCAGGTTTGTGTATCTGAGAAGAAAATTTTACTCTAATGCCCATCGTAAACCACAAGTCACTAAGCAATTCACAGTGGTTCAGATGTTTTTGGTCTACATTCATTTCCAACCAATGCCCTATCCTTATCATGTCTTTCCTCGTTTCATAGCAGAATATACTTTCCTAAGGTGGTCATACTTGGTTACAAGACGTTCAAAGATTTGTATATCGATATGGCTTTTGCATCCTTTCAGCAGGTCTCTGACAAATTGTAATTTCCCAGGCAACCTTTCTTTAGAAATGTACATTTTTCCATGACACATTCCCAACGTTTCCTAACCCACTTAATGATTTCATTTTAGATGGTTTCCTGCCACCAATCCAATCCAAATAAATGTTTTACTGATTTAATCTTTTTAAACAAACCAAATAAATAAAAAACAAATTAAACCATATTAATTGAACTCCATAAAGACCCTTTCGGAGGCAGATAGGGGAGGCAATACCAGAAGAGGTATCAGCGGGATTCTGAAACGTGTTGCAGAGGTCTTTTATCTGTGCAAGGCATGGTCTTATTCTATGTCAATTGGTACACCGTACCTATTGCACAATGGCTCAGTTAGCTAAGATTTATGATTGTGTATCACCAGCCTGTGATAGGTGCCTTCTCCTGCAAAACTCATACAAATGTTCTGGCTTTGCCCATCCCTACATAACTATTGGACAGAGACTTTTGGTACCCATCTGAGATAATTAAGGAAAAAGTTGACCAGATGCTAGCAGTGCACTGTTTGGGATCTCCCCCTCTTCGCTTTCCCTCCCTACATCCAAAAAAGGTGTCTTAGCTTTGTCACCCTACTGGCTAGAAGACTATAATGACCCATTGAAGGTTAACTGTATCTCCCTTTCATACACACTGGATAAGAGATATCCTTTATTTTCGTAAATTGGCAAAAGTTAGGCTTTCATTAAGAGGCTGCTCCAACAAATTTTGGAAAATATCGGATCCATTCTTCCAAATCATTCAGAGGATACATTTCCCACTCATTTCGGATCGAAGGGGTATCAATATTGTGTTTGTTGGATTGTGGGTGATATTCTATAATATTGACTATTGTCGTATATCACTGACACCGTTCACTATTAGTCTTTATTTTTTTGTCTGTTGGTTTATGGTCATTTTCTATCTTTTTTTTTTATACAATGTCTTACTTTTTATAAATGCTTTTTTGTCACTGCTGTCTGCTCCTGCAAAAACCCAATAAACAAAAAGAAAAAAAGCCATTCATAGTTAGAAAATGTGTATGTTTCAACCTCATGCATTATGGAGTAGATGTACAACAGCAAGCAATTGTTTTAATACCCGCAATTTCTTAACCTGCAGATGGTCTAATGTCTCCATCAATTTGCTATCGGCTGGTTGCAGGTGTTTATGTGAGGTTGTCAGAGTCATGTACAGCATGGAAAACGGTACACATACAACCAACTTTCTCAAGCTAACCACTGCCTGAAATCGAAGAATTCTTATACCTGAAAATTACTGAATTATGTAGGACTATGTTATGTTATTATATTTCCACCCCCTTCTTCCCTTACATTGTTGATTAAAGCTCTGGTTCAACAGAGTAAAGCTTTCTTCAAATATCTTATCCTAATAATTATATATTTTTGTTTTACATTTTACCTAGAATATAATATATAAGTAATTTAATAATAATAGTAATAATAGTAATAATAATAGGAATTCATACGAACACAATAGGTTGTCTCGCAGCTTCGCTGCTTGACACCCAATAATTAATATAGCTTAATAATTAGGAACCTTTTTAAAATTAGTCTGTAACATTATTGTGCCTACACATAACTCCGCGACGTCAGGGGGCGCTCATATTAGAAGGCTTCAAAATTAGCCGTATGGTTGCTACATTGCTAGCTATTTCCGTACCATTTTAACACCGATGGTGTTTTGGTTTTCACTTGTGCAACGTTAAAACACTTCGTAGGTGTTTATTTTCTGTTTTACAAAAATGTCTTACAACTACGTTGTAACCGCTCAAAAACCTACGGCAGTCAATGCCTGCATCACAGGTAAATATGCCGTTTAATTATTATTTTGTTTTGATAAATATCACATCAGCACCGCACACATTCACCACATACATGCTAGCTTAACTCCCGCGCCTGAACTTAAGTAACACTGGCATCGCAGGGCCTCACTCAATATTTTTTTTTCTCGTTTTGTTAAAGCATTTGCATTACAGCAACAGTATGAACTGGTAAACGTGATCGTGATAACACACGTTTATCGGTTGAATTTATCTGCAAACCCCTCATGGCTTTATCATGCTACATCAAGGCCACATACATTATACTAGTGTATCCAACATGTTTGTTTTTAACTCGGAATCCCTATCGACGTTGCAAGTGTAACGTAAAAGTATGGACAAGCAGGTTTATTATACTGACTGACCAACCTTTTGTATAATACCCCCCTTCTGAATTTGGGAACATTAATTCGTGCCATTTTGTCTATCACAATTCTCAGACCTGTCAACAATTATACTGTAAGATATTGACGGTTCGCACTAGTTTATTTACATAAAGGGGAATTAAGCCCAACTCCCTTAACCGGAGTCGGTATTATGAGTTATGTGTAAAGATGCCAATTTTTTGTATTTTGATTAGCATCCTGATAGGCATACATATTTTCAGCCTTGTCCATATCCACTGTCCTACCAAACTTAAGCCATGTGCTGTGCAGAACATGATGCATCGTTCTGTAACTTTTTTCCGGCGATGGTTGAGTTGGAGTCTCATTATAATGCATGTGCAAGCAAGACTTTGTGCTGGTGGATTCTGGGAGAGAAACACACCTTATTGAATGTTATTAAGATCATCGTCGTAGGCTATACAGTAGAATCGTACATTTTATGTTAACAACTGTGACATAAAGTAAGTGCATCCTTTATTATAAACCTATATTCAACGTTTAACCCTAATGTGCCACAGGCACAAACTAAAATTTTGGAGCATGTCTGTCAATAGTATTGTGTTTTTTAAAGCAGTCTTGATTCTATAATTGTCAACACACAAGGGAAATGCCTGATTTGTATAACTGTAGCTCATGTTAGCCCAGTAATTTCATCGAGGAATGCGTCATTTGGCAGTGACACTGAATCACAGATTTTATTTTATTGCTGGTATGTGATTATTTGGCTGATTATACAGATACATTTTTTATTTGGCTGTTGATTATCAGGGTAAGATTTTCGGATAACTGATTGAGTAAAAGGACGCGTGCATTGGGAGGTTTCCCCTATCTGCAAGACACAGAGGTGTATGTTTCTTTCAAAGTCAATATGATAATAAGTTGTAGATTGGAGCCAAACCCTCTTGATTGCCGTCTGCGTGGTTTTTTCCTTTCCATGCTAGAATGCATCATTTGACTTCTTCAGGATTTTTTTCTATGGCAAACAATGATTAATTTACCTTACTAATTTAACGTTGAAAGACGTTTTCAAGATCAAGGTTGCTTCACAAAAAAAAAAATATATATGTATATATATCAATTTCTCTTATTTTGCTGTCATTCTACCTTGTGGGCTCCATATCCTTTGTTGACAATGTTGATGTTTATTGTTAGTAGTATGCTTAATTATACCTGTAAGTTGTGTGCTTTTAACCATTTTGTAGCGATAGACCCCACCTCTATAATAGGCATACACATGGGAGAGTTTTAGCAGCTATGGCAAGCAAACTGCAGTTGACCAAATGGAGAGGGACTGAAAGAAGACAATGACTTCATAGTAAATAATTGGTTCCCCTCTTTATGCCAGTCTCTGCAATTTGACTGCAATAACAACAACAGAAGGAGCCATACTACTGGTATGTGTGTAGCGTAGTATAACGTTGAAGGTTTATCCGATCAGGGATGACGCATGCATGTGTTGAACACTTTCCCTGGGTCAGCAGGTGTAAGTGTAGACGAAAACTCTTGGACGCATGTTGGTGAAAAATCGGAAGCGTTAAAAGTAACTTATCAATTCAGTTGTTGTGCCCTCTTGACTTTTTATATTTAATAATGTATACGTGTGCATGCATGTGTGATCACCTGTGTGTGAAAGGGAGTGAGTGACATCGCGCTGTTTTTATGAATGCCTTTTTCATTAATGTTAACACTTAATGATATTCCATCTACCAATTATGTGTATCCACAGGTCACTTCACCTCTGCAGAGGACCTCAATCTGCTCATAGCCAAGAACACACGGCTGGAGATCTATGTTGTGACAGCAGAGGGACTCAGGCCTGTCAAGGAGGTAGGCATGTACGGCAAGATTGCTGTCATGGAACTCTTCAGGCCAAAGGTACGTGGGTGTAGCTTCATGTTTAATTAATTGTCATGAGTTGGCTGTCTAGTCACCAAGTATTATACAAATTATGAATTTGTGCATAATGAAATGGTAAATAGTACTGTCAAAAGAAAAACCTTCAAAGTATATTTTGGAAGAGGTATCCGTTACAGTTCAAAAGCAGTTTGAAAAAATATTATTTTTTCTTCTGTTTTGTAAACAAAAGGACGATCGTTTGTGTGTGACGCTGATGATGTTTTTTCGATACCATGTATAGGGTGAAAGTAAGGACCTGTTATTTATCCTCACATCAAAGTACAACGCCTGCATCCTAGAATACAAACAGAATGGCGAGAGTATTGACATTATCACCCGTGCCCATGGAAATGTGCAGGTAAGTACCAGCCGGAGATGCTCACAAGTAGGGACGAGTTTAAAAGTACGATTATCAATCAATAGTAGTATTAATACTACTTATCGATCTGGTCCTCGTATCGGTTATTTTTGTGTTTTTTGACAGAATCATCGATTTTATTCTCAACATATAATGGATAAAATATGATGCATTATTATTCATTAAACTATTCAGCATTATGTACAGTTTACAAAATCCACCATCAACTAATGTAAATGTAAGTACATTGTACTATACATGGATTTCATGTTGATAACAATAAATAAATGACCAGTTTTTTCAGATTGATTCCAAAACAATAAATTAATTGGCAGGATTTTTTCTTGATTGTATTTTTCCTTTGCAGAATTAATATTTTTAGAGCACTTCAGATTAAATTTATGAACCACCATAGCTTAACAATCAGCGGCCTAATGGTTACTTGTAATCATTAACCATTGTTCGTGTTATTTATTTAACTGTGTGTGGGCTCTAGGCTGCTAGCATACCTGATGGGGAAACGAGTGATGAACTACAAACCAGTGTGTAGCGACTAGTTCTAGAGATGCCTCGGCCCCCGGCTCAATTAAAGGCATTTTGAGAGAGATCTCTCAATGATGCGGAAGATCAAAAATGCATCATAGTCAAACGTTTAAATCGTATTGCATAATAGAAACCGAGTTGGCGAGATCAAATGTGCGAGATCAGACGTTTATGTAGAAATAATGAATATACTTTCTTCATTCTTGAGTACCGAGAGCAGAACCGATAAAGTTGGAGATTATGGATACTACGATCTTTAGTCATGTGAAGTCAGAGCCTATTTAATACCGGGTGTTGGTTAAGATCCCTGTTCAAAAGTTAAAGTGTTCGGTCTCAAGTCCAAGTCAAGTCTTTGGTCACAAGTCAAGGTCAATTCTTGAGTCTCTTATGGTTTTAATAGGGTTGCACGATCCCCCTATTTCATTACGGATACAGATTCCAAGCAACACATCTTCCAATGGGGCAATACAGAGTACCAATCCGATACCAATGAGTTAAAGGGCTAATATGAGTAAGGCCATTTCCGAACTTTGTAAAATAATAATACAGTAAATTGCTACATACAACATTGATGAATTGTATGCAATATTACTAATATAATTTGGCTTGCCTATTTCTAACTTTGTAAAATATGAATATGATATATTGGTACATTGTTATGATGTATGTCATGGCTGAATTCTATGCAATATAAGTTATGTATTTTTATAATTTAAAGTTTCTTTAAATACGGTATATATGCCTACACTCGTTAATACAAATTGTAGGAGCCAATGTTTTAATATACTTTGTGTTCAATATTTGCTTGCTCCCTGTATTTATGTAACGTTTCTTATTATAAGCATTCTGTGCATTCTATTATATCTGAGTTCTTAGTTTGCACGATTTACGTGCTGCGCTACACAAGTTATTATTAAGCGAACAAAATACATTCTATTCCTTTAAGATAAGACGCGACGGCATGTAGACAAATGGCACTACTGATATTAGTTTGTGCTAGGGTTAAGGGGCTTGAATGGATAATGCCCCTAATTCTTTTCAGGCCAGAATATAAAGCAATAATTGTTTGTTTAACGCAACTGATCAATGTTGATACATTAGGTCTGCATAGCAGTATAATGTAGGATATTGGATCATTACAGCTTTAAACAGCTTGAGATCATTTTGCATGTATTTGCTGACTGTTTAAAATTCTGAATTTTTATTGTAAAACACATTCTTACACAACACATGCTTACAAAATCACAGCATGACAAAAACATATTTAGGTACAATAATACACTAAGTTAAAAGAAAACAAAAATAATAAATATATATATTTTTTTTTTCATAAAATAAAAAGGTACATATACAATAATGCAACTAATTCAATGAAAAGAAAAACTAAAACATCACCAGTGACCTGATATTTCCCTACCTTACATTGCAGCATCATTTGATTCTTAACTTCCTAATTTTTGGTGTTGTTCAGTTTTCTTTCATATTCTATTCTATTTCTGACAAGCATTTCAGTAGTTAAATAATTGTTGCTTCAAAGTACTAAAGCATGTACATTTCGAGAGATGGTGGTTGTGAAATATTGTTGTTGAGTGACTAATACTGTATATAAAGCAATAAATAAGTAAGAGCACCAATTGGTATGAATGCAAACCCGTAGGCTGGGGTGGTAGGTACAAAATGGTGTTCAGGATCATCTGACACTCCAGCCCAGTGGTTCATAATTATTTTGCTAGTATTACCCACTTTTGAGGGTAGAAATTACAACACTGATTGGTATCAGCCTTGCAATTCCTAAATACTTAATTCATCCTTAAGTCAAACTCAACAATGATCGCCACAAGCTATTGAAAATCAGTAAGAATGTAATTTTACCGCCTGAAAATTCCATTACCTGAAAAGTGGGCCCCTAAATGAAATAACCCATTGACCCCAAATTCATCATGCGTCTCAATCAGTGCACATAATTGTGGCTCTACCAGTTTGCAAGTAACTCAAGTATGTGAATAATATCTCTTATGTCTACCACACTTTCTAAGCTGTGCTCGTTTCTCCCCCCCCACCCCCCCTCCGCAGGACCGTGTGGGACGGCCCTCTGAGACGGGCATCATCGGTATCGTGGACCCTGAGTGTCGCATGATTGGCCTGCGGCTCTACGACGGCCTCTTCAAGGTTATCCCTCTGGACCGGGACAACCGCGAGCTCAAGGCCTTCAACATCCGCCTGGAGGAGCTGCAGGTCATTGACGTGCACTTCCTCTACGGCTGTCAGGCCCCGACGGTCTGCTTCATCTACCAGGTAAAGTGATTCCTCACGGCCGTGAAGGAGCCTTAAGGCAGGAGGAATAGGGAGCGAGCTGGGTGTTGGTAGACTTGATAAGCTATATTTGGGAGTTGGTAACCCCAACCCTAGTTTTTGTTATTTTGGGCTCTGAGATGTAAAACTAAAAGTGAGTTTCAGGTGATTTTTGATGATTTTTATTCAGAGCTGCTTCATTCATTCCTTGTGCATTTCTTCACTGCGGTTCTAGGACCCACAGGGACGGCACGTTAAGACCTATGAAGTTTCCCTCAGGGAGAAGGAGTTCAACAAGGGCCCGTGGAAACAGGAGAATGTGGAGGCAGAGGCGTCCATGGTCATCCCAGGTAGAAGAGTTTTCTCTTACACATAGTCCATTGGCAAGAAACATTAATAAAAGTGCTGAAAGTGAGCCTACAATAGGAACCAGTGCCTAAAATCCACTCGGTATATAGGGTGGTTAACTTCATGAGCGGATTACTAGGAAAAATATGCCACCAGACATGGTTTAATGTAATATAATCTCCAGAAATATTCCCTTAAAAAACATGCAACTACTGTATGTATTGCGAACTTCAGTGGTTCCGAAATCTTGTGGCACATGCAGTAACATGAGAACAACTAGTGTTTTCTGATTAGTGGTTCCATGAAACAATACTTTTAATATGAATGTCTCCCATTAGTTTTTGATAATGCTTATCTTTCCGCTGTACTGTTGAGCAACTTGCAGTTGGTGTATTAAAAAATGGAATTGTGCCAAAGCCCTCACTATATTATAGTCATATATTGTGTGCTCTGTGTTTCCAACTGTATTTAACATGGTTTATATCTAATTAAGTATTGCTTCATTACTGTGTTGCTGTAATATATTTTGGGCTAGGGAATAAATGTAGTGTAGCCATGGGCCAACATACAGAATAGCATGAAACATTCTGAATATTCTTCAAAATGAAGTTCATACAGAATGCAGACAGAATAGTTCATACTATTCTGAAAGAAAAGTGTTTGTTCTTTTTTATTTGTTTATTTGTCTTTTTTAGAGAAAGTGACAATCTATCCGCAATAGCAATCAGGTGTCTCTTGTACCAACTCTATTAACTTTAAATGTACATCAGAAATAGATTTTATGACTGGAATGAGTCCAACCATTTCCTGTTCCTTTGTGTGCTTGTGTTTCAGTGCCAGAGCCATTTGGGGGTGCTATAATCATTGGACAAGAATCAATCACTTATCACAATGGGGACAAATACTTGGCCATAGCTCCTCCTACCATCAAGGTAATCACACTTGACAAAAACAATATGGCTTTGTCACTCACAGTTCTCAGTGCTTAGTGGCTGGCTGCATTGTAAGGATTTGTGCTAGGCCTTCACCTATTGTCAAGGTTAGATGTTTGAAAGCTATTGGCTGAGAGGTTTTTGGCAGAGCTTCAAAAGCGTGTGAGAAGGAGGTATCCTCCCTATGCCACTCGATCTCTCCTGTGGTTTAATGATATGTGCATTAATTCATTTAACATACATATCCAAATTACTTGGATGGAAGGTTAGAACAATGAAAGCAGTGTGTGTTTATGTGCAGGCGAGAAACGTGTGCAGGAGAGCTCCAGGAATTGAAGTTGAAAAAAGGAGAATGTTTTTTGTGTTTCTGCTGTGATAATGTTTTTCTTATCTTGGCTCTATAAAACATTGTTTTGCCAAAGTGTCAGCCAGGAACCAAATTGATGCCGTGTGTTGCAGATGCCTGTATTGGGTTGGATTACTTTTCAAACCATGTCCCTTGACAAATGGCTATCTACAGCGAGAAACATGCCCTATTCTGCAGTACAGCATATCGTATTTTCTGCTTGCTATCACTTAAACTAAACAGATACGGGAAAATCAATTTCATGTTCACATGCCCAAAACTGGCCTCTTTTTGCCAGGCCTGGTTTTGGGGAGCTCATAAAACTGATTCTAGCTCAAACTGAAGCTGAATGTTAGCTTCCACACATGTACGTGTTTAAAAAATAACAAACTTCTTTGTTTACTTATTGACCGAATGGTCAGATCGTGCCATGAAGTGTTTTCAGTCCACCATTGCAACCTATTAAAGCTATCGCCCAGTTATATGTAGACCTGCATGCTTTATCTGGATTTTATGCAAATGTACATAACTAAATGTCCAAGGTAGTAGCAAAGATATGTATTTTTTTACTTTGACGTTTCTTGTAGGTCTAACTGAATAATCACAATCGCGTTTGTAGTAGTGCTGTCACGATACTGGATTTTCTAACTTCGATACTATTCTATACCATTTTCGATTCCAGGGAAAAACTGTTTTTTTCTCAGAAAAGAACATACCCAAAGTAAATAGAGTATATCTCCAAAACTGCAAGGGCTATAATATGTCATCTTGGTGCCAATAGAAAGATTGTTGTGCAAGTTAAATATTCAATGCGGATACTACTTTGTTAAAGTGAATAAAGCTGTAACACGGCATAAGTGGAAGATACATTTCCACCTGAAATATTTATCAGTTGGTCATTATCAGTTGGTAGCACTGTAGTACTATGAGACACAAACAGGTAGATCTCTTACCATTTTGACACTTGACACCTCTTTTTAAAGTTCAGGGCAAATAGAATCGAATGACACCAAGCCAAACACTTCCAATACACATATGGCCACTAGATTGCGCTGAAGTACATGTGTTCTGATTTAAGGTAATTTACCTTTTTCTAAAGAAACCTTATTTTTGGTTACTCTGTACGTTTACATGCACAGCTTAATCAGATTACAGCCATAGTTTGACTATGCTCCCTGAATCGGACAACAGCCATTGTCCGAGTATACTTGGTGAGAAAATCGATTCATTGGCCAAAGCATTTCATACACGGTACGATGTTTGGCGCTGTACCCATTTCAACTAGTGGTAACTAGTTGAAATGGGTAAAGCCACCAGTTGACCTCTTTACGTCACTAGAAGAACAGTTCACTTCGGGTTCATGTCATTTCTCTGAAGCTCCATTGTTCAGAACTCTCGGTTGCATGGAGACTCCTCCTCCGGCGGCGGCGGAGCAGCTCCTTCGGGAGTCCGCATACGGCAACAATCCCTTTCTCCTCCATGTCATGTTTCATTCTGGACTTCAGAGAGTCAAAGCCAAAGTTAATTTCCCTCAATTCCTTCTCCATCATGGCTGAGATAACCCCCACTACGAGTCTTAACTTGTTGCTGTAGTACCAGAGAGTCTGAGAACCCGACGCAGTCTTTAAGATTCATAATATCAGAGAATATCCCCGTCAGTTCGGCCGCGGCTAAATGAATGAATAAAGATACAGTTGCACCTTTCCTGCTGTCAGCTCCCAGACCGTAGTCGAGGAGCACAGGAGAGCCTTCCCCTCCAGGGCCGATGTTCTCACGGAGGCAACACCATTCACTTTGACAGGCAGATCTACGTCTGCTTATAGATCGAAATGAAGCGGCCACCGATTATTGACAGGCTGGGTACTTTATTCGTAGTTCCACTAACTTAACAGTACACGTTTGCACAGACACAATCGGACTAGTTCATTCACTAAACTGACACGCGCATCCGCTTGCTCTCCTCGCTCGTCGAATCACTCACTGAAGTCACTCACACACACACTGCCATTCTCGCACACAAACGTACGCTACTCTCGTGACAGAAGCGTAGTGTGTACTGAATGCATGTTGATGATGATACACTTCACAGTGTGTAACTACATTGGCACGACACCGGCTTCATCCATCTTCTTTGCCACCTTTTTAAATAAATCGCCATTTCTCTTTTTGCGACGGTGACAACAACACGACTCGCCTCCTTATACTGCCGGCTCACGGCCCCGGGAAAAGCTTGAGCATGCGCAGAACGCAAAATCCGATTCCAATCGAATTGACCGTATACATGCACGTTTAATGCGCTATCAATCGAATAATCTAGGGGTCTTGATCTGACTATAGTCCTTTTTCCATCAGATTTTCAAGCGAATTAACTCTTAAAGCGAATTAATTTGTAGCGACATAAGAAGCGCCTAAACGGTTTTCCATCGACAGAATGATTATAGCGAATTAAAATTGTGTCACAATGCCCCGTGTTGAAGCGCATTTTTCTGACCCGCTAGATGATTTTCCATCAACAATGCGCATGCGCGACATTCTATATCGCTTCAGCCGTTTTCCATTACTTTTATGTCGCTAGAACTTTCCCAAAACCACCTGCAGAGCGAATTAACTTAGTGCGACAAAATCGGCGTTAGAGCGATATAACCCTTATTCCATCACATATGTCGCACTAACTTTTGATGCGCATCATTTTAAAGCGCATTATCTTTTTGATGGAAAAAGGACTAATGAGTAATTCGATCCGATTTTAGTGAGACTAAGGTGTATACATACGTTTTAATAATCCAATCATAGTCGGTCAAAGCCAATAATTCGATTTTCGAGTGATATTTAATACCATGTTTAGTTGCAAAATTTGTCCCGGACACTGGATTATCTGTTTATGGTGTATTTATGAGATCAGATTATATTTTGTGGACAAAAATCACAAAGGTTAAACTTCGTTTTTGATTGTTAAAAAAATAGGGGCAGGTCCAATTTCGTGAAAAAGATCGCTATTGCTGTGCACCGTTATGAAACCCAAAACCGTGTTCTTGCATTTGCATATGACTTTAAATGAGTATTTTGACTTTCCTTGGTCATTTTCTTCAATCCAAAGTACTCCCAAACCGCACTCCTCCATCAGTACTTCCTTTTCTAACTGAACCGGTCGCGGCGGCACTGCACTTGAGATGCTAGCTGTGTTGGCTAACATTTAGCTAACACCGTCACACAGAGCATTGTGCCGAATCACTGCCAGAGACCGCACTGCGAGTGAGTGACAGGCAGGGTGAGAAGAAAGAGAAGAGAAGAAAAAAGAGAGAAGAAAGCGTGCTGATCAATTGCAGATATCTATTTTGCGTGATTATGGGGAAGAAAAACGTTGTTCTGCAGTTTTTAAAAACACTTGAAAATATACCCTTTTATATTAACAAACCCTAAAAAATCCACTTGCCCAACCAGAAATCAATCTCAACTTGCCCAAATATTATTTTAACTGTTGGTGTCAACCCCTGGTTGGTAATTTGGAGGTGGATAAGGAGGAAACCAGCTCATTACCTGGGATGCTTAGAAGGCCGATAGCTGTGTTAGTGCGGATACACATAGACCGTCTCCCTGCAGGAGGGTCTTTTAAGATGGAAGACCCTG
Organism: Gadus macrocephalus; assembly: GCF_031168955.1. Taxonomy (NCBI): domain Eukaryota; kingdom Metazoa; phylum Chordata; class Actinopteri; order Gadiformes; family Gadidae; genus Gadus; species Gadus macrocephalus. The sequence goes on from NC_082395.1 coordinate 14,397,116, forward strand.
GGTTGGGGTTTAGCAACAATTATTTTGATAATGCACATCCCATTGGCTCAGCAAAGCAATAGATATTGGACCTGTGTGGGCTCAGGCATACCATTACACCAAAATGGTGTAAAAGTCTAAATGTTTATGGTAGTAACGGGTGTTTTCTAACGCAACTCGGCGATGACGTCACGTTGGGGAGACGTGGTGGAAGGTAGCCTCAGCTCAGTTTTGATGGTAGCCTACTAGTTCCAGTAACAACATCTTTGCCTAGTGTTGATTTCTAAGCTTTAACCCAGTGTGCGAAATAAGGGTCAATATTCAAGGGGGTCCTCCTCCCCGATTGTTGTGCAGTACTGATCTACATTTTCTCAATATGCAGTAGGCCTATAACATTACAATATTTCATGGATGCAAGCCAAGACAATAGCCTACATTACAACACACACACGCACACATTTAACAATTTTGATAATCCGTTATGCTATAGTATTCGTAAAGCAATGCAAACACGACAATAATTGGCACCAATCTGGCGCACTTAGAAAAGCAATCAACTGAATAAATGCCAGGTATAGCCTTCGGACACGCAATCAGTGCACTTGCAAATGAGTGCCTGCAGTATGACCGATCAAGGTGTGACAATAGCCTCTTACTCTAAGTTTGAATGGACCCAAAGTGTGGCAAAAAATATAACGTATTTATCTATCAAGGCATGTGTCTAGTTTTAATGTGATGTCTTTTGACATCACATACTAGACCACATACAAGGGAGACCCCTTGTATGTGGTCTTGTACTGTCCTGTGTGAGCCGAATCACCTGAATGAATTCCCGATGATTTGTGTAGTTTTGCAATAATAAAGACCTGACTAGGCTATCTATCTAGTGTGTGTGTGTGTGTGTGTGATTGCATTCTAAATTATAATTTCTTCTTTTACTTTAGCAAAGCACCATAGTGTGTCACAACCGAGTGGACCCCAACGGCTCACGCTACCTGCTGGGGGACATGGAAGGCCGGCTGTTCATGCTGCTCCTGGAGAAGGAGGAGCTGATGGACGGGGCAGTGGTCCTCAAAGACCTCCACGTGGAGCTGCTAGGAGAGGTGGGTTTCTGTCTCTGTCTCCGTGTGTGATTGCATTGGTTTTTATGTTTAAAGACGAATTACAAAAATTCAAGATAATTTACAGCACGTGATTACCATTTGATTTTTACTTTAATTCAGCCCTATACAATGCATTTCAGGTTCCTTTGGGCAGTTACCTTGCTTTTAACTGGAGCTTATTTAGTCCATAGGTTTCTTGGAATCAAATTATTGGAATTGTTGCCGCACCATTGGAATGCAGAGTTTAGTCACCCAAGACCCAGTAAAATATGTTATCATGCCGCTCTGTGGAACAAGCTTGAGGCATGAGTATTTATCAAGCTAGTAAGGTGGGCACATCGTTACAAAGGGAGATTATAAGGGAAAGTCTGTGGGGGGCGGCGAGCCGTGCACCAACCACCCCCGCAGGGCCAATCACAACGGCTCTATTTCCCTCCTCGTGAGATGAATAGGTAAAGCTGTGCACGTCATTAATAAAGGCACAGGTCGAACAATGGCCCCTTAGTGATGAATAAATCTGCTTGCTTTTACTGGCACAAAGTAAAGAATAGCCAATGTTTATTAAAATGAACAATATTGCATTTCATACTAATTAATCATTGTCCACTGATGAATGTTCTGTCACTTTACAAATTATTTATATTTTGCCAACAGACGTCCATCGCAGAGTGTCTGACTTACCTGGATAACGGAGTGGTGTTTGTTGGCTCAAGACTCGGGGACTCCCAGCTAGTGAAGGTAGGCAGTATTAAGAGGGGGCAGAAACGATTCAGGGCTAGTTCGATGGAAATGCATGATGGCCTTTCATAATGGGGGGAAAAGACACAACCCCAGCCCTGTGCTGGTACTCTAACCTTGGGCTCGTCAGAGAGATCGACTCACTGTTTCTTTGATTCTCTTGTCTAGCTGAACGTCGACAGCAACGACCAGGGTTCCTACGTGGGGGTGATGGAGACCTTCACCAACCTGGGGCCCATTGTGGACATGTGCGTTGTGGACTTGGAGCGGCAGGGCCAAGGCCAGGTATACAAAAGCTCACCAATCGAATGTCATTGTTGGCCCCGAGGAGACATCCTTAACGAAAGAACATTCTGGATACGTGCACGAGAACTCGGTGTCAGACAGGACGACAGAGGAAATCCCTTCAGCATCATCATTTTTCCCTTCATACAAGTGTCAATATTGGATGAATCCTAGTTTCATTGCCTCCTGATGGTGTTATTTGATGAAGGCATGCGCTTGCACAATTATTGTTTGTACAACCATCGTTAACCATACTTCTATATTATACTATGTCCATGCACCAAATGCCTCGTGAGACCATCCATTCACCAGGCCATTCACGTTTAGTTTCCTTGGCTGGGCAGCAATTGATTTTCAAAAATGGCCCTGACCTTTTGTTGTTTAAAAAACTTCAGCCAATCTGAGGTACGCTCGTGCTGTGTTCACTTTTGCCGAATCTATTGGCAGTAAAGCAAAAACATCTTTGAAATCAGAAGAAAAACCCATTTTCGAAATATTTTAACATTATTATTCTAGTCTATTTCAGATTCAAATAATTTTGATTGCTAAACTTAACTTGGGTGCCGTCATTGTTCTTAATTTTTTTGCCAGACTTTCTTTCTGGAAAAGGCTTTTTCAACGCAATAGAGGCCAAACTGCTCTGCAGAAAGTAAAAGAATGTGAACCCAAGAGATTAGGTTGGTCTCAAGGGGCTACACAACGCTGAAAACTGTCTGGAGTATATCAGGGATATTCTTTGAGTTGTCCGCTATGGTTAATCCAATCCCTTTTGTTAATATTGCAGAAATGTGCCTTTTTTTATTTGTTGCCTAATGATATTTTTTGGGGGAGAAATTTACAGACCAATGCAATTATATAACTATGCTTCTTCAAGAAGTAAACACCCCAAATTTATTTTTCCTAAGGCTAAACGTATTTGATTTCACCCAGTCAGGCATCTGACGAGTAAACCAGGCCGACGTCAAGTGGCGTCTAGAACAGGAGATGCCTCTTGACAGGATTCGGGATCAAGCCCCAGGGAAGCTGCTCGGCTCAGACAAGCTTGGTTCCGCCTCACTGTCTGTTGCACCCTCTGTTGTGAAGATGCTCTGCCGGCTCCACACCAATGCGCTAGTCCGACAAAATCCTGTGGAGACGCTCTGTTTGTTCTCTTCCGTCGGTGTATGTGTTTAAAACAGCACGCTGGAGTCTGCTCTAATGTACCTTAGCAGGTACATTAGACATACAGGTACATTTCTAATGTATATATGTATTTTTTTTTATACATTGGTAGTCAAGGCCGGGCCCTATTGTTGTTAAGGCGGCCGCCCTATCCATACATTGCTGGGAGAAACACTGCATAGTAAAGTCAGCCTGTAAAGGCACTGTTTTTTTCATCTGGCTTGGTGCTATAATCAAGCTATAGGTCTTCAAAAGCTGTCTTGGAGGGGCTGCAAATTTGGCGGGGGTGCCACAAAGATGTCTTAGGTTAAAGTGAGTGACTCCAAAGGTGTCTTTTTGAAAGTGGGTCTTTCTGAAGTCTGCTACGGATGCGTGTAAAAGGGATTTAATTGTAAAGTCTTAAATGTGACCATCGATCCATCCTGAGCCTTCTCTCAGGGTCCTCTCCATCTTGTCCCTCTCCCTTTTCAGTTGGTGACCTGCTCGGGTGCGTTCAAGGAGGGCTCGCTCAGAATCATCCGCAACGGGATTGGCATCCACGAACACGCCAGCATTGACCTGCCGGGAATCAAAGGTTTGCCCTTTTGGACATGTTGGGATTGGCCTGTGCAGGGAGGATGTGGCCAATCAATGCTAATTATAAAGCAAGTCAGCCAGATGGCCGAGCTGCATCGTCCCTCGCATTGTTAAGCACGATTGCGTCGAGAGTGGAAAATTGCCACAGTACGATCAGGCGTTTATTTTAAATCCCAGAAAAACACGATTTACCCTGGGAACATCACAAAATTTGTCTCCCATTACACTGTCCGAAACGGGTTGTTCTTAGGCTGGCTTCTCGCCACGGTAATTCAAAATATAAAATGAGTGACCGGTGGCCACTGGGTCTCAATAACAGGCACTTGTTAAACTTCAGCTGTTTATTGACCAGTCCTGAAAGCCTCCGCCATCCACTACCAAGGAATACTTGATGAGCAACAATTATTCACTTAATGCATCAATAGTCCCAACGAGAGGTCCATAGCCACAGCCCCTTTAAACAGCAGCCATACATCAGCCAATGACCTCCGTTCTACCTGTCTAAATCCAACAGCCTCTAATGGTGCTTATTGGAATGCATTAAAACGGGGGTCTCCAACCTTTTTAAACCCGAGAGCTACTTCAAGGGTACTGGGTCGTACGAAGGGCTACTTGACTCACAGGCCTCTTCTGCCCGTAGGGCACTGCCAGGTGGGTAGTTAGCCTGGAAGCTATTGTGACCGGTAATGGAATGTCGTTCCACATTGTGACGCTTGGCAGTTGCAACAGTCTCCCCGCAAATAAGACATACAAACTTGTCTTTCACCATAGTAAAAAATAACTCTTCCTTAAAATCATTATACCCATACCAAAATTATACCCCCATGTGTTACTTTATTTTGTGGGTAAACCCACAGCTAGCTCCAGATTTAAGTTGTGCTCGCTAGCTTGTCTCAGCAAAGAGGGTGAACGATAATGAACTGTCCAGACAAGGTTAGAGTTCGTAAAACATTTGTTTTTTAAATGTTACATTAAATATTGTCCTTGCCATAAAATCGACATCAATGCAAGGGTAATTGATTTAAAAAGAACACAATTAATATAAATATTAAAGGGACACTTTTGCATTAAGCTTTGTATCGTTAAATACCCAGTCATATTTTTTAATTCCATCATTTTCCCCTGAGATGGGAGAGATCCGTATCTACCTCTATCAATTCCTGCTTTAAATGACGTAAAATTATGATTTTTGCGTAATTTAAAGCAGAAAGTGTAAGGGGGGGGGGCTCTTAAGAACTACAAGCACATTACAGATCATTGCCCGTGGGTGCGACTTAGGGGTGTATGGTATAAACTAGGGGTGTAACGGTACACAAAAGTCACGGTTCGGTACGTACCTCGGTTTTTAAGTCACGGTACGGTACGATACGGTACGGTTAGGGGAATAAAAAAAAAAAAAAAAAAAGCAGCACTGAAAACACCAATAAACTTTGTTATGGCATTTCCGTTTCTGAATTCCCAGTGAGCTGGGTTTGTACAGCTCGCTTTTTTTTTTCACAGCAACGGTGATAGTAACACCTGGATGGCGCCTTTTCAAATGCGTGTGCATGTTAAAGTGCTGTAAGTAGACACAGGGAGCCCTATCCATAGCCGGACAGCCTGTCGGAGACCCTCTCCGTAGCTTACGTGCACATCCTATATTTTTAACTATGCGTCGAAACCATGGACCTATTGGTCGACGCAATCCGACATCCCGACTGAGAGCTGCTGATCTTATATCATATACACTGTATAAGATAGATCGGGCGGCCCGACTGAGAGCTGCTGAAAGGGATTACGGAGTCGGAGTAGCCGACTCGCCGAGCACAACAGCAGGACCGAGAAAAAAAAAAAAAATAATAGTTTCACTTCTGACACCAATGTAGTGACCTCGCCGGTGACATAATGATGTCGAGTCATTAGTAGTTGAAGGTAGTTTTAATGAACCAAAACCAGGTCACTGAAACCCGTAACGACATAACCAACGGCAGAAAACCGACCCAAAACAAACCCCGGTTACCCCGGCAACCCCCAACACGGTCTCACTCGCGTGCAGGCCCCCACCCTCCTGTTCTTCCAAAGCCCTCCCCCAGCTGACCTAATGATTAGCCCCCACGCTGATTGACAAGAAGAACATTACAATACATGCACATAGAACAACTGGCATAACGGACAACGAAATATAATGCAACACATAACACAAACTATTTAACTGTCCCAGGGTCGCTACATTACTTTGGCTAAACGGTCCGGGTGGAACTCCGACTTCAAGTTTTAAATTCCGTATTGCAAAACAAGCCTTTACATTCACCATATTAACGCTATGTACGCCACATTTACGAACCGCGGTACACCTCTGTAACCGCACCGAAGTGCCTGTACCGTGACGGTTCGGTACAAATACGTGTACCGTTACACCCCTAGTATAAACGGTATAGAGAGTACACCGGTGTGAATTTGCGCTACGGTATGGATTTTGATGTTACTGTGTGACCGTTAGTTCACACGAGCACTAAAGAAGCAATGATGTAGTACCAGAGACGCAGCCGTTTATTCATAGTATCATCCGTCGCACACAGCTTTTGGCCGCGTTCTATACGATATTCTAGAACACTCCGAAAGCTCCAGCAGGAGACCTGGAGCTTTATAGTTAAACGATATAATATATAGAAATCTATAATATCTTGCTACTATAATAGCAGGCCTGTTGCCAAAGTTACTCAAGTCGGTAGTTTACAGCCCTGAATAACATTAAAAGCTATTTAATAATTAATTTGCATTTATAGTAGGGCCCGACCGATTTATCGGCCTGCCGATTTAATCGGCCGATTATAGCCTTTTTGAAAATAATCGGCATCGGCCAAAAAGACGCAGATTACAACAGATTTTTTTTTATTTTATTTTTTTTATAAATGTTATTGCGATTAGTATCCTGCAGATTGCGCTCCTACTCGCCTTGCTAACTAACAACTTTAGCTGGAGTAAAAAAGAGGAGATTGAATTTTACCGTACAACATGAAAGCACGCTCGCTCAGGCAGCTGCGAGCTCACCTCACCAATGTACACAAGACGCGTTGTTTGAGCATGTTGTGCCTGTTTTTCTTTAGGTCCCAGGCCATGTTAATTTGTTATACTGTAGACTAACGGTGAGACCATACTGCTCAGCACGCACGTGTTAGTCACTGCTCACGAGCGCAGCACATTGGGAGTTAGTTATTTATTTTACATTTTACATTACACTAATTTTTGACTGTAAATGTATTCTAAAACACTCAAAGGTTCTGCATTCAATTCACATATTCGTCAAAAGTGTTTAAAGTATATTTAAGGTATCAAAAACTACGTTTTATAGCCTTTTTTTTTTGGGGGGGGGGGTTTTATCGGCCGATTTAAATCGTAATTGTAATTTTTCTCTGAAAATAATCGCCATCGGCACTCAAAAATCAATATCGGTCGGGCCCTAATTTATAGTATACTACACTTTCCATTGAACCATTACCCCTGTTACCATAAATTGATTTTATAATGTAATCAAATACTCACACACTAGCTGCTTTCAGACGCACGTGTAAGTCCTGATATTCTCCTGATGGGCCGTATGTGTGAACAACATTTGTACCCTGAAAATCTCCTGAATAATACTACCCCTGAGGTAGTATTTTCTCCGTAGGAAATGTAAATTATCTGTTGATGACGCTTCTGCATGTCATTGAGTGGCCCCCTAAATGATAATCAGCCTGTTGCCTTTTGTTCGCTGAATGGATAAAAAATATTTAAATCTTGGCCCTGCCCTTTAAGAGTAATTTGTGGTTGAACAAATGTTATATGTTGAAAAATTATAGGCAAAATGTTATTATATTATGCGCTCAGAAATTTGTTACATTATCTACTGTGGCTTCCACATTATTACTATGGATTTAATTACAATTAGAGGTTGAGCGAACGCTGTGTTCGCCTCTGGATGATATGAATAAACGGCCGCGTCGGGTTCTTCCGACGTTTCTGGTCCTTCCACATCAATCTGAAGTTGCGGTATATCTGGACTTCAGAGAGTGAAAGCCAACGTTTCTTCCCCCAATTCCTTCTCCACCATGGACAAGAATCAAAACACGGGTCTTATTTTGCAAATCCACACCCGCCCGTACCCGCAAATTTCATTCCGCACCCTACCAGACACGCTATAAATTCATACCGACGTCCGACCCACACCTGAAGGAAAACATTGGAATGCCGGGGAATAGCACTACCTGGTGTTTGGCGTGGTGCTTTAGATTGATGTGCAAAAAAAGCACATCATCTACTGTTTACGGTTTTAGTTGACTCCTCCACTCCTGAATAACATATCCAGCACCAGAGAACTCTCTCACATTTGCAGAAACCCGAGACCGACCCGCGCTGTTCAGGCGTCCGTCCTGACACAGTACATTATTTTTCACCCGTTTCATCCAAATGGTGCGGGTCACGCGTCGGGTATCCGACGCAGGCTTAAATTCCTAATATCATCTGGAGGCGCACACAGCTTTTGGCCGTGATATTACATATAATCTTATATTATATAGAAGCCTATATAAATATAATATTATTTACCGTAATTTTTAGACTATAAACCGCGCCTTTTTTCCCCTTTTTCGATTCTGCGTCTTATTTAGCGGTGCGGCTAATCTATGGATTTTTACAGCTAAAGGCCACTAGGGGACCTCCTAAATCTATCGATTTTACAGGTTACAGTGCACAAACCCTTACATATGGTAATTAGGGCTGGCCCGAATTATTCGAATATTCGAATACTCGTTCGGGAAATTAGTATTCGAAGCTTAAATCAGTATTCGGAGCTTCGTTTTTTTTTTCACGTATGTGACGTTACCAGAGCGAGGGAGGCAAACTAAGCGTCAGCAACATCAAGCAGAGAAGTGAGAGAGGTGGAGGAAGAATAGATATCTTGTTTCCCTTTACTTTATAACACAACATTAGAAGGATCTCGGGAGGAAATGTAATACTTAGCAAAATGCTAACCTTAGCTTAGTTGTTTGTTTACGTTTGTTGTACAGCGCCGCACCAATCAACTGTGACTGGCTTGCTGCAGAGCGTGAGCGTCTTGGGAATACCCGGTCAATATAATGGATATAATATGGACACATAAGACAATCAATATTTGGTGTTTGTTATGGATTTATTGTGCAAATTCCCTGAAAAGATGCACGTTCCAGGATGAATTGAAAAGCTCCCGTAAGGGCTGAGATGGCAGAGGACAGTTGATTTGGAACGGAACAACAGCTGTTCGTTTCACGGCGAAAAACTAAGGAACTTCAACCTACTTAGGCCTACTAATTAACGTTCAAAAGCTATTAAATCTTCAACAAAATATGCAGATACTGTCAAAATCGGTTCCAGGGAGTATATAGGGATTATTAATGTTGTTTTTGATGGTGTTTTTTTCTGGAACGAGTATTTGAATATTCGCTCTGAAAAACCAACGAGTATTCGCCTGAAAACTGGCATTCGGGCCAGCCCTAATGGTAATTAAACATTAAAACACCTGCGGCTTATAGTCCAGTGCGGCTTATATATGTACACATCATTCAATTTAGCTGCTACGGCTTATACTCCGGTGCGCCTTATAGTGCGGAAAATACGGTAGATATAGAGCTCCGGGAGTCCGCAAACGGCAACGATCACTTCTCCTCCATGCTGTAGTTCCCTCTGGACTGCAGGGAGTCAACGCTGATTGGCTTTACTCACTTTACTCACTCGGGTGCTTTTCAACAGCTTTGCTTGTCTGTCCGTTTATTTCATGCACCCTTCTCCATTCCTAAACAGGTCTGTGGCCGCTGCGCTCAGAGCCTGGCCGAGACACCGACGATATGCTGGTGCTGTCTTTCGTGGGACAGACTCGGTGAGGCCTCCTTCAGCAAAGTTTGTCAGTTAAGTGCTTGACAACCACAAATTGCTCCCATCTTATCAGTCTTCATCTTCTGCTTCCTCTTTCCACCCCCCTCTACCGCTCCTTACCACGCACACACACACGGACACACGCATACATACACACGTGCATGCACATACACATACACGCTGCAGAGTGCTGATGCTTAGCGGAGAGGAGGTGGAGGAGACAGAGCTTCCAGGCTTCGTTGACAACCAGCAGACCTTCTACTGTGGAAATGTTGCACATCAGCAGCTTATCCAGGTAGGTACACACACACGCACACACGTGCGCACACGAACAGGAACAGGCTGCCACATCCTACTGCTTATGTGTAATTAATGTGCCCACCAAGCAATTCTTGCTTCATAATGATTAATTTAACAGTTAAGAGTCCCTGTCTATTTTCCAGGCCTTTACTTTAGAATAATAATTCCACTGATGCTTTTGACCTCTCGTGCATGATTTGAAAAAACTGAAATGTCCATTTCCCTTACATTTGCTGGACTGGACATTGGACCATTTGAATGCCCTTGAAGACATTAGGGCTGTAACGATACGCGTATCAAACCGAAAATCGCGATACTCAAAGCCACGAACCTGTCTCGCGGTGTGAGAAGGCAGAAGCGCGATATGCCCTTTCTAACTCTTCGGTCAAATTGTCAGATTGAAATTTGCTAATAATTTGTCTAAATAATAGTCTGCTGACAGCGCCCCCTCCTATCGATGCCGTAAATATTTGACGAGATGCCCTCTCTGTGATCACAGCTCTCCGTGGCTACGGAGGATTGCATTTCTCCACAGCCGTCGAAGTCCTCATATGCGATATGAACGACATTTATCCAGAGTGGGCCAAGCGCGAAAAAAATTGCCTGTGTGATCCTGTCTCTATTGTTTTGTGTGATTTGACTGGCAGTTTGTCTGCTTATAGGTCGGAATGAAGCGGCCACCGATTATTGACAGGATGGGTACTTTATTCTACTGGACTCATTCGCTTCTTCACTAGACACACGCGCTACCGCTCGCTCTCCTCGCTCGTCCACTCACTCGCTGACGTCACTTACACACGCATACGCACACTGCCATTCTCCCGCACACACATATGCTACTCGTAACACTATGCCTCGTTATTGCGACGTTCATGTTTTTCCTCATCTATTGAAAGTTAGGCTATTAAACATGTTGCATTCTATACGGCCTGATTATGTCATTATTTAAGCTACATAGCCTAATAAGAAGCGCTAATAAGGATATTTGAATAAACCAACCAAACAGTTAAAGGGCCCTATTATGCCTACCAGCAAAAAGCATCCTCCAACTGCAATCTTTGGTTATTTCTTTATTAATTTAGCTATACTTTAATAGTATTCTTTCGGTTCAAATCTGTTCAGTGTTCCAAATTATTTGTTATTAAATGTTACATTAAGATAATTGGTATTTAAGTGTTGTTTAAATAAAATGCTTTTTAAATTTAAAAGAATCGTGGGATGTATCGAACCGTGGGTCAAAAATCGTGATACAAACCGAATCGTGAATTTGTGTATCGTTACAGCCCTAGAAGACATGCATTTTAACACATCAGAACAGTTTTTTACTGAAATTCAGGTCCAAATTCTATTTTGTTTGTTTGTAGGATGAATTTGAGATCAGTTAAGACCAATTTGATCCAGGTACATATTATTCTTACAAAACATGTGTGTTACATTAAAACATGTAAACATACAATAATTATTGAAATCGTTATTGGCTGATAAACATAAGAGAAAGCTTCAATATAAATAGTATAGTTAATTTCTCAGATTGACACATGGCTGTCGGATATTATTATTTTGTTGGAGGGTTTGGATGAATATTCTGAGTTCTCACAGTGCTCATATTTAAGCATTGTCAAATTCTCAAAACCTGCAGTGTGTAACTGTTTCACTGCAGCCATCACTCTTTTCAAACACATCCACCCACGTCTCAATCACACGGGAAATCTGTTCTCTAAAATGAATTTGGTCTGCAGAGAGAAATCCTTTTTTGAACAAAAGTGGTGCTTGCAGAGAGATGGTATGATGGGCCATGTTTGGACATGGTAGCATTTGTATTGTTTCCCACAGGCTAACACCAAGAACTACTACAAAGAAGCACTAGGAAAGCATTGATTGAAAACTATGATTAACCGTTCTTTTAACCTTGACTAACAAATGATAATGGGCCTAGCTGAACAAAAATAAATCAAAATCTTCTCCACTATCTCAAATAAATGCCTGTTTTATTTATTAATATTAATTTATTAATTAATAATTAGTTGCCTTAGAGTTTTGTTTGGGAGATCTGTAAGGAGACCATTGCAGTAAACAAGCCTACTATTGTACAAATCTTTGTATGTTTCTGGTGGACATGAGCCCTCCAAGTCTTGCTATGTTTTAAGGTGATAATAGGCAGAATTTGTAACTGATTTGATGTCCCTGTCGAAATGTAAATCTGAATCCATGATAACCCCTAGATTTCGGGCTTTGATTGAGGTATTCAGGGACAGTGAAGGTTTTGGGTTATTTTAAGCATTTAGATGTTGAATAAAGAGGGTCCTAAGATTGAAACTTGTGGGACTCACGTTGGTTGGTTCTGATGCAAATTTCCCAATGGAAACAAAGTATTTTCTATCTGGGAGGTATGACCTAAACCAATTTAAGACTATGCCTGAAAGCCCCACACAGTTCTCTAATCTGTCAAAGTATTGTATGTTCTACAGTCGAATGCAGCACTGAGGTCTAGTAGCATTAGTATTGAGATTTTACCAGAGTTTGTGTTAAGGCGGATGTCGTTTAAAACTTTAGATGTCATAGCAGCCAGTTGATGCAGGGAAGTGATTAAGTTGCTGAAGGACAACTTTCTCGATGATTTTACTCATGAAGGGTAGATTTGATATTGGTCTGTCAGACTAACTTTTTGCATTGGTTGCACTGGTGCGCCAATTTTTTTTTTAGGTGCACCAAGCACCTTTAACGCTATAAGGTCACCTTTTTAATGCTCTCCATAACTTTCATATAGTGTGAATGATTTTTAAACAAGAAAAATGGTGGCAGCCCGTAACCAATGTTTTCACAACCTTCTACTCGTGAAAATGTCCTGAACGGCAGTCAAACCTGTAACTTTATTTTATATATAAAAAAATATGTCGCATCACAAAATTAAACATTAAGCAAAATAAAAGGGCTTATGCCGGTAATTTACCCCTAAAACAACATTTTGCTCCACTATTTCATCATATATTTATAGCGAAAAATGTGTAACCTTAAATATTTTGTTCACACTCTGGAGCCCTGTCTGTAGTTGTTAATGATAGAGGCATCTAGGCTCTGCTGTAATAGAAAGGTGTTTAATAACTGCAGTTTTCTAGGCTTTTGGAAAATAACCTGATCGGAGAGAGTTGTTAAGTATTTGCTCTCATCCGGCCCGCCTGGGCGCACTTTTCCATTCCGGTGGAAGACGCAGAGCACACTGTGTTTGTGCAACAGCTTAAAAGAAAGGCAAAGGCCAACAAGACCATTAACGAGAAAATGAAACACTCGTAGAAGTGCTTGACGCATGCCCCCGTGATATTTTCCCCAACATGAACAGCCTCCTCACATTGCCCATGACGACAAAAACTGTAGAGACTCTTTTCAGCGTTCAATCGGATAAAAACAGGCACCAGGGCAACAATGTTGACAGATAGACTGAACTCTTTGTCCCTGCTTTCATTTGAAAGGGAATTGACTGATTCACTGGAATATCAAGAAATACTTGCTGTGTTCAGGACGAAACCCCGCTGTTTCCTGCTGTAAGCCCCACAAGCAAGTTTTAATTGAATTGTGTGCATTTGTGATTATTTATCAGTTATCTCTGAAAAAAAATTTGATCGTTTTCCTGCTGTTTTTGATTAGCAGCTGTGTCAGATTTAATGCTGCTGTTATTTCATGTCCATACAGTTCTTCTGTCATTCTGAATTTATAAAAAAAACAGTTAGAATTTTGGACAGTTCCCTGCCTGCCGTTCTGGGTAAATAAATGGAGAGAGAAACAGACCCTCCAAAGATATAATTCTGTTTCAGTCTTTTTGTGTTTTGAACGTTCAAAAGAGATAAATGAAGTGAGGCTTACTGCCAAGGTATGTCTTTGTCCGCTTCAGCTCTGAAATGAGGACAGCGACACAAGAGCCACACAGGTAGGCTACTGAGCCGCTGTCCTCAGTGCCGCAGAAAAGCGCTGAAACGGAGTTGAAGGGGAACCCAGGTTTTTTTTTTGGCTTATTTTAACTGGCCCATCCAGTTTTCTGGAGGCCCACACACAATCGAAATCCTGGCACTGCTAGTGCAGTCAAGGAATTGTGATTGATTTTTGTGTAGTTCAAATGGCAACCTAACATTATAAGATAAGAGGACACCCGAATTTCTCGAAAGTAAATTCCAGTGTCACCTTATAAAGTCATGTTCTGTTATCTTATGAGGCCTCACACAATTTGTAAAATCTGACTCCATGCGCAAATCATCCATGATTGAAAAAAAAGTAGCTACTATAAATATATGGTCGAGCACTATAAATATAAGCCACTCTACTCCAAGTAGAGTGGCTTATGGTTGCTCGTCGCTGTCTGGCCGAGTGTAGTTGGAAGTGTAAATGTACCTTGAACAGAGTGCTGTTGTTTCTGTTTCATTTTGCTTGCTTCTCCATTGTTTTCCTCTCCCGTCCAATAAAATATCCTCTTGCATGCCTTTCTCAGATCATTTTGATAACTGTCAACTTTCTCTGTCCTGCAGCCCTTTCTCCTACTGTTACCATAGCTAAGCAAGGTCTGGTAGTCGTTTCAAATGCAATCATGTGCCCATACACCTCAGATGTTGTTCCTTTACTTCATTTTTTAACACATATTTTTCCATCTCTAAAAAAGTATCCTCTGCAGTCCTTGGGAGAATGTAATTAAGAGTTTATTTTCAACTCCGTTTCCAAGCCTCAACAACAATAAGCCTTCTTAATGAGGCTGAGAGCTTGATGGAACATTATCAACTTGGAATCTGTGCTTCCATGCGCAGCACGATGCTACAACCCGCTGGTTTGAGGTGTGGGATGACAATCATTCGAAATCAAAGTTTTTGCTAAGTTTGTAGATAAAATAAATTGATGCGACAATTGTTCCACTTAATTAACTTAGCTGGCACACATTTTGAGCTAATTGGATATGGTAGGGGGGGGGGGGGGTGGAAAAGAATAGTACCAGCAGATTTTGGCCTCTATCTAATTTTCTTTATTATTAATGGACGCAGCCCCCTCGAATTGAACTACATAAGGGGGAAGCGTCACCATCCGACTCACCGGGCTCTGTCTCCTGTGTGTCCTGTGTCTCCTCTGTCTCCTCTGTCTCCTCTGTCTCCTGTGTGTCCTGTGTGTCCTGTGTACAGATAACATCGGGCTCGGTGCGTCTGGTGCTGCAGGAGAGCAAGGCGCTGGTCAGCGAGTGGAAGGAGCCCCAGGGCAGGAACATCAGCGTGGCCGCCTGCAACCACACCCAGGTGGTGCTGGCCGTCGGCCGCGCCCTCTTCTACCTCCAGATCCTGGCTGGGGAGCTCAAGCAGATAGGGTGAGACACCATTCGACACCTTCATGCACCCAGCAGCACGCGCGACACATGCACAAGACACAACAACAACACACGCGCGCGCACAACACGAACACGCACGTGCGACACACGCGCAGGTGCACGTGCGACACTCGCATGGACGCACACGCTACACACGCGCACGCCAGACACACAAGCGGCACACGCATGCCACACGCGCGCAAGTGACACACACACACACGCACACACGCGCACGTTCGACACACACACACACACACGAGCTCGAACACAGGCTAGAACACGCGCACGCTACACACGCAGCAGACACACGCACGCAACGTACGCATACATGCAACATACAAACACTCCAGATATCCTGGCCGAGGAGCTCAAACAGATGGGGCGAGACCTACAGACTCTCTAGCAAAAGCTTTGCCATGTTATCTTCGTTATTGGTCTCGCTATCCCCTTTTCTTTTTAGTGTTACTTCATAGCCGACAGATATCTCACAAGTCAGTCTGTTCATTGTGTGTTCTGCAGCACCACATTGATGGAGCATGAGGTGGCCTGTCTCGACATCACCCCCCTGGGGGAGGCTGGCGACCAGTCCCCCCTCTGCGCCGTTGGGCTGTGGACGGACATCTCAGCGCGGGTGCTAAAGCTGCCCTGCTTCACGACCCTCCACAAGGAGATGCTGGGAGGAGGTGAGGGGGACGGTGTTATGGTGATTTATCCCAGGGGGGACACAACTTGTCAGATTAACGACGAGAGGGTGTGTGTTTGGTCAAATGGGTGTATTTGATTGACAGGTCCACTGCTTTCCATACAGCGGTAGAAAAGGGTTTCTGTTGACGAAATCAAACCAATGTTTGTCTCGTCTGTCTTGGTTCTTCGGTCTGTCTGTCTCGGTCTGTTTCTCTCTTTTTCTTGGGTCTTTGTCTCTCTTTCCAAGCAGAATGACTTAATTTACATAATGGATGCATTTGCGAATTGAGACAACACAGTAGAAAGAAATTTCACATGGATTATCAACACTGGTGTTTTCAACCAGATAATGAAAGGGGGATGATGAAGAGGCATGGCGCCTTATTATTACCATTATGATGAAGGAGGTATCAGATCACCCTACCCGCTATTGGCAAACCACTCTGCTATACTCCACTGGCTCCCAGTTTAGCGATATAATTTTGAGGCACATTACAGATGTCTTTTGAAGCCCTTAGGGGCATAGCTCCACCCAGCATGATGCTTGACCCAAGAACACTCCGTTTTCTTGGTAGGGTGTCCTTGATCTTCAGGAGGCCGATTTTCAAATGAAAGGTATCCAGACTCATTCCAGTAGGACCTTTAGGCGTTTGGAATGCCCTGCCTTAATGTGAACTCGATTTCAAAATCACTTCTTACGTCACCTTTGGTGTATTTAGCTTTCATCTTATCTGTAATTCAGCCTTTCATGTTTTAATTTATTAATTTGTTTATTTGATCATTCTTTATCTTGTGTGTGTGTTGAATTATTTTCTAATTAAATTCCTTAAAGCTTTTCTTTGATTTGGCCCATCAAAGCACTTTGTACATTTTTTATAAAGGAGCCATACAAATAAAGTTTCATAATTATATTTCTTATGCTCTCATGCTGTTGGGGTAAGTGCTGCTCGGTGAGCAGATCATTTTCATTGATTGTTTTCCATGTGTTACAGACATGTCAATGCAAAATAGTTTTCTTTCCCCCTCATCTGCTTGTCTGTTTTATTCTGCACACGGCAACAGGAGTTGCATTGAACATTTTGGCTTAACTAGTCGATATGTAATGTTCTGTTGCCTTATCACAGACTTATTTTCAGAGCATGCATCCCAAACAGCAACTCACAGGTGTGTGTGTGTGTGTTCTGGTACAACATAAGATAAAAACACTGGCAGTTATATTAGACTGGCAGTTATACAGATATTATTTTGTGATCCTCCATAAATAGCTCTTGAGGGGCTTTGTTTGAAATGTCACAAATATATATTCATTGCAATTATTCTTCTATAAGACATATCGCGGCTGGTGTTTAGGAGGGACAGCTGTTGAAACATTATGCATTTCATTGCAGTCTATGTTAAAATCGTTTACCGTCAAAATTTGAGCACAAAATGATTTTGTTATTAAAGGAAGCATAAGCTTGCAGTTTTATTAACCTCATTAAATGGCTGCTCACCAAAGCAGAGAATATCCGACGGCAGTGTTGTCATAGGAGCACGCTCTGTTGGGTTTCCTCCTCTTGTGATGGAGCCTGTGTTTTTCAGAAATCATCCCCCGTTCCATCCTCATGACCACCTTCGAGGGCAGCTACTACCTGCTCTGCGCTCTCGGGGATGGAGCACTCTTCTACTTTGGTCTGGACCTGCAGACGGGTGCGTCTTACCTTCTTGCCTTCCTTCTTTTCACCACATAAAATCTTTCATCAAACACAAAATTCCCCATCCAGCTCTGATAGAGGAAGTGCCTTAAAAAACGTCCATCTGAGACACTTCACTTTTTGTAACCACATCACTCAGCACTGTTGGTAGGACATGAGAACAAATTAATAATACCATTTTTTTTTATTGTTGCATCCATTGCCGCGGGGATGCAAGAGGAAAGTTCAGCGGCAGAGCCATAAGGAGGCATACTAAGTTCTGTTTGAGCTACCATAACAGACTCCCGGGCGCCATGTAGAACAGATTAATTTAAAAATAAATAAAGATTCCAACACTCGTCCATTGATACCAGCCTACTGTAATGTCGTCCTACTCCTCCCTCCTCCTCATATTTAACCACAGTTTGAACACTATTTCCGTGGAAGACCCACAGTTTGGTGTATTTGTTTGATTTGTGTTTCTGTGGATGCGGCCGTTCAAAGGCCTGCTGCGCGAGCGCAAGAAGGTGACCCTGGGCACCCAGCCCACAGTGCTGCGCACCTTCCGCTCACTGTCCACCTCCAACGTGTTCGCCTGCTCCGACCGGCCCACCGTCATTTACTCCTCCAACCACAAGCTGGTGTTCTCCAACGTCAACCTCAAGGAGGTCAACTACATGTGCCCGCTCAACTCGGAGGGATACCCAGACAGGTGAGGTGTCCCCTGTGTGGGGGGATTTATAGGATAGATCACCGCTTCTCACAGGCTCTCTCTCAGACAATGTCTGGAGAACAGGTGTGGTTCCTTTTTAACACCTTTTTTATTTAAAAATAAAAAGTAGATGTATATAATGCATTTGCTTTCCTGCTGTCGCAAAAAGGTCTGTCATTCTCAAAGCATAGCTGCCATCGATGTCCTTGGAAGTACTTTATCTGAAGTTTACCTCACCTAACAGCTGTTCGGTTTTTAAGACTTTTTTTTATTTCTTGCCCAGTTTGGCTTTGGCCAACAACAGCACCTTGACCATCGGGACCATAGACGAGATCCAGAAACTCCACATACGGACTGTTCCCCTCTATGAGTCTCCCAGGTCGGTCACCCTTCTCAAATGTTTAGGATGTATAAAAGCAATAATACTGAATAATTATTGAGTTAGAATGGGTGGAATAGGTACCCTTGTGCTTCTCATCGTTCCTTCTCTGTATTATTATTATTTTTACTATTTTCTAACATCTTCACTTTATTTGTACTCTGTTAAGGGGCTAATATGGTACGCATTGCACTCCTCACCATCTGTGTTCATTCTCATAGTTTCTTCCTGGACATTAAGAGAGGTGTTTCCTTACCCCTTTAGGGCTTTGTGTAAGGGGTTGTTGTGTAACGTGGGCCTGTGAGGGTCTTTGAGACTGTACCTGGGATTAAGGGATGTATACTAATAACATTGACGTGACTTGACTTCTGGTCCATGCTTCCTCAGACGTATCTGCTACCAGGAGGTGTCGCAGTGTTTCGGGGTGCTGTCCAGCAGGGTTGAGGTGCAGGATGTTAACGGCACAACGTCTGCTGTCCGGCCCAGTGCCAGCACTCAGGTACGCGTGTTTGTTTGCACATCAGGATTCATAGGACAGGGGGACAGTAGGCCCCAAGAAGCCAGGGCATCTGTAGTAAAAATTCCTATTATACTCTAATCTTGTTGGACCCTACGTTATAACAGAACTTCTGGGAGGAAACGGCACAGAGCCTTGGCTGGAAACCAAAAAGTGCCTTGATTCATGTTTTGTTATAGAGCAATTCTAGTATGGATGAAGTGGAAGAAGCCTATAATGAGTATATTTCTTAATAATTAGAAAAAAAGAAAGGAAGGAACAGCAAGTTCACATATATTTCAGCTCATCTGCGATTAGACTTTAGATATTAATCCAAAATCTGATTTAGGAAACTCATTATAACTGAATACTGTGCTGTATATCCCTATGTATTTGGGTGTAGGGACCAGTAGGTTTGCCTGTTGCAGGGGAAAGATCTGAGTAGGGGAAAGAGACATGGTTGTGTCACTAGCATCTCATTATTCAGTGCAAGTGGTGGGGGTGGTGGCCAGGAATAGCAGGTGCTATTGCACCTGCTAGTGTGTGCATGCACCAGTGGACCTGCAGGCACAGCGGGTGGGTCGTCAAGGCCCATGGAGGGATGGGGCTGTCAGATAAAGATGGCCTGGTGATCAGGGCCACCCCCTCCCAGGTAAGACCATGTCACAGCTGGGAGCTTCTCAAAATAGTCCCACTGGTGAGCCTGCTCACAGGTGCTCTGGGACACATAACACCTGGGGAAGGTGTTCCTACACTGAATAACATTAAGAGAAGGAAATAGTCATTTTTTTAAGGTGGACTGAACTGGATAAGAATTTAAGTTCAATGCACACGTGTGTGTCCACTCTTTATGCTGGTGCGATGCCCGACAGCGTACGTCAACATTGAATACCTTTTTAAACAATTCTCACGTAGCCGTCACCAGAGTTGGCGGAGCTGAAAATAGACAGCGACAAAGACGTCAGGTCGAAGAAAGAAGCAGTGGTGATACTGCATAACTCCAGGGTGTATTGCAAAACCAATTTGATTGGAATACGTTACCAAACCCTGGGTCGCTCATTATGGGCTGGCTGCAGTTATATTGACAATAAATACGACTTTACTTGGCTTCAACAACAAGCTTCAACTATGCAGGATTGTGTGCAAAGCCCACAAAAAATACCCACACACAAAACACGCTATATAGAAACCATATACATTATGTACAATATGGTTTGTACTTACTTGTAAGGGATTCCATATTGAGGATTTATATTGATGGCAAGATTGTATTTTGTTGCTTAGTAGTGGATATGAATACATTTTATGGTTATTTTATGAACCAGGCCAGTGAGTCTATCAGCAGCTGCTACCAGCAGCAAACGGTCATTCCATATACCAAAGGGGCAGGGGATGAAAGTGCCCCAATATATCTTCAAAGTATTAATAGCCATGACAGAGCAGCAGAAGAGCCTCAAGTGGTCTCATAGCAGGTGATGTAACGTCTACCTTAAGGACTATGGATTGCAATTAAACCACAACCCGAGACCTGGAGCAATCATGAATGATAATAAGTACAGACCCGCTATGCTATGAAAACAATATCATACCTAATAGCCCACACAGCAACCATTCCTCTTGAATGACAACACTTCGGCCATCCACTGAACACATTCTAATCATATGGTTTCCAAAGATGCAAGAGCGGTCACTCTGTGGCGTTGTCATACTCCTATTTCAATGCAGGAATTCAATACGCGGGTCAAAATGAGAAACATTTAATTAATGCAGATATTATAATTACTGCTGATGGTTTCTTGGCAACATGTTTGTCGCAACAAATGCTGCTGCCGTCATTTTAACACAGCGACTGCTCTTCGTGTGCCCTATGTGCTTTGCTGTTGAGTCGCTTACAAAATAATGCACTTCTCAACCACTATGAATTAATTGTGGACTTTCGGCCATTCGATGAACACCTCGTTTGGGTTACTGATGGGGCGGAAGCTGGGGGCAGCTGTTAAACATGGCTGTTTCGGTTTTATTTTTTGAGGAGGGTTTTCCAGCTAAAGCTCCAATGCTTTTCTTTGCAGTTGTAGACTCTATGTGGCAAGTTATAGATTGTGTCTTGATTGTGTAACACAAACACAGCCACAGCCACACACAGCCACACACACACACACAGCCACACACACACACACAGCCCCACACACACACAGCCCGGTCAAAGCCAAGCCGGTAAGGTTGCGGCTTGACACACCCTCCAATTTCACTGTCTTGCCTGTGTAAAACCGAGGGGGTATAATCCGCCTTCGCCAAGGAGCTGGCCCTCTTGGTTCAAACCCCAACATATTCTTTATTTTGCTGACCACATGTTATTTTTTTTTCTGATGAAAGCCTCGTAACGAAAGTTCCTCTGCTGGTTTCTCGTAGATCTTACCATCTATCCCTGTCTTCGTTAATTGCGACTGCATCACCTTCTCTCCCATGATGGTCAGCAGCTCACGAATTTGACAGACTCTCCAGACTTGCTGTTTTGTCTCTAGACAACGCAGCGAGTCTGGAGAGTCTGTCGGACTTGGGTAGAGGTGTTGCTGCGTTGTCTCTAGACAACGCAGAAACACCTTTACCCGAGTCCCACCCCTGGAACCCTGCAGCCTAGTCTAATCGCATTTATAGGAAATTTATCCTCCAAAATGTGTAGGGTCAGAGAGGTTAAATTGGAGTGCGAAAATCTATTTCCAGCAGTGGGGGAGGCGGGTATATGAAAACAGCAGCTGTCAGTCTGCCTGCCTCTTCCCTCCCTCTTCATCTCTCATCTTATAGACCCTCAACAACCCGACATACAGGTCAAAACAAGCAGCCAATCTGTTTCGTGTTTGTCCGTCTATATAACACTCACGTATTTCATCTCCCCCCCGCAGACCTTATCTGTGTATCCACTATCTGTCTATTCTTTGATCCATCCAACCAATGCGTCTGTCAGCCTGTCTTTCATCTCTCCATCTCTTCCCATTTTTCTCTCTCTCCCTGCAGGCTCTCTCCAGCAGCGTGAGCTCCAGCAAGCTGTTCCCAAGCAGCACTTCGCCCCACGAGGTCTCCTTTGGGGAGGAGGTTGAGGTCCACAGTCTGCTGGTTGTGGATCAGCACACCTTTGAAGGTAAGCCCTCCAGGGGGGCTGGGGGTTCTCATCAAGCTAAAGCTTTGCTGGTGCCGTCTGCTGGCTCTTACACGAAGCACCTGGAGGTGAAGTAACGCATTCAATGTTCGGGAAGCAGAGCCTAGGTATATCAGCTAACGCGCAAATAAACATACCCTCCATACAGGACCAAGTGCTACAGAGCTCAATTCAAATGCGAATTTCAGCTCGAAACAGTGCATGTCCAACTGTGTGGTTGAAATTGGTTTTAAAAATTGCAGAATTAATGATGAATAAACATCAAAATTAAGATGGTGAAAATACGATCTAGCTAGCCATTATTGCTGAAAGTGCAAATGCGCTGTAGCTTTCATTGGATATCGATGTTTATCACCCACTGGGAGACAAGGTACTCAGCCAACTCTAAGTCTACAGAATGGCAGAAAGTAGGTCAAATTAATTTGCATTCTACCTAGCTTCAATCGAATTAGTGTAACACACTGTAGTACATTACATATGGCCGGCTGAATTTCAGATGAAAACTAGTTTTGATCTTTATAATCCTCATGATCTGGAGCATAGGGAGTTTGCTAGCTGGTAGACTGCAGCAACCAACTTCACTGCTAAAATAACCTCAGCACTTGATTGCTTTTTGGTTGTATATTTTGGAGCCTTACCATTAAAGGGACACTTCACCCATTTGCATTAGGCTATGTATCGTTAGAAACCCAGTCATATTTTTTAATGGTCTTGCATGACGCTGAATTACATTACCTGAAGAAGCAAAGTGCTGAATACATTGTTACAAAAGCTGGAAGGTAAACTGTAATACTGTCAAAGCTGGAAGATGGTATTCAGTTAAGTTATCCTTTATTTATCCCTTTTTAGGGGGAAATTCTTCTCTGCTTTTGAACCATCCGGGTAGCCGGTGAACACATACACACACATAGAGGTCCACACACATGGACACACTCCCGGAGCAGTGGGCTGCCGCGGTGCAGCGCCCGGGAAAGTAGTAGTAGTGGTACTAGCTGTAGTAGTAGTAGTAATCGACCGGTAGTATTAGCCGAAGTAGTAGTAATAAAAGTAGTAGTAGTCGCTGAAGTAGTAGTAGTAGCTGAAGTAATAGTGGTACTAGCTGCAAAAACAATATGCCTTATGAAAGGTATGGTATCGATTGATGTTTGTAGAAAGAATTATAATAATCCCAGTGGTTCAATTGGGCGGGAAAAATCGCCCAATCTGGCAACGCTGCCTGCATGTCCAAATTCTGACCAGGTTACGAAGTCTGAAGTACTAAATGTCAGAGACTTTCATTGTAAAAAATAGTATTTTAAAAGTAGAATATCTTTAATGGTATAAAATATTGGAAAAATCGGAAAAGCTACTGCGATTAAAAGCTAATCTGAACATTTTAAAATTGGAATGGAGTCTCTTGGTGAAAAATACATGGGCCTTATTTTGCAAACCCGTACCCGCCCTACCCGCGAATTACATTCCGCACCCGACCAGACCCGTTATAAATTGATACCGACGCCCAACCTGCACCCGAAGGAGAACATTAGATGGACGCCTGGGAATTACACTATCTGGTTTATGGCGTCATCCAAATTGTGCGCGGTCGCCCGTCGGGTACATGCAGGAGTCTGGCCGAGATAACCCCCCACTACGAGTCTTTACTTGATGTGGAAGTACCAGAAGCGTCCGAGAACCCGACCCAGTCTTTAATTCATAATATCATCTGGAGGTGCACACAGCTTTTGGCCGTGATATTATATTTAATATTATATTATATAGATACCTATATATTATATAATATTATATTAATTAGATATAGAGCTCCGGGAGTCCGCAAACAGAAACAATCACTTCTCCTCCATGCTGCAGTTCCCTCTGGACTGCAGGGAGTGAATGCTAATTGGCTGTTATGTTACGTCCCTCGGGGATTGAACGCTGATTGGCTGTTATGTTACGTCCCTCGGGGATTGAACGCTGATTGCCATTGTGGGAGTTGTCGTCTTCAATCCACAAGCGCCAAAAAGTCATGCATTTTTTTGGTCAAGAAGTCATCAAATTACAAATTTATGTTACTATTCGACTACATATATGACGCACTTTCAATACAGATTCATGTCTCCAACGGTGAAATTGTCCTTTAAAGTGTCTTCCAAAAGTGAATACTGCTATTCAGATATGCGTTTGTAGGTGGGTGTGACAATTACATCCATGTCACACATGTTTTGCCTTGTGTTTGCATACAGTTGTGGAGCAATCCTACTTAATTGTCAAGCATTCACATAGCACCACCAAGAAACAGCTTAGTTGCATTGGAAATAAATAAGTTAAATCGTCAAAACAAATTAGAACATGATGTAAGGGCAAATATTCCTTCTAAATCAAATGTTTAGATCACACCACAATTCAAACATCTGATTTAGAAGGGAGCCTAAACATTTTCTTCTCATCCCTAATTTGATCAGGGTCTTTGCATGCAGCAACATTGGCCGTCTTTCTGACATGAATGCCTGTTCCGTGTGTGTGTCTGGCTGTGCATTGTGGTGGGTGATTTTGCGTGTGTGTGACTGACTGTGTGTTGTGTTGTGTTGGTCCAGTGCTCCACGCCCACCAGTTCCTGCCCAGCGAGTACGCCCTCAGCATGGTTTCCTGCCGCCTCGGACGGGACACCGCCGTTTACTTTGTCGTGGGCACAGCCATGGTGTACCCCGAGGAGGCCGAGCCCAAGCAGGGCCGCATCATCGTCTTCCACTACACTGACGGTGAGGTTGCCCTCACCACCACCACCACCACCACCACCACCGTCATTAAACAACCCGTCATAACCTCCTCGCCCCTCAACCCCGTGCCCTCGTACATGCAGAATAAGTTGTCGCTTTCACAACTTCCGGAAGCTTCCTCAGTCTCTTTTTAGCGTTTTTCACTTTTATTATCTATTTTCGTCACCCTTCATTCAGTAGCTTCTAACACTTACCCCCCTTCTAACACTTCTCTTTATCCCTCCCTCTGTATCCGTCACTGTCTCATCTTTTCTTTTTGAATCCTTTTTAATTTCTCTTACCTTCCCTCCCTTTCGCCATCTAGTATTTGTACTTTCTTTTCGCCGCTTATCAACACGTTTTAACCTTTTTCTTTGTTGTTTTTTGTTTGCTCCCCTCGCTGGTCTCCCTCACTTTATCATCATCTTATCGTTTCATCTCAAGCCACGGCTCATCACTCCCTGCTCCCTTACTCCCCCTCCCCCTTTTCTCCGTTTCATTTCTCACTTCCCACTTCATCTCCCGATCTCCTCCCTCACACTCAAACCGGCTTCCAATTCATTTATTTTTTCTATCACCCCCATTTCTCTTTTCATCACACCCTTTTGACTCTGTCACACTTCTTTCTGTCTCCCTTTGTTTCTCTTTTGATCTCAAAACCATGCCCTGTAAAGAAACTTATTTTTCTAGCTGACGAGGTGTCTTTGCCATGGCGCCCGCGTCACTTTAGCGACGGGGTTATTGACGGCAGCTCTTGTTTACTTTCCTCGCAGGCAAGCTGCAGACTGTGGCTGAGAAGGAGGTGAAGGGGGCTGTGTACTCCATGGTGGAGTTCAACGGCAAACTGCTTGCCAGCATCAACAGCACAGTAAGTGTGTGTGTGTGTGTGTGTGTGTGTGTGTGTGTGTGTGTGTGTGTGTGTGTGTGTGTGTGTGTGTGTGTGTGTGTGTGTGTGTGTGTGTGTGTGTGTGTGTGTGTGTGCACGTGTGTGTGTGTGTGTGCACGTGTGTGTGTGTGTGTGCACGTGTGTGCCGTTCTGGCCCAGGGGGAAACGTGGGTCAGATAATCGTTCAAACTGATGACACTGGCCTGCTGGTGGCGAGAGAGTGTGCATGAACATCAGTCTCTGTCAGCGGCTGCCACGCCAGCCTGGTTCTTGGAAGCTTCAAGCTGCTGTGTAGCAGCAACATTATTAGCCCTGGAATGGATCTACACTTGGCTTGTAGTACATGGGGTTCCTGATCAAGAAAAGCTCTATCTATGAGAATCATAGGAAATGTACGTCTCAGTGTCACCTGAATTTCAGTTAATTGCCATTGAAAGTTACCTCAAGTGTTGGTGAGACAAGGGGCCTGGGAAAGTGTCAGCAGTGTCTGGAATGTTGGATTTGAGGGAGACGAACAGACCATAATAAGTAGAAAGACAGACTCTTCAAATCGCCTAACAGGTGTCTTTCCAATGCTTGGTTGAGTTGCTCAACTTTTTTCTCTTGAGAATGAAATCCATATCCTGGCAGAGCAATGATGCATCATTACAGACAAGAGACTGAGAAATAAAACAAGACCAATGATGCAACTACAGGTGTTATCATGGCCAGTGCATTCGTCACCTTTTGAGTTATTTTCATCCATGCTCTCTTGAGCTGTTTTTAATAAAGATGGATTAAACTTCACGTGTAGCTGCAGCTGTTAGTTGACACTGTATAGCTGTTTCTAACAGTTGATATTACACACCCAATCTTGGTTTGACCCATATTG
Organism: Gadus macrocephalus; assembly: GCF_031168955.1. Classification (NCBI taxonomy): domain Eukaryota; kingdom Metazoa; phylum Chordata; class Actinopteri; order Gadiformes; family Gadidae; genus Gadus; species Gadus macrocephalus. The sequence goes on from NC_082395.1 coordinate 14,424,048, forward strand.
TATATAAAAAATACCACAGCCCTATGTACCAATCCTGTACAATTCATATATGCCCCTATGGATAAATTAAAAAAGCCATGGCTGGCTGCAGAGCTAATACCTCATAAGCCCCTATGAGATGGGATTGCTACCAGATAATATTATTTTCCAGTATTTTTGGGGTCGCTACGCACCCTGATTTCAACTGTGTGTGTGTGCGTGTGTGTGTGTGTGTGTGTGTGTGTGTGTGTAAAAGGAGAAGCAGCTAACAAATCTGTAGAATATTTCTCTGTAAATATCCACATCCCCCTGTCAGTCACGCTTGATAATGTCTGACTTGCCTGTTTTGAGCATGTCACTGTTAATTTCCATATAAATGAAAGGGATGGCAATGAAAGGAATTGTACAACTGTAAACCTCTTGCTTTTTTGCATTTTTATTATTATGAAATGGTGTTGCCAGTTCGGTCCAGAAAAGCATTGCAAATTATTAAACCAACTGTTGACTGAAACCCTGCTGTAGCACGCCAGTAGAATAACCCACACTGTCTGCAATGCTAATCTAGTCCAAAATAGGCAGCCTCAAACAAAGTCCAAACTGACAATATGCTGTTGTAAACAAAGTATATATATATCTACGAGTTGCATGGTAAAAGTTTCTCTCCAAAAACTAAAATGGTCAAAAGAATAATTAGCTGGTGGCTGTTTAAATGTCTGCAGGGATTCAACATTTTCATGTTTTCATATTTTTAATTATAGCCTTTATGTAAACTATTGGAAATGCGTCGTCATGGATTCATACAACAGCCTCCTGCCAATGACCGCTCTTTGGAACGCTCTGTCCGAAACCAGCCCTCCCACCCAAAAACCACCCATTTATTTATTTATTATGTTACAATCAATCGCCTCTTAATTAAGACTGAGACGGCATGGGTGTTGGGGGCATTTGTTTGTATTTGTCCATCCGGGGTACTGCTGATGAAGGGGGAGCAACAATGGAACCCACATACGGCCCCAATTACTCACACCACTACACACACGCTTTCCCGTTTGAGTGTGACAACTGGGTTCGATTTGAGTTTTGATGGGTTTTATGTATTCGTTCTTTTTAAAAGGGTTAGGGTTAAAATAATATTGTGGCGTTATCCAGCATCTGGATAAAATAAGTTGTATGGACACACACTAAACATTAAAGACTTAAATTAAATGATTAATCAATTATTCACCCAAAGCTTGTTCAGAGTATACATTACCAGCCTATTGGGAACTGCAATTTTTGTTGTCTTTCAAAGCTAGCCATGCAATGTTGAATGTCTTAAATCAATTGCTATTGTAAGCACGGTCGCAGAGTTACAGGGAACAACTTTCCATGTTGACGGTCGGATGGGATGTAGGTGAGCGTCCAGGTGGGCATCCGACCCCGACTGTCCTCAGCCAACTCCTGTGGTGTTCTTCTAGGTGCGTCTGTACGAGTGGACGGCAGAGAAGGAGCTGCGCACGGAGTGCAACCACTACAACAACATCATGGCCCTCTACCTGAAGAACAAAGGGGACTTCATCCTGGTGGGGGACCTGATGAGGTCCGTTCTCCTGCTGGCCTACAAACCCATGGAGGGCAACTTTGAAGAGGTGTGTGTGTGTGTGTGTGCACCAGTTTCACACCTTCTGAAGAAACCACGGTTACCGGTAAAACCATAAAAAAGCCAAAGGAAATTCAATTTTGGCACACATTAAGGAGGGAGGTCCCGGAGTGCAGAGCGGAGCTGGACCCGGCAACTCAAAACTGGTTGGGGCTAACGGAACAAAAAAATATATAGTTGCAAGCAACCATGACGGGGTCTGACCGTATGAACTACAGTATGACTGACAGTATGACCGACTGTATGACTGACAGTATGACAGTATGACCGACATTATGACCGACAGTATGACAGTATGACCGACAGTATGACAGTATGACCGACAGTATGACAGTATGACCGACAGTTTGACTGTAGACTGCCAAGGGCAGATTAGAGTATATTTTGAGAAATAGAAGTCTTCCGTACCCCGAGGTATGGTGAGCTTCGTTGGTATGTTAATTTGTATTGGTGTGCCTTAAAAACGTTTTTTCCAGAAGTGAACATATCAAAACAATCACCCACCATGTTTCTGAAGCATACTGTGTCCAAATCCACTGTCAAATGGATGTTTGCAAAATTAAATGTGTACCGCCTTAAGGCCCAGCCTGCATTGTAGAGAGGCCGTGGTTCAGATAAGGCAAATTCGAACAAATGCATCCAATTTTTTTTTATTATTATTTGGCATGGAATCTACCCTTTGTAGCCATATTCGACAGCCGAGCCTACGTGTTTTTGACACAATGTTAGAGCTGTGTAAACATCGGAGATATGCATGTATTTCACTTTAAAATGTATATCTCTGCCTTCGTTAGCCTTATTGCTATGAATTTCACACCATATAGTCCCACTGTCACCTAGTACATGTTTGCGGAGTTTGCAGCTTTTACCACTTCCGGCAACAAATCTTTTGGGTTTTGGGTGTTTGGTCAAGTTGGAGCCATTGCATGAAGTTATAATGATCTGACCATATTGGTCAGACTCTGAATGTTGTTCACCATGACGTATGGTGAATGTATAACAAGTTCCATGCGTATTGCACTTTCCTAGTGGAAATGACAGCCTGTTGATTAAGTTACATTTCAAAGGCTTGTTATAGTGGCACCAATTTTCCTAACTTTGCAAAAGCACATGTGTCACTTGAAGTGCCTTCCCTCCCGTCCCTCTCCTCCATCCATCGAACCCTTCAACTCAAAACGCGGAAATGCAAACACAAACTTTTTGTGAAACACTGCACATTCATTGCAGTGTTCATACGCAAATCATTTTTCAGAATGACGCAGGAGGTGCCGGATCCAATAAAAAAGGTTCTGGATCCAACATCTGAGTTGCCGGAACATGATCCGGCATGTTCCGACACAAATTAAGCACTGGGTATATAGAACATGTGACGTAAATTCGCATCAATAATCTGCACCTGGCTTTTCCGTCCTATTCATCAGTTTCATGTTTATGAAAGTTTTTGTATTTAGTTTTTGTAGCGCATAGCCCTCTCCTACCCTCCTCTTGGGTGTGTTCCAATGGGTTGCAGTGGAAGGGATTAGGAGAGTTAACCCTGAGACACGTGCACAAAATAACACAATGCACATGCAGAGTCAAACTCATTCACCAAGCTAGGGAGAGCCCTACAGATGAGCCTGTTTTGGGATGAACAAAAGATTTGCCACACACACACACACACACACACACACACACACACACACACACACACACACACACACACACACACACACACACACACACACACACACACACACACACACACACACACACACACAGTGTGTGTATCTACTAGGGCTGTAACAATATACCAACTCACGATTCGGTTTGTATCACGATTATTGACCCACGGTTCGATACATCCCACGATTTTTTTCATTTAAAAAGCAGTTTATTTAAACTTAACTTGATGTAACATTTAATAACAAATGATTTGGAACACTGAACATATTTGAACAGAAATATTTATATTAAAGTATAGCAAAATGAAAAAATAAATAACAAAATATTGCAGTTGGAGGATGCTTACAGGTAGGCAAAATCCCTCAACTATTTTTGTGGTTTGGGCTTATGCATTTGAAAATATTAATGTCAAATAAATAATAGTAATTTGAATAGTTTGGTAGTACTAACCAGCGTTCCTGATAGTAAAATCTGTGCTGGTCAGAGTGACCTGCATAGGTTTAGTTTTCGGTCAAATATCCTTTTATCGCTTCTTATTAGGCTATGTAGCTTAAATAATGACATAATCAGACGGCAGGCCGTATAGAATGCAACATGATTAATATCCTAACTTTCAAATAGATGGGGAAAAAACATGAACGTCTGATTTGCAATAACGAGGCATAGTGTTACGAATAGCGTATGTGTGTGCGCGAGAATGGCAGTGTGTTTGTCTGTGGGTGACGTCAACGAGTGAGTTGACGAGCGAGGAGAGCGAGCGGTATCGTGTGTGTGTGTCTAGTGAAGAAACAAACGAGTCCTGTAGAATGAAGTATCCAGCCTGTCAATAATCGGTGGCCGCTTCATTCCGACCTATAAGCAGACCAACTGCCGGTCAAAGCACACAAAACAATAGAGACAGGGATCACACTGGGTATTTTTGCGAGCTTGGCCCACTCTGGATAAATGTCGTTCATAACGCATATGAGGAGTTCGCAGGCTGTGGAGAAATGCAATCCTCCGTAGCCACGGAGTGCTGTCATCACAGCGAGGGCATCTCGTTGCAGAATTACGGCATCGATAAGAGGAGCGGTGTCAGCAGACTATTATTTAGACGGATTATTAGCAAAATTCAATCAGACAATTTGACCGGAGAGATACAATTTTGTCTGACATTTAATTTTTATATTAGTTGGGAGTTAGAAAGGGCGTGTCGCGCTTCTGCCTTTTCACACCGTGAGACAGGTTCGGGGCTTTGAGTGCCGCGATTTCGGTTTCGATACGCATATCGTTACAGCCCTAGTATCTACATGTAATTATGAATAACATTCATCTATGAATTAATAATATTTTCTTTCTATTGCCTTAATATCCTGTAAGCCTTTCAATGATTTCAACCTTGTTTGTGTGCCAGAAGGAAAGGTGAGGAACATGATGTGTGCACAAACAAACACGCATTCGCCACAAGACCTAAAGAGCAGCATCAACAATACCGGCACCTTGCTCTCTGTAAATCCTAGTGCTTCCAAAAGAAGTAGCAGCAGTGCAGAGTGGATATGAAATGGGCATAGATAACGGGGCTGTTTCGCATCACCTCTCTCTCGTTTACCTCTCAGATTGCCCGTGACTTTAATCCAAATTGGATGAGTGCCGTGGAGATCCTGGATGATGACAACTTCCTGGGGGCGGAGAATGCGTTCAACCTGTTTGTGTGTCAGAAGGACAGGTGAGGAAACGCCAACCGCAAACCAACAGGAACTGTCCCACGCACAAAGTTGCAAGATCCAGGACAAACTTAATTGAACGAAAAATGCTAAGCGAAGAGCAGCAGCGTTCCTTAAAGCCGTCCTCATTCTGTTTGGGATGATGAGCAGTGTTGCCACAGTTACCTTGAAAAAGCAATCTGATTACTGATTACTCCTTAAAAAGTTACTTAGTTATTTTACTGATTACTTGATTTTAAAAGTAACTAAGTTAGAGTACAATTTACTTTATTAGTTACATTCAGCAGCTGCCGACAATACCCCTGCTGCCTGAAAAAAAAGACAACCGGTTTACCAATACTCGCTTTATTGGAAGTGCAACTTCAACAATGTATCTCCTGACAATTTAAGTTGAACTTAAAATAAATGTCCTGAATTCTTTCTTTATTTTTTATCTTCAATGCGTGTGGTAATAGTAACGCGTTAGAATACTTGTTACTGAAAAGATTGGTCATATTACGTAACGCGTTACTCTAATGGTATCACTGGTGGTGAGTACCTCAAGGTGCACTTTGTTCTTTAGCCAGTATAACTAACCCAACACTTTCGAACGAGTGGGACATTTAAGAAATAAAAGTTTCCCCAATGCGAGTGAAGCTCCAAGGCTTTGGAGATGTGTTTGGTGGTCCCACTAATGGGTTTGATTATGAGAGATGATGGCTCTGAATAAACATGCTTGATAGTCATATTATTCCCCCTTTCTCTTTCGCTCTCAAGCAAAAGACAGAGTCTGCCACGGGGTGACAGACAACTTGCAGGGCTGATCTGTCACTTTAAACATAATCCAATTAAATCCTGAAGGATCAAATCACCTACTGCCTACATCCCGTTGCACACTATTAACCCGTTTTACATGGAAATATCATTACACAAATTCAACACTTTGTTCTGTTTCACGGTGTCATCTAGCGACTCCCCTCCCACAATGAACTCACCAGACTTTAAATGAAACCAAAAACCAGCATGTGCTTCCGGACGAGACGGCATGTGCAGCAGCCGCGTGGCGGCTTCTTTTCTCCATCCTACCTCCCTCCTCGCGTCCTCTGAGTCATCGTTAAAAGCCTTTCCTCTGCGCTAATTGGCTCCTTAGCCGTGTTGCCCTGCTCATTTATTTCTCTGTCAGCCCTACGGTGTGTGGAGGTGAGGGTGTGTGTGCGGCTCTGGTCTGGGCGTCAGCTCCTGTTAGCCAGCCAATGCGTCAGGTGTACTCACTGTATTGTGCTGACCTTTATCTCCCGTTCTGTTGTGCTGGTCTGGGTTGACCTTTTTATTTACCCTTCTCCGAACGCTACAATCACGCCGGCGCTTCCATCCATCTCTCTCGTCCCCTGAGAGATGTGTTATCTTTGCTTTCTTTATCTGTTGTCTGACGGGCCGGCGTGTCATTTAATATCCCTCGGCGCGCTTCCTCTTTGAGGTTGTTTTACTTCTCTCCTGCGTGTTCTTGCCTTTCCCTTTGTCATACCTCCGCGCCCCCCATCACTGGCTCTCCTTTTCATCAGACCTATTATACTACCTTTCTGGTCTTAATTTCTTATTAATGACTCCTATAGCGCAACCTGACATTAATCACAGCATAAAAAACGATGTCGATTTTCGGGAAACTCTTCCTCTCATCTGGGCGCTTTCTGCCTTCTCTGTCAACGCTCGGTTTCGTCCTTCTCCGCCCCCTCGCCCCCCTCCTGCCAACCCCACTCCGTTGTGATCGGTTACCTTCCTTGAAGCGCCCCCGCGGGCAGACTTGACCAGGCATATGGGGGCGCGGCAGGAGTGCCTCAACGTAGAGGATTTCCAGGAAATGTGAACAAGTGAATCGCAAACGTTGTCCGGAGTGTCTAGCACTCTGCACAGCCACCCCAGACTGCCGGCAGGGAATACGTCGAAAAGCATGTACGTCATTATTTGACACTTTAGTACGGTTAAACATGACCATCAATCATTATAACAACGTTTATAGGTCATAAAAGTCGAAAAAGCATAATAGGTCCCCTGTAATGACTATTGTCCCGGTAACCCACAGCGCGGCCACCACAGACGAGGAGCGGCAGCACCTCCAGGAGGTGGGCGTCTTCCACCTTGGGGAGTTCGTCAACGTGTTCTCCCACGGGTCGCTGGTGCTGCAGAACCTGGGGGAGAGCTCCACGCCCACCCAGGGCTCCGTGCTCTTCGGCACCGTCAACGGCATGATAGGTGAGGAAGGGCGTCCCCTGTGCACGCCTGGCTGTCCCTCTCCCTTTCTTTCTGATTCTGTCTCTCACTTTCTCGGTCTTATTCTGTCCCTCTCCCTTGCTCCCTCCCCTCTCTTTGCCTGGGTATTGAGGTGGTGGAAGGGGAGGGTTGAGGTTTTGAGATTATAATAACACCATGGCTGATTTTCACCATTTAAAACATGTTCCTTTCCAACTTGGCACCACGACTGGAAGGGGTACCAAATGAGGACGATAGTTTGGGAGAACATAACCTCTGCTTTGAAAAGCCTCTCAGGAAAGTTTCCCCGCCCCCCCAGACACACTTCAGCCTGTGGCACACTTCAGCAAGCTATTTAGGCAGGTCAGGCCCAACGCTGCCCGCCTGGTAATGAAGAATAATGCACCTGCCTGCCTCCTCCTCGACCCTCCAGCCACTTCTGCTGCTATTAAGGGATGAGGTGGAGGAGGAAGGATGGAACCCATACACAACAACATTGTGATTGCAAAGCAAGCAGTCATGGTTATTTTAGCATTTTACTTTTTTTTAATTGCATGATTGGAAGCCAACCGCAATGTCGAGCGGAGGAATCGACAGACTATTTGTTTACACAAATAGTCTGTATAAACAAGTCTCTATTATACAAATAGTCTGTGTCATTAAAGTTCCATGCGAGAGCCGGTATTTCCCGGAGTCTATCTCCTGTCCAGACAGGAATGGCTGCTCAGACCCCTAGCAGGCTCGAGTAACTAAGAGAGGAAGACGCACGTAGAAGAAGCCCACCCAGGTTCATTGTGAGGCGTTTAGCATTGGGGGACCATGATGGTTATGAAGTAATGTGTTTGAATGGGGACTCAGCAGGGATCTCCCCGTGGGTCATTCGATGTATTATATGGCTGCTTCTTCGACTCTTGTCCCTGTTCCGGGAAGCAATTGGATGTTGCAATGCCTCATGTGTTGATCATAACCAGCAGTGTCCTCATAGAGAGAGCGAGCGAGAGAGAGAGAGATTGAGGGAATGGAAGATGGTTGTAATGTATGTGTTGAATGGCTGGTGGGAGGCGGTATGATAGACTGACTATATTAAAGGACTGAAACAGAAGTGACAATAAAACACTGCATCATACAGCCAGGTAGATGACGCAATGAAAAGCAGTCCTCTTAAGATTGTCAAGAGATTTAATTGAGGGATTGTTTTAAGGAAAGACGTGACGCCTTATTTAGTAATTGTGATGATGCTTCATTATGTTTGACTCTCTGCCTCTCTGTCTGTCTGTGTCTGTTTCTTACGCTCGCTCCCCTCCGTCTCCGTCTCTCGCCCTCCGTGTGTTGCTGCAGGCCTGGTGACGTCCCTGTCGGAGAGCTGGTACAGCCTCCTACTGGACCTACAGAACCGCCTCAACAAGGTCATCAAGAGCGTGGGCAAGATTGAACACAGCTTATATCCTTCACATGTCCTCCCCACACACAAACTCACACACTTGCAAACTAAATTCTCTGGTTGTTGCTAAATTAAACCAGGGTCTTTTCTAATTCATTTTTATGGAGTGTGTGCCGGAAACCTGGTTCACGTGTTTTATGCGTGAAATGGCTTATTTACGGCTGCCGTCGCCACACCAAAGACATGACATGGCGCACAGGAGACACTGACGGCACCTATAGGTCTATTTCTATAGTGCTTTTATATATTTTGCAGTAACCGGTCGAGGAACATCCCCAGAACAGCAGAGGTGTTTTTCTGGGTGTAAAGTTCCCAAAAGTAGACTTTTAACACGCAATAATCACTTCAAGAAAAAAATTGCATAATTGTTTATCAAGGTGGATTCTAGTGTAGTGGCATAGGGTTGGGGACTGCCAGCAGAAAGAAAACTGCTCCTGAATGCGACCGAATTCACTGTAAATCAAATGACTTGACTGGATGTGCGTATGTATGTGTGTATGTATTTAAATACAAATATACGTATGTATTCCTTGCATGGACATTCTCTGGCCGCATGCCCACACGGGGTGTATTTTTCCCTTGACTCTGGATCACCTGGAGGTCGTTCCACACAGAGCGCAAAACAGAGCAGGCCACGGGGTTCATCGATGGGGACCTGATCGAGAGCTTCTTGGACCTGGGCCGCACCAAGATGCAGGAAGTGGTCAATACTCTGCAGGTGAGGGGGGCTGCAGCACAACCACTCTTGTGGTGGTTGCGACTTTCCCTATTTTCCTGTTTTGCTTTTCGCAATGAAACTCATTCATTGTCTGGCCTTGCCTCGGCTGTATTGATTCTCTTGCCAAATCCGTTTGGAAGTAAAGCAAAAACATGTTATCTGAAATTGCCTTCCTTGCAGATTTCTGGTAATCATTTAACAGGGTTAGGGTCTATTTTGGATACTACTTTGATTGCTACCCTTTCCTTGGGCGCCGCTATTATTGTTTTGTCTCGGGGAGTGCGTTGCTCCTCCATTCTTCGTGAACTGAAACTCCCTCCCCCTATCACTGATTGGTCCTAGTTTTTTTTAAATTTGTGGAAAAGGATTTCAACAGGATTTAGGCCAGAGCAATTTGCAGAATGTAACAGAATGTGATCCAGTGATATTGGATTAGTCTTACGAGGAATGCGTTTTTGCATGGTGTCACCTATTATCTTCATCCATTATATGCGTTTAATGAAGGATTTGCAGCAAACAAATAATTTTTCAATTTAAACAATGTTTGTCTAATATGGCAGAATTTTGATATCTAGCATTCTCTTTTTTTGTTTCTTCATTGCCCTATACGCAAATCTCTCTTTTTTTGATCCAAGTGGAGGAAAAAAGTGTATATATTACGCACTCATCGTAGCGCATTATCCTATAATGAGACAAGCTGGAGAATAAAGGGGGGGATGATGGAAAGGATAAAACCAACGGATCAACACATGGAGTAGATCCTGCTGTCCTTTTGTTGCACAAAGAAATAATCCCCCAAGCAAACCACACGATGACCAAGATTCTTAAATACAGAACAAAATATAATATTGGAAGAAATATAAATGTTTTTCTGACCATAACACCTACCAATGACAAGAAAAATAAATTCCTTTTGCTATTGACCTAAAACTGCTAAACGCATAGTAGCCCCGCAGTTGTTTGCAACAAATCAATCCCTTCCTGGCCAGGAGAGTTTCTGTAACAAATACCTTTTTTCCAGTTTCTGAAATGTTTTATTCAACCGTCAACTAGTCTGGGCCGTCCTTCTCTTACTGATGTCAGTGTATTCAAGAGTTCTTTCAAGAGTGAAGATGTGGGCGACTTAGGCTTGTTAAGGGGAGCTTGCAAAATGTCAGCAGAAGGATGTGCATGGTCGGAAGTTGACCTTTTTAGAAATGCTCTTCCAATAAGCATGTGAGTGATCCCGCCACCATCAACTTAATTAATAGTGCATATCAATTTAAGTTAAAATCACACTTTTTGCATGGGGGTATGTCGACATAGATATACTTATAGATATACACATTTTTATTATTTTCTAATTACAATTTTGCAATTCTGATCGATACAATGCGATTATCTGCCGTAGCACCTGTAGCTTGTTCACAGTGGCGATATGTCACTTTAGAATCGCAACACAGTTTTTCAATTTGCCATTCTTCAAGACCACAGTAGGCTAGTCAAACAGTTCATGTTCATTCCTCTCACATTTACTTAAATGTGCGCGAGCGCTGGGTTCTGATCAGCAGAGGAAAGAAAATAACAATATTTTACATTGACAAACTCACCTTTGTCTCGGTGGGATGCAGTCTGAATGGGAGAGGAGAAGGGAGAAGAGATGGGTTAGATAAGGGTAAGGAGAGGAAATGGGGGTGACAAGGGTTATATAAGAGCAAGAAAAGGAGAGGGGGGAGGAACAGTGAGAAGGGCTTTGTGGACGTGCTGCAGATGTTACAGTGGCCATCATCTGTTGTGTGTGTTTCAGATCGATGACGGCAGCGGCATGAAGCGTGAAGCCACAGTGGACGAGGTGATCAAGATCGTAGAAGAGCTGACCAGGATCCATTAGGTTCTGCTCGGGGTCGTCATAAATTGTTAAAGGGGGAATATTTGAGATGGATGAGGGGTGGAAATTTGGAGACTGCGGTTTTGTAAATAATTATAAATAAACTGTGCATGTCTGTCCTTCAGACTTCAATTATTTGACATCTTGGTGGAGCCCCTGACGGTGCGACATACTCAAACGTAGTACTTCTCTTGTAGGCAGCGAGTGCTACATGGGAAATGTTGTTCTATTTTACCATAAAAAAAACTGTGGTTTAGGTATGTGTGTGTGTGTGTGTGTGTGTGTCTGTTTGGGCATGCATGTGTGCTTGTGTGAATTGGTGTGCAACGACATGACCAACCCTGGACATTGATCCTATTTGAAATGAGAATCCATGGCCAGTTGTCGATGCTTCATGCTACTTTATGCAAAATAAAAGTGACATGGTTATCAAGCATCTCACACACAATAGTTCTTTATCACCATTGTTTTTCTAGAGTTGAAAACATGCAGCGGAGGATTTCCGAAAATTATTATTGAAGTCTTGAGCCGGAAAATTATGTTTGAGACGTAATGAGCAAAGTGATGAGTTTTTAGCTATTTTGTTGTTGTGATGTTTTCTTCATGTTTCTTTTAATAAAGGTTACTTTACTACCGTTTACTCTAGCATCCTATTATTCCAGCTTTTGAATCATTATTTATTTTTTCCCCTTCCCCTCTCTCCATCCAAGCCGCACAGCCATTGTGCCGTCTGTTCTGAGTCTTGTCCCAATTATTTTGTTTTTAAGGGTTCTCATCAGTATCAGGGAGGTCTTTGTGTCATAGTAGGTCAGTATCTTCTTCGTCTGACCCAGCAGAGCATCTCTGCAGATTTTACGAGACAGAAGTAGATAAAAGACCAGATACATCTTCCAATGTGTGTCCATACCAGAGTGGTTAACACACCTAAGCCTGTTATACTCTCCTGTCTTGTCTATATTGGCTGGACATTGTTGGTTTCATCTAGTTTACAGCCGCTGCCCTTTATCTCAGGGCAGCCGCTCCAGAGCCAGAACTGGTCCACGAGTTCCCCAGGGTGCCCTTTGTAACCCCCGTTCTTCACCTGACCTTCACCACACAAGACCCCACGCTAAACTTAGCCATTTCCAACCTAATATCGAATCGTATAATGTCTATCTTTATAGGTTTCGTAGGTATGCAGGGCTTAATTTGAGTAATCTGTTAGAAATACAGTAGCTATCTTTCAGCTTTTGTGAGTGATATGCTCAGAGTATCTGTTCTGGTTGACTTGCATACCTCTTTCTGAGACACTTTTAATCATTGACGGTTCCCCGCTAATTTCTGACCAATGAGTGTACCTCTTCATTGTTTCAGAAAATCAATCCTTCCTGTCAAAACACATGTCTGGAGCAGAGAGAGACGGTCCTTTATAAGGGGTTATTTTATTTTTTAAAACTATCGGTTCTGCCCTTATCCACTCTATGTAACTATCACTTTCTTTTTTTACAAATTTTTCCAATTTATCTTATACCTAGACAATAATTTCCAATGCAATTTTGTACACATTACCTGTAATGAACCATAATCTCATCTCATCTCATTTTCGTCCGCTTATCCGGGGTCGGGTCGCGAGGGCAGCAGCTCTAGCAGGGTGCCCCAGACTTCCCTTTCCCGGGCCACATTGACCAGCTCTGACGGGGGGATCCCGAGGCGTTCCCAGGCCAGTGTTGAGATATAATCTCTCCACCTAGTCCTGGGTCTTCCCCGAGGTCTCCTCCCCACTGGACGTGCCTGAAACACCTCCCAAGGAAGGCGCCCAGTGGGCATCCTTACCAGATGCCCGAACCTGGTAAGGATGAACCATAATACACAATCTAATAAGCTGTTCTCAATTTGGTTGTCACAGGAGTACAAGAGCAAGTATAGGAATATGTGTTAAAATACTTATACTATATACCAAGAATGCAAAAATATTATGGTTAGATATGCCATGACCCTCGAAATGAACCCATCACCTTATAACCGAGCCTCAATCCTGTGTTCTTCATAGGGGTTAGCATAACACTTGGTTAACCTAGCGATCATGTGTCAATCGGGCATTGTCGCACAATCCATGTTATTAAATTGCCCATCAGTAACCCAAGCAACCGAATGATGATTCCTAACTGTTAGAATTTGCCATGAAATATTTGATTTGGTCACCTGGAGACGAGGTGCCGGTGCATGTGAGAGGGAGCTGTTCGCCTACGGTGACTGAGTACCTCGCACATAACCCTACAAAACCTAGATAGGTAAGATTGCACTCACCCAGGGAAAGATTAGGAACATGCCTCAAGTTCAGCGCACCACGTAGGGACAGACATAGTTTACGCGGGCTGTCTAACCAAAGTAATTGCGACTATGGTAGGTCAGCATCGTTACATATGGTTAAAAGATTTGAGTTTATTTTGAGTTTTCACACTGCTTGTTCTTACAGGATCTGCAACTACAAACTTTTCTAAAAGTGAACCTTTACTATTAATGGATGTATGTCGACTTACTGATTAGCAGTATAGCCTACTCGTTTTATTGGACCTTGATATAGTTGAAACACTACATAAACCTATACATGTGACCTTTACGCAAGATTTTTCGTCCTTTTTGAAGTTCACTTATATGCTCAAGGGACTGACCCATTGGTTAGTAGCCTAAATGTCAGTTGGTGATGAAGACAGACCTAGCCTTATTTAAGGGTAGATTCACTGTGGAGACTGCAGAAGTCAGAGGGTACAACACCCCTGAAGAGGAAACTAGGCCTTATAGGATTGAAAAACCTATTTGAATTGTTATCAAGCAATATGAGCCATATCGAATGTCTTAAATGAGGTATGTTACTACATAGTTACATGAACACACCACTTGGCGCTATAACCTTAGGTATTTCCTGATTTATGTAGCCATAGGAATCTCTGATAAGGGCTGGGAGAAAAATTGGGATCAGATTTTGTCAACTTGCACTACTAACACATTATTCAATCAATAGAAACAGTTGTCCTGGAATCGTCAAAGTGGTAGTTTATGGAGTCAATCTCCAAATTATTTTCATGTTTGTGTAATCCAAGCTGGTTGACGGCCACATTTGCTACCTCACTGGAACTGATAAGCCATAAGTACACCAGTGATTTCTAAAGCAGTATCCCAACTCGCTCCTGGTGTGTGTGGTGAAAAAAAACAGTGACAACTTGACTATGGATTACCCTGCCAGCCTGGGGTTAAATAAATGTCACATCGTTTTTTCATGATGAGATTCTGATTGGAAGACGCTTCTGTTAAAATGTATGGAATATCAGGATCTGTCTCCACTCTTTCTGTTGTTTTCCCTTATGTATAATTATAAATAGGCCTAGCTGTTCGTAATACATGATTCTCATGGTGTTAGTTCAGGATTCATATACACACCCCTGGATCAGTGGAAGTAAGGCTGACTTAAGAGCAGAAAGGTAACCTAGTTATTATTCCAGAGAAAAGAGACACACATTTTGCATTAAGCTTCTTTAAATGTGTCCATGTGTGTGGCCTTTATGGCCGCTACCCTAAAAATCCAAAATCAGTTTAGATAAAAAAGTACATTGAATGTTCTCATCTCATTGGTTTGTGCCACTATCTATGCCTTTGTGAGTAACCAGCTGTTAAGTTCCAATGTATTTGTGGGGTTTTGGTTTTCCCCCTTTTTTGTTTTTTCATCTCCCTGTCCTATGTTTTTAGGACTAAACATATGGCCGTTCTGAGGTCCGGACTGAATTGTTTGGTATATAATATAAGTTATTATAGGGTGGGCTTGGCAACAAGGGCCAAGCCCACCCTGACGTATAACTTATTTTGGAATTGATATTCCTCTTACAATAAATCCTTTCGTTAACATGTGAGTTGGAGTTGGCTTTATGTTACCCCCTCTATCCCCTAGACTGGAAGGTCCTTACAGGGTAACAGTGAAAGGGTTTGGTTGTAGGTCTAGCAGTGTTTTCCCTGGTTAACATGTCATGGATGTCGCTGGTTGTGCACGACAGTGAAATTCTGATGTGTCTGTCGCAGGCCCTGCCCTTGGGGAATGGCCGGGACACAACAACCACATGGCTGATGCACTCTCCATCATCCCCTTGGCAGGAGCTCCCATTTCTCTGGCACGAAATTAGTTTCTGCCTCTCTCACTCTGTGTCAGCAAGGTAGTAAAGAGGGGGTTTAAAACACTTCACAGTACAGTGAGGTTTGTTAATTCCACTGTTGAAATAATTAAAACATGATTTTTTTGATGCGTGTGACCAGATAAAAAAAACTAGTCGATAAATATCAAATAATCAATATTAGGCCTATTAGTTACTTAAATATGAAATATTTCATCTCATCTCATCTCATCTAATTTTCGTCCGCTTATCCGGGGTCGGGTCGCGGGGGGAGCAGATATGAAAGCAGATATGAAATATTTGATAGTGAAAATCAAGCCTCCTTAAAAAAACACCATAGCAGTTACATACTATTATTCTCTATCTTTCCTCCAGCTTGAACATCTAAACATCCAAGAGTGTGTTAATAGATATAAAAGATATGCACAATCTAATATCACTGGAGAGATAGTAGATAGTGTTATTGAATGAAATAAGTGATGGTTCATTTTATAAAGAAAGTTAGGGCCTTGGGTTGTCAAACGGGATGCCAGCAATCTCCAAGTCGTTGAATTTGACAATTTACAGAATTCACTGATAACCGTGGCTCTATTATCAGCTGTAATCCCGAAGCATTCGTTTTGGGAGCAAGATATTGATATTTCTTCCCGCCTTATGGTTGGGGCACTTGCCTACACTACATGAAAGATAACATTTTGTTTACCCTTTATCTCATATGACTTTTCTTTTTTTTTAATCTCTGATAGACAGTTTGAACATGGAAACAAGTAGATTGTACAAGGTGACTTTTAAGACGTACATGTAAACAGATAGGAGCTACACGCTTTGGTCTTATGGCATGCATAGCTGCATTCTGGTGATTACCGAGAGGCTGCACTTACTAGTCCCTTGGAGCTAACAAGCCGCACGTTATTTAGCTGGGACAGAAATACAAAGTACCGGTGAAAGGAAAGGAGGGGGGTTATGTATTTACGTCCACAATAGCTGGTGCACTATCCTACAATTAAATCTTAGTATCTTACAATTAAATGCAGGCCGTTCTATCTCCCAAGGGAGTTCTCTGCAGTAATGGTCACCGCTGTTTACATACCACCAGATGCTAATGCTAACATTGCTTAAGGCCACATGGCACTATCAGCAAACCCCTTGATGTGGCCCACATTATAACAGGGGATTTTATCCACGCAGATCTTAAATCCTCCCCAAGTTCACACAACACATCAAATGTGCTCCAAGGAGAGTTAAAGCACTTGACAAAGCCTATTCTAACATCAATAAAGGCTTCAAGTCCACACCACTACCACATTTAGGCCAGTCAGACCAGCTATCCATACTCCTCAACCCAGCATATACCTAGCCTGGCGCCGCCCACCTACCTACTTCCGCTCAATTTTCATTTCACTTCAGTACTAGGTCTGAGTCTGCTTAATGTAAATGCATTCCATGTCAGCCCGATTTCTGGCGGTCCAATCAGCGAACAGAGGGAGTGGCTGAGAACGATGACGTCTAGGTCGCGCGCCAGTTTCAGTTGTAGTCAGAGATGAGTAGTCAGTCAGTCAGTCAGTCAATGACAAGACCCAGCGTCGACAGTTGACCACAAACATTATCTCTGTCCTTACTGTCGAATATTAATTTAGAATGTACAACTGTTCCTTGAACTATTACATCAGATAAACAAAACCTGCAGCTATCGTTCAGAGACATCTTCACGCTTCATCTTGTTTTGTTTGTGTACAGCCTGCGCGTGAGCAAAACGTGTTATGTCATGCGGCAGGTCCCGTCGCATGACATACGTCACGACCAAACGCGATGCGATTGGTTATGGCAGATCCAGAGTGGCACTGGGCAGATCCAATCATTTTAAAACTTCTACAGACACCCGCCTCCAAGTGAGAGAAAGTTTGTCAATTTGGCAGTTCCAGACCTTCTGTACAAATGAAATGAAGTACGATGGTCTGGTAGGACCAGGCTAGCATATACCCCCATCAGGAGAAAAACTCAAGTCACCTCAAGGACGGTAAAGACTTGGCCTGAGGGAGCCTCATCACAGCTGCAGGATTGCTGCGAAAGAACCATCTGGGACATCTTCGAGGACGAGGACATGGAGGCTTTGACCACCACGGTGCTCTCCTACCTCAACACCTGCACTGACAGCATCACAGTCCGCAAACAAGTTTGTATGTTGCCCAACCAAAAGCCCTGGTGTACAGGGCAGTTGTCCGCAAAGACTCCTCAAAGAACGCAATGCTGCCTTCAGATCCGGAGACACCGCGGCTGTAAGAGCCAGTCTGAAGAGAGGCATCAGAGATGCCAAAGCAGCTCACAAGAGGAGGATTGGGACCACTTCAACAACAACAAGCCACGGATGGCGTGGCAGAGCATTCAGCAGATCACCGGTTACAGAGGCAACAGGAGCAACGCTGCAGATGGTGACACTTATGTTAATTTAACATAACTGTTGTGATTCTTTTGTTGTGGGGAGGGGGGAGTGGGGGGTGGTTGCGCTTTGTGTGATTGTTCTGTCTGTGTTGTGCTTGTCTATGCTGTAAAGAAATCCAAAAACCTAATAAATATATGTTTGAAAAAGGTCTACAGAAAATGCCATCAAGCACTGCTCTCCACAGTCCACTGTCCCACCTTGAACACCAGGGGAGCTATGTGAGGATGCTCTTTGTAGACTTCCGCTTTACATTCAACGCTTTAGTTCCGGGGAGACTTGTCACCAAACTCACCAATTTAGGGCTCTCCCATCCATCTGCCAACGGATTATGGACTTCCTGACCAACCGGCCTCAAAGAGTGAGAATAGGCGCACTCGTCTCCTCCCAACTCCCACTCAGCGCTGGCGCCCCTCAGGGCTGTGTACTGAGTTCCCTGCTATATTCTCTTTCAATTACGGCTGTACCCCCACCTACCCTACCGACACCCTCGTCAGGTATGCGGACCACACAACCATTGTTGGTCCCATCTCAGGGGGGAGGAGGAGGTCCGCAGACTGGTGGGGTGGTGCAAGGTCAACAACCTCATCCTGAACACTTCCAAGACAAAGGAAATAATCATGGACTTTCATAGGAAAAAGGGCAGACACGGAACAGCACCACATTAACTGGGAATGTGTTGCGATGGTTCCTGTCTTCAAGTTCCTTGGCAAACACATCACAGAGAACCTCTCTTGGACTACCACTTCCCACCACATGGTCAAGAAGGACCAGTAGCAACCGCACTTCCTGAGTTGTCCTTCTAGCGCTGCTCCATCGAAAGCGTTCTGGAAATCTTTATATCACCTTGGTATGCCACTGCTCAGCAGCGGACAAGAAGGCCTTAAGTGCACGTGTAGTGTGAATGTAAGGTTAAGCCCCTCTGAGGACTGTACACACTGTTTGTAGGGTTTCTATGCTACCTCATTGTCACTTTAAGCATGCACTGGGGAATGTATGTGAATGTATGTGTGTGTGAGGATGTGGAGATGTGGGAGGGTATAGGGGGGTTATCTTAGAATAGCTGGATATTGTATTTGTATTGTTCTATATAATCTATTCTTTTTATAACTATTTATTTATAAAGCACCATGAGGATGTCGTTTGCAATGACAATAAAGAATTATATTATGTTCTATGATCTTATGTTGATATATTACCCTTGAACAAAATACATAATGAATGTCTTTATTTGTGTGATTGGGATCTGTTGCAACACATTTCCACTTTGTGAATAATTCAAAAAAGGAAAGCTAATGAAATGTCACGGTATTGCGTATACCTTCAGGACTGTGTTGGGATGCTGCACATTGACCTTTAACAGGTGGAAGTAGACCATTATTGTTTTTATTTTTTATTTTATTTACATTTAGATTCCATCCAAATTGGGCTCCATTTTTTGACATAGACCTACACATTATGGGTTTTTAACTAAATCTAAATGTTTCTTTGAGGATATGGTAATCAGGCATTCCAGCTGGAAGTTAAAGAAATTGGTTTTGTGTTTGTTAAATCCATTTATCGCCACCATTTAGTTAGGTTAATTTAGTATTTACTTATTTTAGCCACTTGGGGGAGTATTGCACTGGGTGTGGCACGTCGCTGTGAATTAGGTACATTTACAGGGGTGCTAATCAATTGGGCAAAGATGTGGATGGCTGGGAACGCACAGTTCTTACCGTAGCCGTGAGCACCCACTCCACCGAAAGCACGCCACAGTAATTTGTTAATTAGCACAACAGCACTTTATTACCAACACTGTTGAAGTACCATTTTATATCAAATAGCCTTTCTGCTTTTATAATAAATGGGAACACCAATGAAAGACAGCTGATGCATGGACCTTGGATTATTTCGACTACGCGTTGAGAGCACTTTTCCATCCATGCCGAGACTTATAAAATGGCCTCCAGTGTTTAAAGTGGTTCTGTCTGTGAAGTTTGACTCCATGAATTCTCTTGGTGGGTTAGCAATGCAATTAATAAATTACTTCTTAGATTACTGCTGTTACACTACTCGCTTTCGCTTTTAATGTGAATTAAATATGCATTGATTGGCGTGGTCAAGAGAGCTATTGGTTATCATATCTAGGGATCTATTTTTTGTTCCCTTTTTTGTTCTTGTTTTTTTAAACGATTTATGATGACTATATGCTCTGTAAGGTGACCTTGGGTGTCTTGAAAGGCGCCTCTAAATTAAATGTAGTATTATTATTATTATTATTATTATCTTTGTTCAATTAAGGGTTAGGTGTTCTCCATGGAAACCTTTCACTGTTATCACATGACAATGTCAAAATGTCATTAGAATTTAGATTTAAACTCTCGGCACATTGCAAGAATCCCACTGTAATTTAGCCAGCGATCAGAGAGCAACCGGTACAATGAGCAGTAACACTTTATTTGAACGTATCTACAGAGAGTGACATGTCACTGTCATAACTATGACATGACACTATCATGAACTGTCATAAACGGTATAAACATGTCAAACGTTTATGACTTCTGTCATTGGCCTAATCCCAAAGTGAGCCCTGAGGACTAGGACTCCCACATAGACTTAATTGATCTCAGGTGCTAATTAACTTAAATGAGTGAGTGTGTGAGGCCATATGGAGTCATTTCAACCTAGACTTTGTAAAGGCTAATTTTCTTTTCTTTTGGCTCATGCAGGTAAGAATGTTTTATCTGTCTATATGTAATATCAATGCTGGTCATATTTACATTTGTGGGATTGCAGCAAATTGCATTAAGTATGTTATTTTATCTATTGTCATATTATTTTGTTAAATATATATTTCTAGATATTAGCGGTCTGCACTTACCTAACTGAGGAGGAGCATGCTGACCCATATACAGTATGGGGTACTAGATGCTCACTGACACTTTTCTTTTGGCTAATGCAGATCTAAATAAATGTGAACAGCCCGCCTCCATTGTGGTCCAGTCCTTCTTCCGCACAGCGCAGACCAATTTATTCGTTACACTCTCATAATTGTGTCATGACAGCAAGTCTATCCTTCATGATATCTTAATGTCAAATAAAAATTGTACCACTTTACTCGAGGTCAAATAATTTATTCGTTATCTGTCATAATGGTGTCATGAAAGCCAGTCTAACCTTCATGATATCTTATTGACAAATCAAAATGGTAAATCTTAACTTGAGGTCTGAGATTGTATTCATGACACTGTCATAATGGTGTCATGACAACCAGTTTTGTGAAATATCCTGTCCCACATCTATCTGACCTAACTGTTACACTGTCATAATGATGTCATGACAGCCAGTCTATCCTTCATGATATCTTAAAGGGACACTGTGTAAAAATTACTCCCATCTAGTGGTACAATTGTATATTGCATTCAAACTAATAGTGCTCGCTTGTTCAAAAACTACGGTGGGCAGTATGCGCCAAGAAGCTGTGTCATGACATCCAATACTACCTCATCGAGTCATTCGAGTGATGATGAGGTTCGTTATTTCAAACAAATTTCAAACTGCATTGAATCATTAGTGTAAGCTAATGATGTATGAGTAATTATTCCTCGAGCAAGATAGTGAATTATTTCAGTCATCATTCACGCTGGCTCAGAGTGAAAGCGCATTTGCATTTCCTGTACCACGTAGTGCTTTTTGTCCCTCTCGGCAGTTCATAGACCGGAAGAACATGGAAGCCTCCATGAAGCTTACCCGTCCTATGTAACTACATATTAATTATGCTTCGCTCAGGAGGATAAGTGAGATTTTTGGCAGAGATAATTTTACACCAATGAGGACTTATTTATGAATGAATACGTTGATTTGAGGAAATAAATGACTTAAAATATTACACATTGTCCCTTTAATGACAAATCTAAATGGTACCACTTTACTTGAATCCAAAGAATGTATTCTTTACACTGTCATAATGGTGTCTTGACAGCCAGTCTATCCTTTATGACATCTTAATGAAAAATCAAAATGGCACCATTTTAGTCGAGGTCTGAGAATTTAGTCATGACAACCAGTTTTGTAAAATATCCTGTCGCACATCTATCTGACCAAGTGCTAGAATTTTTTATTTTTTATTTATTTGATTAGGACATTGCACATTAATCATCATGTAAGCCAGAGCATCAATATAAATATGCCGGAATTAGCTTAGTTGCTAAATTACATCCGTTGTCCTAAGGCAAGTCAATTGGTCTGTAACCTTGCACATCTTATTATAATAATCATAAATAAATAAAGTTGTCATGACAAAGACATCCTCTGGTAATGCCATCCTGGTTAATGTCAAGTTGTCATTATAAAGGCATCCCAAATAAATTAAATGTCAACATGTCATGACCAAGACAACTTCTGGTAATGTCACTTTGCTTAACGTCAACTTGTCATAATCAAGACAACCCAAAAAATGGCGACAACAACAAAAAACGTCATAAACATTTATGATATGTTTATACCGTTTATGACAAGTTCACGACAGTGTCATGTCATAGTTATGTCTGTAAACGTGATTGATGTCAAATTGCCGGGACCATGTCTAATATCTTTTCCACTTTTTTAGGTCTAAGTATAAGGCCTGTAAGAACCATCACATAATGAGGAGAACTGAAAGGGACGAGTCTGATGATGCAGAATATTGTGGCGTAAGGTTTAGTAGCCTACTGGTGAGTAACATAATATCTTAATAAACCAAATACTAGACCACCACTTGCTACCTGGAGAACTCTGGAAAGAGCTGGAATTAATTAATTATAGTTGGACTCCCAGGAGCTTCATGTGAAGGTGATGTGATGATATGAGGTGATATGGTTGCTAGTGAAGTTAAGTATAAAGGAGTTGACAAATCAGCTTATTGGCCCATTTCAGCCACCACCTGGATTGGATTGGGGAGTACCTGTCCAAAATCTTTTATCTAGGTCCTGTTGCGCCCATAAAATCAAGAATGCCACCCCATACTTTGTTTGATGGCCCTCGAAAAAAGGCCATGCCACTGTACTCCTATTCCCCAAGTGACCCCAATAGTCTGTAGTTGGTTCCCCGCTGCATTTCCCACACTGAAGAAGTATATGTCAGGCTCCCAACAGTGCATGCATTGTCCAGTGGGATTTGTTGAGGATTGTATTTATTGTTAAACAGTTGGATATGTTTTCGCCTCATGCTGTTTCCCCCTCCCTGCCAGAGCTCTTTCTCTGACCCCAACTGTTAGTTTATGAGACCTTTTCCCTGCCCTCACTTTCACCCTGTTATTAAATCCCCCTCAGTGCCAGACACAGGCCACTTATCTGTCCACTACATTTGAGGAGTTGGTCAAACAATTGATGTGTACTCCCCTTCATCCTGTTTTCATCCTCCTCCCTGCCAGATGTATGTCTCCAACCCCAAATGGGCCTTCCCTTGTCTCCCAGTCCAATGACAGAACCCGCTCAGACCAACAGGTCGGGGGCCCATCTTGCCCAGGTACCACACTCCGCCAATTGTTCCACCTAGAGGGGGTGTTGAGCATCGGCCTCAGCATGACAGGGGTTATGATTTTTTGTTCCGACAGGTTGTTCACATGTTTGGACAAATACACACAAAAATCCTAAAACCCACTGAAACTTTCTTCTCAACAGCCTTGACTCTCTGAACTCTCTGATTGCACTCCCGGAGCTGAGCTGCCGCCGAGTTCCCCCTGGCGGAGCTGCTCGTCCGCTGGTCCAAAAAAATCGTAGCTATGCTCTGATTGGAGGGGAGTGGGGAAGTGGGAGGTAGTATTCAACTGACTCGCTCGTTTGGTAACTGTAGGCGGGGTACTTTCAGAAATGCATATCTTACGCATATCTTACGTCTCATGTACAGACTTTTACCAAAGTTTGCATGCGTGTTTGAGCACCAGAGACCCAAAACAACACCCAAAATCCCAGGAAAAGTGTTGTTTTCATAATATGTCCCCTTTAAGTAAATTCTTCAAACAAAGATGCCTCTTTATGTGTCAGGATTTGAAGTAGGGAGGACCTGCCCTTGAACTAATATTGCATCTTACTTTAGGCCGTGTCAAAAGGGAAGTTAATACAGTTCCACTGGGATGCAAGTTTTTAGGAGAAGGTACGAACTAAGCGCTCATTATTTTAATGGAGCATAAATCCATTGTGCTGCACGTTGAATCGCGCTGGGTCCGTGCTGTATATATCCTCTGATAAGACACAGTTCACACAGCCCGATGATGACTCAAAGCCCCCTCTCTCTTTGGCAAAACCATCCTCCATCCTCTACGCTGTTATATCACCTTGGTGAGTGCTCAGGGGTTTAGGTTTGGGAACGGGACGAGAAGGGATGTGAGGAGGTGAGAGAGCGAGCACACAGGTATGTTTTATTGATCACACGCACAATGGTAGAAAGCCGAAAACACGTGGAATGAATAATGCATCAAAGAGAAGAGAGAGATAGAGCGCATTGGATCCATTGACGCAGTGGGAGCCAATGCAAGACCTTGTGGGAAAGTTTATGGTTTAGATTGATATTTTACTCCTATTTCCAGTTTAATTTGATGCGCTTAGTCAGTGCAAGCAGTGATCCTCGAGCCTGTGAAATCCGGTACCCTAGTTCCCTGCCTGTCTGTAATGCATAGGGCCTGACTGAAGGGTTCCTCATTATTCTTTTGGAAAGTCAACACAACCACCACCCTTCATATGGTTTCCAGTTCTGTGCTATATCGATGGATGTTTACCCCTTTTAGACCTGCCCGTTTTCATTTTGATTTTTGTCTTTTTGCAGTCCGTCCATTTTGATAAATATAGCTTGGGGTAGCTGTGGAGGATACAGTGCCTTCCAAGGGCCTTGAAGATGTCAGTGATACGGATTCGAAAACCTGACTGACCCATTTTTAGTTTTGTGTCTGCTTGGAGTTTGGTTTTGTGTGTGTAAGTTCCCCTAAAGCAACAAACAACGATGCAAAATCTACTTGTGGTTTGTAAAAACCTACTGAGATGCAGAAGAAGAATTTCTTTACAACGTACATAAACAACTAACAGCTCAGCAATACAATTACCAACGCATAACTTATGTGCTAGAACAACACTTATGTGCTAGAAAAACACATGGGAGAAAATACAGGCAGTGCTTATTTTTTGCCCAATTTACAGAGCACACAGAGGCGCCGTCTAATGCCAACTTTAAATAAAAATAGACTAGTTATTTTGATTATCTATCGATACATAAATGATCCAGAAAGAAAAAAAAATTGTCCATACATTTTGAATATATTCCGGTTCCATTTCTATTGAACACCAACCTACCCACAAGGGTACAAGCACATCAGCCCCGGAACAAGGTATCCTGAGGGAAGACATGCAGCCTCGGGTGTTACCCCCATCAGAGTGGATGGTTAAAACGGCTGCGTCGGAATGGGGCACGAGAGGCTTAAGGCAGTGTCTCCATGGCCAGGGTGGAGCTTCAAAGCGAAAGGGATTTCAGTGGACGGGGGAATTGATGAGAACGCGGTGGGGACGGTGGTGGGCGAGAATGCCCTGATCTTCTCCAGGCGGATCCCCGTACTTGAAGCGTCTTTTTTTTCCTCTCAGTGCGGAAGGTTGTGGTCTTGAAGCAGAGGGTCGATGAGGAGAAAAAGCTAACCTTAAACGGCTGCATGTTTCATGGTGCAGAGGGCAAGCCGAGGGGGGTTGTCCAGTCAAATCATAGCTAGCCCTTTTATTGTCATAAGAATTTCA
Source organism: Gadus macrocephalus (assembly GCF_031168955.1). Classification (NCBI taxonomy): domain Eukaryota; kingdom Metazoa; phylum Chordata; class Actinopteri; order Gadiformes; family Gadidae; genus Gadus; species Gadus macrocephalus. Next base: position 14,449,595 of record NC_082395.1, read on the forward strand.
CTTCAAAGAATAACTATGAATTTATGAATACATTTCTTTCAGAAATTCCCATTTGGACCCATTTGTTAGTTCGGAGGAAGGACAACATGAGAAGCAGCAGTTTAGATGAGTCAAAACATTTAATACTTATCAACATAGGAGTCATGCATTCAGAGCACTTCCCCAACGCATTACCCAACCTATTTTTATCGCTGCACCAGCATTCTGCATATTTTGTTTACTGTGCTCTCATTTGAAAATCACATTTACAAACCGGGAAATAATTTAACACATTCAGAATATAGATACTAAAAGGAAGAAAGAAAAAGGTTAACGTTTCTCAGAGTTCGTCCATAATTCATTTTCATGTTTATCAGCGATGTGAGCACACATAACGCAGAGCCAAATCGTAAAAAACAACAACTATTCGGGTATTGCACTGACACCGTGCTCTTGGATCGTTAGCTGAAGATGGCGAGATGTCTTGTTAACAAGCCCAACCATGGGTCTGCTTCAAAAGGGTCGGACTGAGACAAAGAGGACGGTCCTTCGATGTGGGAAGGGAGCTCTGTCTCGTGTGCGTCTCCTTCTCGCTCTGATAAAAAAAACAAAGGACGGTGGTGAGAGTCTTTAGCTGGGCCAGCTGTTGGCTCCCGATGCTAGGCAAAGAAGGTCTCCACTTTCACCGCCTGACAGAACATTGTCATGGAAAACACCAGGCCCAGTATCTGCAGAGTAAGAGACAAGACGTGGTCACACACGACGCAAGGACTGCTGGACAGAACGGTTTATCGCTGCTGCTGCTGCTGCTGCTGCTGCTGCTGCTGCAGTCGTCTAGATTTAAGTAGGCATAAAAGATATCATCAACAAACAGTACAAATGCAGTCCCAACAGACTCCCTTTAATAAATAATATATCATACTGGTGTTGAAATCCTTGGATATCACAAGCCGATACCATGCCTGAAATATTTTTGTGAAGTCATTTTTATTTATTAATTATTTAATTTTTACTATTTTTATTATGAATTATTATGAATTATTTATTTAACCAGTTTGGTCTCTTTGAGATTAATCATCCTTTGTTTTTCAAGAGAGATCTGACCACGAGAGCAGCAGCATACAATAAAATACAAGAGACAAAAACATTCCAACACCACCTTTTGGATTGCACAAATTGATTAATTTCATGTGGCAGAGAAAAAGCCAGACCTAGGATGCTACATTTGCCTAGCCCAGTTAGGAAGGCATATAACGTAATATTAGTTAGTATTTAAAGGTGATGATTAGGGAAGTTGACATACACTGGCACACTTGAGTAGACACTAAAGTAGCACAATATGTTTGGCTGCAATGTACAAATGGATTAGCAAGTCACCATGGGCATAAAGCAGCTGTAGGTAAGTTTCAAGAGTTGTAGAGAGAGAGAGAGAGAGCAGTCAACTGGAAACAGATATTCTCATAGGTGAGGTTATACTTCAGGTGTGTTGTCATGGTTACCTGAGTAAGGGCCATGCACAGGGCGAATATCCACAGGGCCACCAGGTTCTCGTTCAGCCAGTCCTTCACACGCTCATAGCATGGCTGTAGAGACACACATACATACACACACACACACACACACACATCACACATCACACACACACACACACACACACACACACACACACACATCACACATCACACATCACACACACACACACACACACACACACACACACACGTATATACTGTATTAAACCCAAACCCAGCCTACCTACATTTCTTAGTCATCACATATTTTTATATCTGTGATGCAGATGCTGTCGAATGGGCTTGAGTGTGATCATGTTTGAAAACGGGGTGTGACATCTTCTCTGTTCCGCTCAATTTTGAACAACATATTCCTTGTTGCCTGGTGTTATCCTATCTTCACTGGGTAGGCTTTCATAAACCTAATCCCCACCGTCCTTGTCTCACTTTAGGATAACAAACAGGCCTGAGAACAAAGTGCATGCAAAAACCACTAGCCGTTTCATTTGAACAAGAGAAGCTATTGCATTTTTCATGTCGGACATTGTAAAAAAACGGTTTCAGGAGGTTTTGGATGGCGTGCGTAAAAAAGGATTTGCAGGAAAAAGGATTCAAGCTCCCATCTGTGCTAGATGAAAAGATGCAAGCCCCAATCTGTGAGAGAATTTAAAGACGTGAGAGGACAGGCCCTGGAAGACTATTGCCGTCAGCAGAACCACCATTCAGACCCAGCTTCTCCAGATAGACAAAGAGGAGTCAAAAATATTACTGTTTTCGGTCTGTATCTATTCTATGTAGACCACAAATATGAATTATGCCTTTACCAAACATATAAATATCTCTCCAACTTCATTTATTATTAAATTATATTTCTTCATCACCACTGCTACCACTGTCTGTGTGTTGTGCAGTACAGGCATCACCATATGCGCAGAATGGAGCTCTCAACTGCCCGACTCATTATTATTTGTCCATTCATATCATGTTAATGTCCTTTTTTGCCATTATCATTATAACTAGAGTTTTCGCACGTGCGTTGCGCACGCTCAACCTCTAGTTGTAATTAAACCCATAGCAATGATGTGGAAAACCCAGTCGGTAATGTATCAAATATCTGAGTGCATAATATAACATTTTGCCTATAATTTTACAACATAACATTCGTTCAACCACAAATGACTCTTAAAAGCAGGGCCAACATTTAAATATTTTTTAACCATTCAGCGAACAAAAGGCAACAGGCTGATTATCATTTAGGAGGCCACTTAAGGACATGCAGAGGCATCATCAACACTCCAACTGAATTGGTGTGAGAAATACAGACTTTCCACTCCTCTTTCACATATAAGGTAATTTACATTTCCTACAGAGAAAATACTACCTCAGGGTTAGTACTTTTAGATCACGTGACTTATGTGTTGATATGCCGGTCGGTGCGATGTTTGAATTTAACGGTTTTTATATGACAAAATGAACGACCCGCCGTTGCTTGTCGAGGTGAGAAATTGACTCGCAATTTCTACATTCTATAGACACATTAGAAACATAACGTCTTACCTGGGCGAGTGTCGCTGCGGTATGTGCGTGTGCGTGTGTAATCTAACCTGCGCGTGTGTCGATGGCGGAGCCGTTATGTCTAACGCCGAGTGTCGCTGCGGTGTGTGTGTGTGTGTTCTTACCTGCGCGTGTGTCGATGGCGGAGCCGTTATGTTTAAAAACATAACGTCTTAGCTCGGCGAGTGTGTCGCTGCCTTTGTGTGCACGTGCGTGTGTGTCTGTGTGTTTCCATATATGTTTGTGCGCATGTGTGTCTGTGTGCGGTGTGTGTATGCGGTGTGTATGTGCGTGCTTGCGGTGTATGTATGCGTTTGCGCGTGCTGTATGTGTGTGTGAGCTGCAGGCTGCTTGGCACCTGCGCAAATGAGTACCTTGAGTAACTGGTGCGACAGGCCTGCTGTTTTAGGAGTAAGATATCCTAGATCTCCTTAAAAATGTAGGTCTATTCCGTGGGTATCCCTTCAAACAAACGTTCTGTCTGGGGCAAAATATCTACTAAACTAATTTGGCCTTATAGGCTACATCACATGACTTTTAGTTTGGATCCTAACTGGTACGCTTACGTGACTTGAGAAATACATCTTCCAAATGCTAGACACATCCTGAGATTAAGCTAATACCTAATATAAACTTATATTTCAGCACACCACTTGCCAATAAATGCCCTGACACAGGTGTACCATTATGGTAGTCACACAGTGGTCACAGTCTTGCACGATTTAGCCCACCTAGAGGTGGTTCCACACGATATATATCAAAATGTAGACTGGGTTCAAGCCTCCATATCTGTCAAAGTTTTCCAAACCCATTAAGTACGTTGAAAATCGTGCCAAAAACAATTAATGATGGACAAAAAAAAAGTGACGTGACGTACTTATGTTCTCAGGGCAGAGTAAATTTGCTTTACAGTGAAAGGGGAAAACGAACAACAAAAGTGATGCAAAAAAGGGCCAGGCTGAAATTGATTTTGCCAGGCATATCATAAGGTCTCTCAAAGTCAAAAATAAATAGGAGGAAGTTGTATTTCTCCTCATCAAACTTTGAAATTAAATGTATATCAGAACGATGTTATGGTGCTAGTGGTACAGTACTGCAACATTTACTTTTCCCTTGAAATGTATGCATTGAAACGTATTGTTCAAGTTCACTACACTACTTATTATTAGTTCCCTAATTATATTGGTAAGAAGATGGTATCCCTTGGAATGACAACATTGTGTTGGACACTGGGTGTGTCCACCTAGATATATGACGGATAGATAAGAAACGTTTGCTACGGTCCACTGGGTCGCTGGTAAACTGATCTATCCAGCATCCCTCTAGGTGGAACGCCCACTTCTCCTCCTCCGATTGTACCTGCTCAGGCTGGTACAATCCCGGGCAACAATCGCCCCGAAGACGGCACAGTATAACTCTCAATTGATGATGAAGTAAGCTCCCTATTATATCAGTGTTACCATTAAAAGAGACAAGGATTTTGCTGCATGATGTCTCATGTCATTGCCAAAAGATATTCGGCATTGCAATTGGTCAGAAAACCTGGTGAACAAATGACCCATCTGCTGATATATCATCAAATATCTTTGGACGGCAAAATCGAAATGGGGAGTAAGTGAGATATTCATAAACATATGATATAGTCAATCCACTTTGTATCATTATTTCTTTAATGCATATGAATTATGCAACTGCTGTTATTGTAATTATAGTGTTGCCTTGGTTTTAACCAAAAAAAAAGAAAAGAAAAGCAACAGACGAACAGAGGAGGGACCGCTGAGCCCAGCCGCTGCTCGGAGGCATGGCCTGCAGCCGGGGGAGCTCTTCAAAATGTGTATCAAAACATGCTTCTCTTAATGATTCAGTCTCACTATTCTAACCTGCAGTAAGTATAATTCATACACACTGCAGAGATTTACTCTGAGGGTTACAGACGTAGCTGCCACAAGAGGATGGATTGTAATAAAAGCAACCCCACAGTCTTAGGTCTTCTGATCTCCCTCCGAGCCACTGCCAATGTTCACAGTTTGTTAAGATTAACAATCCCTATGTGTAAGTGAAAAGCTACTTTTGTATTGTTGACTATAAATTACAGTACAGCAGAGACAAATGTAATGCATAACATGGAAAAACTGTTACTAGGCAACATGCTGAAATGGTTTTTCAAACCAATAACTTTGGCAAGCATGCGTGGTCCAAATTATAGCACTCTTATACATTTTTGGGGGAAAATGTAAAAAACAACAGACAATGTGATTAAAGCTAGCACAATGGTATTATTAATGCATGACAATGATTCCACTCTCACCAACTCTGAAGCCCTGCAGGAGTCTAAAGCCACCACGGAACCATTGGGGAGTCCTGAAAATGTCCTTCCCCCACAACGTCTAATCGGGAACGATGTGGTATCATATTATACGTAACAGTAAATGCAAGCAATGATTTACAACATGAAGCCGCCGGTAGCGGGTTTGTATACTCATAAGGGAAACGATATTAGATGGAGTTATTCCCGACAGAGAATAGATCTTTTCTTGCATTGGGAAGCATTTGATTTCTTTTTTTTGCCTGAATGTGTGCAGGAGACAGATCCACCACATAGCATTTTGCTGTGTGTTTCCACCTAGCTGGTTCTTACCGCCGTCCACCATGTCCCTGGGTTGTCCAGGCCGCAGTTGTCGCTGTATTCCAGGCAGCAGGAGTCGGGCACACGGGTGGCGTTGTAAACCTCAAACCAATCTGTGTGGTTGGTCACCCCACAGCAGCGGAACTACAGCAGGGGGAAATCATCAGCAGAGGCAAGCCTCCAACACAACACGATGCAGCTCAATCATAAATCAATGGGCATTGTTCGCATAGCCTTATCTCAAGATATAAAAATGCTGTCAAGATGGATTGTGACTAAACATCAATTGGCGACTAATCATTATATTCAAACATAGCGGTTGACTTACATGCATGGGCATAGGTGTAGAGATGGGGGGAAAAAATGAATTTTAGAAATCCCCACACCCCACTTTTCAAATAAAATGTTTGAGGGAAAATACTTATTTGAGGTATCAGATTTATATTGAGTTGGAAAATGATGTTAAATTGTGAAATGTTTTGGGCCAACGTTTTGCACAATTTGGGTTGGCTGTCCCCCTCCACCTTAATTCACCATCATATCACTCAGAGCACTTTTTCAACCTACATTTGACATTAACACGATCCCACACTCACACAAACACACCCTCATCTGCATACGTTAATTTCTATATCAGCATGTTTCTGCCATCCAAGTTATCAATTGATGTAATCATTGGGATCCTGCCAGAGGGAAAGTGAATGCTATGCCTCTCAGACATTACATGAATACAAGCAGAGAAAGCTCCAACACACGCAGCAGAACACGATACAACACAGTCAGCCAGCACACAAGAGCTAAATTACACACAAAGTGCAAAGATGACAAACATTCGTTTGAGAGAGGGAGTCTGGCAAAATGGTATTGCTAATGGGAGCCCAACTACCAGCTGCCAACCAAAATGTTAGTCTGAAGGACGTCCAAAGATCTTGGATTCTGGATCCATCGTTTGATGTCACCAAGACTCGACACACACCCCCTACTCCCTCCACCCTGCACTTCTCTCTTCCAAAATGTCCTTCCTGCACATTGGGTTCTCCTAATGTTGTATCTTTCTTGGTATTATAAAATAGTATAAAAGAAAATTCCCGAGCATATCAAAAAGAAAGCCGGGCAATGTGGTGCGTGAAGCATATGATTGACTCGTATGTGACAGCTTTTAGCAACTAAATTTTCCAATTTCAATCTCATCAAATTTAAAACAAAAGAAACATGTCAAGCCCATTTTTGTTGACACCTGTGAATTGGAAAATTGCGATCAATCAACTATTGATTTAAATCTCCTTAAACATGTATAGCGATAAGAAACACTGAAGCTAGTTGTAGCCAGTGTACAATGGGCTGTGTCTCAATTGCAAGATGCTTCCTGGGGTGCTTCCTATGACTTGGTCGCTGTAGGATATCCCATAACACCATGCAGCACAATTTCCAACATTAGTGTTCCCTTTCATCCTTTAAATAAACGCATTGGCAAAATTACAGTGTCTATCAATCAGTGTATTTGACCACTTTTGTGTTTCTTTTACTTAGTTATTTGATTTGAAAGCAACAGAAAATCGCCCACCAGCTAAGCCGATAATAATTATAAGAAGTACGTCCAATGTGATGTTTTTGCACTTGCGATGATACATGGTTAGGAATAATTAGGATACATGATGGGTATCAAAGTCGGTAACGAATGCGGTGCTTAGTTGATTAAGCCCAGTTACTGAGTTAACCCCTAGTTGATTAAGCCCAGCTTAGTTGATTAAGCCCAGTTATTGAACTAACCCCAACTTCCACTTGAGGCTTAACCCATTCCATCAACCCAGTTCAGCCGCGCCTTGCTCAGGTTAGTTCAAACCAGGCTAATGTTATCGTGGATTACGAACGCTCACGAAATATGTAACCAGCCCAGAACCGTGAATGTCGAATCATGTATCAAATGTCCGACAAGGACCGAGTGGGATCTTTTCCGGCGGCGAACAGAAGCTGCTTGTGGAGGTCTATGAGGAGTACAAGCATAGATATTTTTTCAGTACTCAAAATGGGAACAACGTAACTATTAATAAAAAACAGGGAGGCCGCCTGGCAAAGAAATTGCGGATCTGTTGAATTATTCCAAATTGACTAACCATAGTATTTATCTCAACAGAAGTGGTCTCGGCTGCCTGCCGAGAAACTCACCTGAGTGGAATTTATGTGGCTGACAATTTCCCATACAGCAGTGTCTTTGTCATTGTGACCAAGACTTCACCATCAGTAACATTAATATTAACATTAACCTTACCATGGGTTTTTGCAAGTTATATTCAGGTTCTGGGGAAATTGTAAGACATATATATTATATAAAAAGTAAATTGTTAGGCCTACTTTCTCTGACATAAAGGGAATTACAAAAATAAGCCAATGCCAAGAATTCTATGACATACTCAGGACGCAAACTCAGGCCGCCCGCATCACAGCTCCAGTGCTATACCACTCACCCAACTGCTGGTTCCCGATTACTGTAGAATACATATATTTGTATATAAATATTTTGAGAAAATATCCACGATAACAATAGATAGCAATTCATTTAATTATTTTATTTGCACCATTTAAGCTTAGACCCTTAGTGAAAATATTGGCTGTTTGTACGATTTTGTTATATGACAAAATCGGGAGGACTAGGCTTGGCCTTCTGATGGTACACTTGTTTCCGTCAGATGGACCTGTCTGAAACACCGATCAAGTAAGCCTGACAGTTAGCCTGCTACCGACCAGCTTAGTTTGGTCGGATAAATTGGCATGGTTACTTGGCGGAGATTCCCTTAAGTCACGTTAATGGAACGGAACTCTAACTGAAACTAGCAAGGCTAAGCAAAATAATCCCGCCTTTGCCTTTAGCTTGGTTGATGGAATACCCTTATGGTTTACTTTGTGAACCGTTTTTACAAAGTAGATCCCTAACAAGAAAGCTTCCTGATTAGTGCAAGTCATGCGACCTGGAGCTTTAATAGAGAATATACACACCCTCATCACAGAATGGCGGCAGAGAACTTGGCCAGAACAGTGGAAAAACATAACTGTAAAAAACGATTGACTTGAGAAAACTCACCAAGAATTTATCCATAGCATGATAAAAATTTAAATTAGGAAGATAATTCAGAAATTACTGATGCAATATACAAATATATAATAATATATGAACACTTGATATCAAGAGCATAATGTCTTTCATTTGAAGTTCAGGAGCTGTCGTGCTGTCAACGTCTTCTGCAATGAGGATGCATGACATTTGTGGATCAGGAGGAGGATTATGCAGTGTTAAAAAAGCTTTGATTTTGTTGAAAAAAATGTGTTTATGAAAACAAGCAAGACATAGTACATTTTCCCTAGAAAGTATTCTGCCTAGCTTGCCTTACATAAAGAAATGTGTATTGATTACAGCAACTATATAATTTCTTTTTGATGTTGTTTATGGGATAAGTGTTCAATTAACACTTGATATCATCGAAAGAAAACTAACCTCTGGGAAAATAACTTTTCCAAAAGCAAGAAGCTGTGTATATTTCTGTGTGGTTTATGTGATGTTTGTTCAGTTATAACTTGATATAATCTTGAACAACATCAAAGACGGTTCCAGGGAACCCAGAGCCAGCAGCCATCACGCAGCTCAGCATCACCCTGGTCACATTCACCCTTTAAAACCAAGGTCAGCTCTGACTGCGACAGCACTGAGGATAACAGCTGTGGTATGCATCTAAATACACATCCCATCCTCCATCCAGCGCCACAAAGTAACTGTTTCACACAGACATGCAACGCACACACACCACAGATATCCTGGGAGCTGAAAAAGATAGGGTGAGACCTGCACACTTTCTAGCACAAGCTTTTGACATGTTATCCTCGTTATTTGTGTAGAATATCCCTTTTTGACAGCATTCATTCTCAGTTGACACCTCTCTCTCACACAAACACGCACACACGCACACACACACACACACACGCACACAAACGCACACACACACACACACACAGCTTACATCAGTCTGTACGATCATCCAGGCATTGGTCAGGCCAACGTTCCCCTCCGTGCCAAACAGCTGCAGGCCCCTCTTAAGATCCCTCTGGGCGTAGTAATCGATCTGGTGGAGGAGACGTGCACACGTGTTATGGCAAACAACAAACAAACACGGCATAACAACCATGGCCGCTGCTCAAGAAGGGGGAGGGTTCCCACGTAGGAGATAAGCCTGTTCCCCTAAGCAATGGAAGGACTTGAACTGCAGCCATTACATGATGGAGCAATCAGAGCATGAAGACCATGCAGCCAGTTTCTAGATTATATATAAATCTAGCGTTCACACAGAAACACACTCGTACACACACACACACACACACAAACAAACACATAATTTCTCTATCCTAACACGTTCTCACACACACACAAACACACACACACACGCACACACACACATTAACACACACACACACACACACACACACACACACACACACACACATTAACACCAACACCTACACAAACACACACGCACATGCACACACACAGAGCTTATCTTTGTTTACACATTCGGAGATGCAGCACAGCACATCACATCAATCCTATTGATTGCTGTTGACCTTGCCCTGAGCTCCCCATCTAGACCCCTCTCCACTTCGACTTCTCCCCACCAAGACTCCTCCCTATCCCCGCTCATTCAAAACAAACAGAACGGGAGAACATGCTTCCAGCACACTCCAGAACTACTTCAATTTGTTAAATTAAATATTTACTTCACAAAATACGACTAAATGGCTTTTAGCACGGGGCAGTGAATGACTGTGCACATTGGTCCTCCTCATCCTCCATTGTCTCATACTCCGCCTCTCATACCCATCTCAGTCAATCATAATGCTTTATTATTAATTATTACAAATCTGTTGATCTGTGAAGTCCCGTAAATTAATGATGCTCCAAATTCAAAAGACAACTCTCAGCGAACAAGGAACAAGAATGGGGAACAAGAATGGGGGGGGGGGGGCAAAGTCTTTACAACTTTATCTTTAGGACCGCTATAGGCCCCTCAGAGTGCTTTGAGTCCAGGCCACACAGCTCTTTCAGTGTCGGTACTCTGGCTCCGGCTGTGCTTTTAGCCCAGTATTGATGTCGTCTCCGGGACTGCGGCCGTCCTGAAACTACGGCGGAGAGACTCAAAGCTATCCATCTATTATCCACACAAAGAAAGGAACAGGGATAGATTAGATGAAACGTATAGCAAGGCCGGAAAAGATAAGGATGTGAGACGACGATTTGGGGGGGGGGGGGGGGGGGGGGTGGATAGAGAGGAAAGAAAATAGGGACTTTGGGAAGGAAGTGATGAGGAAATAAATGATGAGACCAGATCAGACAGAAAGACCTTGATGAGGATGGAGTCATCTGATGAAGTCATGTTATGCTTGAAAGGAGCCCGAGAATTTGAGGAGAGAAATCTGCATACTAAAATCCACTTGAAAGTGGAACAAGGACGCACAAATTAAAAACCAGAAAGCTAGACTAGAGCAAAAGTTTAGCATAATGATGCATTCAAGAGGAAAATTACTTTTTTAATATCTAGTAGGATTCTCTGTAAACACATAGTTCCATGATAAAATGCCAGGTTGCATGAAACAATTTCTTGGTGATTTATGACAGCCAGAAATATTTCCTTTTTTTTTTTTACATTATCGATTCATAACCATCGATTGCTGCTTGAACCATTGATTATTTTCCCGAGGCTGCGGTTGTTATTTCAGACGGAAGTTCGGATTATAAATAAGTCCATGCATGTTTCATGCACCTCTCTAATCAGAGAACATACTGCTACTGTTTTTGCTTCTTGCAGCCATTTCTTTCTCAAAGCGTGTGATTGTATTATGTTCAGGCTCTTGGTGCTAGTCTACTGTGGTGGTGCTGTTGCTGCAGCTGGTGTGGTGTCTGGAATTCTCTGTGAATACAGAAATAGAAAGCACACACAGGGTATAATAAATAACTTATGAATGAATGAAAACATAACAAAAACGGATAGGCTCATGCTCAACGGCGCAACTAATTACGAAAGAAGATAGAAATGACTGTGAAATGTTTGGCTGATTGGCTGATGAGAGGGGTAGGTCACAGCCTCCCTCCAGTCCTCCAGAATTATGGGGAAAAAGAATTACGACGTCGGAAAGTTCTCGTGAACAACACCTCTAGACGCTCTTATGATTTTACTTCCGTTCCTTCAGATTTGATAACAGAGATGCCCAGTTGGTGACGTAAGGTTTACTAGTGACGCGCATGAACATGGCGGAAGATGAAAGTTTTACTCAATATCGAAGAATCAACCATCATATCACACTTTACTATAGATTGACGTAACCGCCTGTTGGCATCGACTTTGCTCAGTTTTAAACGTTGAGTACCGGTAAACCAGCTCTAGATAAGGGCAAGTATAGCCGTCCAAACAGTGGCAATACAAATGTGCTTCTCATAAATCAAAAAAAAAGGATGGTAGGTGATAGGCTACAAGTATATAAAGGCGTTTGAACCTGAAACTGATCCTACTAAGTTCTGTTTAGTTCTGCTGTGAAGAACTTTTAGATTCCCAACGCAGTGCACATGAACGGTCGCTTTCAGGAACATGCGTAAGCGTGAGCGTCATCACTGACGAGGCGTCTCGTTATCACCAGGACCATGAATTTGCCTTTAGGTCCACAGTATGACATCATAACTGATGAGACCGTCACTCACCGCAGGTTAAGCGAATCCATCTCTAATGAAATGATCTCTTGCGGTGACAAAGCACTTTGACCCTATGATGATTGCGATTGATTAGAGATATTCAGTGGGACAAAGAACTTTTTCCCCACAATCTGTTTCCAATTTACTCAGTAGTGGAATGTGTGATACTCAGACCATGTACTTGAGTAAAAGTTGAGAGACCTAGTGTAAAATATCGCTCCAGTAAAAGTGGAAGTACTCCCATTAAACGTTGACTTGAGTAAAAGTATAAATCTACTTGGCTTCAAATGTACTTAAGTATCAAAAGTAAAAGTAACTTGGTGTAATGTAGTTCCAATGTCTTGCTATATCCTTTATACACTCAGTCAAATCATTTAAGCTTAAAAATAACCACTAACAACACTCTAAATAAAATGTTTTCTATTTGTGATATCTGATACTGATATGCATTTCCTGCAGAAAATGCGATGAGTGCTATAGTGTAAAGTGAGGTTGAAAAATATGTTTTAGTAGAGCCACATAGATGTAAAGAAATGTTAAATTGTGTGTGTGTGTGTGTGTGTGTGTGTGTGTGTGTGTGTGTGTGTGTGTGTGTGTGTGTGTGTGTGTGTGTGTGTGTGTGTGTGTGTGTGTGTGTGTGTCCGCAACGTCCGCAATGCTTAGCTGTGTTTATGGTCATGCATGTCGTGGAAAGGAATGTTTTTGGAATGTATTGGAGTAAAAAGTAAGATTTTCCCCTACAAAATGTAGTCGAGTAAAAGTATAAAGTCTCACAAATCAATGGTAAGTAAACACGGATATACAGATATGCTAAAAAAGTTACTTAAGTACAGTAACAAATTACTTCGCTACTGTTCACCACTGGCGCATTTAGGGTTTTAAGGCTGATTACTTGCTTACTATAACCTGCCATTCTGTCTTTATCTGGCAATAATTAAATAGTCTAATGATTACAGAAACATTGATAAAGAAAAGGAAACCCCACAACCTAGGAGATAAAGACATACTGAAAACCATATGGAGAGGGTGGTTTGGAATCTTCTATCCCCTAGACAACCTACCAACATCGCAACCTGGAACATCAGGACCATGTTCACAGCAGGGAAGACGACAGTCGTCGCAGATCAGATGAAGAGATACAAGGTTTCTATCCTCGCCCTATGCCAAACCAGATGGCCCCAGACAGGAGAAGTAAAAGTGGTCAGTGGTGAGTCCATACTCTACTCTGGACACGCAGATAAAAAGCACCTCACACAGAGGGTGTGGCACTTATGCTCTCCAAAGACGCACAGAGGGGCCTCATCAGCTGGGGGCCCATCGAATCAAGAATCATCACTACAAGACCCCAAACCACCCACGAAAGAATCAACCTTCAAATCATACAATGCTATGCACCCACCAACAATACTGATGAGGAACTAAAGGACAATTTCTACAACCAGCTACAACATCTACTTCAGACAAGAAAGAAAAATACCTCCTCTTACTCATGGGCGACATGATGGCCAAAGTGGGAACTAACAACAATGGATACGAACTGGCTATGGGAAAGTAAGGACTTGGCACCATGAACGAAAATGGGGAGAGATTTGCAGACGTATGTGCTGACAACAATCTGGTCATAGGAGGGACAGTTTTCCCCCATAAACTGATCCACAAAGCCACCAGGATATCACCTGCCCACACTACTGAAAACCAAATCAACCACATATGTATAAACAAGAAGTTCAGGCACTCTCTTCTGGATGTACGAGTGAAGAGGAGGGCACACGCCGGGTCAGTCCACCAGTGGCTGCAAAACTCCAAAACAAGCTAAAGCGCTTCAATAATCCCTCTGACAGCAGAACAAAATTCAACATCCAGCTCTTCCAGGACATTGGAACAATTGAACTGAATCAAACCACCCTACATAACAGGTTTCAAGCCCTGCAAGAACTCAAACAACCAGTGGAAGAGTACTGGAACAGCCTGAAAAACATACAGAAGGAGAAATGCCTAGAAGTGGTGGGGCAAAAGACAACGAAACACAAACCCTGGTTGTCAACAGAAACACTGAAAATAATAGAAGAGAGCTCAGGAGGGCAAAAAAGGGTACACTAAACAACAAAATTACATCGAGGCCTTGGCACAAGAAGCACAGGAAGCAGCGGGAAAAAAATACCTCAAGGAACTCTACATGACCACCAAGAAACTAGACGGAAAGTTCAGGCAAACGAACACCAAATCTGGGATAAACAAGGATAACTCCTTACCACCAAGGAAGAACAACACCAAAGGTGGACAGAGCATTTTAGGGAGCTGCTCAATAGACCACCCCCTGTCCAAGAGATAGATTCCACCAGCAGCACACATGCTTGACATCAACTGTGTCCCCCAAACAAGATTTGAGGTAAAGAAGGCCATTAAGGCACTACGACGTGGCAAAGCAGCAGGCCAGACGACATCCCAGCGGAGGATGTACATCAGCCTACAGGCTGATGTACACACTACAGAATCCACCCAAAATACATATACATCATCAATAACACATATCAGGACACGCAATGCTAAGTGCTCCACCAGGGACAGGCACAAGAAACATTCACGGTGCTCATTGGGGTGAAACAGGGCTGCCTTCTTTCCCGTTTGCTTTTCCTCTTATGCATTGACTGAACCATGAAGAAAACTACCCACAATAAAAAGACTGGCCTCCAAAGGAGTCTGACAGAACATCTAGAGGACCTCGACTTTGCTGATGATAAATCAGAAACACCAACCTGTGGGATCAAACAAATAAGAGCCAATAGAGATACGGATGATAAGGAGAAGTGGAGCTAGATTGGTCACACACTAAGAAAAGGCTAAACGGCAATAACCAAACAGGCACTAATATGGAACCCAGAAGGCAAACAGAGCAGGGAGAGACCAAAAATACCTGGAGAAGGAGCACAGAGCTAGATGTTAAAAATAATGGACTGATGTGGAAACAGCTGGAGAGGAGGGCCCAAGACAGACAAGGGTGGAAAATATCAATGGCCTATGTTCGAAAGGAATATAAAGGCTTAAGCTAAGCTAATTAGATAGTCCTCAATTTAGATAAGCTAAAACAAAACACTCAACTAATGCTTTCTACCTACTAGACAAATCATGAATTTCTGCATTTTTAAGTTTTTGTAATGCATTATAAACATATTTTAAATAGTTTGTAAATCCTTAAATAAAACTTAAATAACACTAAGAAATTATCTTATATAACACAATCATTTTTATTATTATTGATAATTATAACTGATTATGACTTGCTAATGAGTATTCATTTATGAACAATGCTTTAGGTAATCTTCTACTTTATGATTTAAAGTATCAGTTATAAGTGCTTTCCTTCAGTGTTTCTATTATTATTATACAATGTTATTTAGCCTTTTATTATCCTATGAATTTGATACGCTAAATGGAAAAGAATTTCAGGTATATGTGAAATCGGAGCCCAAAAGCAGGAGGAGGTTTAAAAATAGCAAGGCATTGGCTCAAGCATTGACAACAATCAACTTCAAGGAGGAATAGCAAAAAACAAAAAGGGCACAAGGTCGGTGATGCAAAAGTTAAAAAAACATAGGTAATTCCAGAATTAGGCAGACAAGCAGGCAGAAACAAGTCAGGAAGAACTGAATAGCCAAGCTAGTAACGGGTATAAAACAATCGGACAAGGTGGCACTAACAGCGCCATCACCATTGGCATCCATTTCCACACATTACATTCAACACAGAACAAGACCTAAAATGGATTCTCCCGTGCGGGCTGGCCTTTCTACTGCACGATGCGATGCTGCACGACACAGCGCTCGTTGCTCGTCTTCTTGGGGTGGGACCGGCTGCAGGCACAGCATCCCTTTCCATATTTCTTTCATTAGGTTGAGTTCGGAAATGGTCATAACTTCCAAGCTCTGCCAAGTGCCATATATTCCCTGCTGCTTGTGTCCCATAATACAAAATATAATAAAATATTCAGTTTTGCTCAGCCAGATTTTCACTAGTTATGCTTACATCTAGCAATCAGCCACACTTTGTTTTATTTATATGCATGCATTCGTTAATGTGAAGCAGGAAAGGGGTTAGGCTTGTATCATCGACAGCATTCATGCGTTAACGGTAATCCTATCCCTGATGTATTGCACTGTTGCCAGGGCATGTGGTGTCTTGGCGGATGTGTATTTTGAACAAACAAGGCTGCATCGCCCGGTCAGAGCCTCAATGTCAACAGCTAGGGGTAATTGGCAATGAAACACCTCCTCAGCTACAGCAACCGGCTCTCACAGGAATCCGTGAAATGACCACGGGCGCTTAACTCAAAATCTGTGGTGGCCTCACGGAATCACTGCAATTTCCGTGATGCAGCCACGGATTCTGCTCCAATGCAAGTTAATGACACTCTTGTTCCGTGGCACACACACACATATCCCCGTTTCAACGACCGAATCGTCCACGGGTGCTTAACTCAAAATCTGTGCTGGCCTCACGGAATCACTCACCTACATTGTCCGTGATATGGCCATGCATTTTGCTCAAATGCAAGTTAAGGACACTCATATTCCGTGGCACACACACAGATCCCTGTTTCAATGACCGAGTCAACCTGGTCTCACAGGAATCCGTGAATATATATATATATATATATTTATATTTTTATATATACATATATATATATATTTATATATTTATGACCATATTTAGACCACCAGACTTCCTCGAAGAAACAAAAACGGTCTATTAAATTCAAGATGGTTGGACAAAAATAGGGATGTATTGCCATACCGTCAATATGTATTTAATTCATAGAATTTCCGATAGGATGGTCAATGGTCAAATACAGATCTCGTTATAACAAGAATTTATATCGTTGTGACGAGAAAGGATGCCTTGAAAACGCCAAGAAAATAAATAATAAATATAATTATTTAAATATAATTAACTTATAAAGCATATAACGAGAAATCAAGACGATCTTTTTAGTTGTGGGCCAGCAGAGGCTGAATTTTTATCTAATTCAATTTAACCAAAATACACATAGTCTAAATCTATATACATGTCAAATGTATGATAAAATGTACGTAAAGCCTAGTTTTTATATTATAAATATTTAAATATTGTCTGGTTATACCTGAACCACCCTCTCCATAGAAAAAGTGTTACAACCTTTGTTGTTGATTTGATTGGTGGAAGTGGATTGTCAATGGTCAGATACAGATTTTTTATAACGATAATAGCTACATGGTCTACTTATAATTTTTTAACTAAATATTTAATATTTAATATTTATATATATATAATGCATATTTAAATATTTAATTAATTCAATATTAAACCAATGCATTTCAATCTGGAGATTATTTTTGACTTCAGAAGGGGGGGCCTGGGTCCACATCACGTCACTGTCATAGGTGCTATGGTGGTTGCCATCGACCGCCCCCTTCCTAGTAATCGTATATATCCATATGCACTTGCTTGCCATTATTTCCTTTTTCTGCAACATCCACGCATATATCCTGCATTTAATACAAGTACATGTTATAGACACAATATTCTGAACAAACGCCCGAACATATTGATTCTAGATTCCTGTGATAGGAGCGGGATTATGTGATAAGGAACATTAATGTGTACAATGTATGCAACGTTCACGTTGCAAACGACTTCATGAGTTAAAACATAGCTCTGCTCCAAACCACGTTTACAACGTTAAGGGCGCAACTGAGCTGCCGTCAATTTCGTTTTTTGTCGCAAACTAGGGTCCGCTGGCTAAGATAGGAGATAGACAGATGTCACATGTATGATATGCTGTACGTATGGCCTAGTTTTTATATTATAAATATTGTAATATTGTCTGGTTATACCTGAACCACACTCCATAGAGAAAGTACACCGTGTTAGTGGGTGTTACAATCCTCTTCGTTGATTGGACTGGTGGAAGTGGATTGTAAACTGTTAGATACAGATCTTGTTATAATGATAATAACTACATGGTCTACATATAATATTATAACTAAATAATTGTATAATTTTATATTATATATATTTAATTCAATATTAAACCAATGCATTTCAATCGGGCGGGCTGCTCAGGATTCGTCAAAACAACTATCAGATTTATCAGATTTTTTCAGCAGACCCCCTCAAAAACGGAAACTAACCACATCCCTTAAACCCAGTCTCACGCCAGATGTAGTCAAACGGCCCACAGCGGAAAATGCATTGAAATAACGGCTCTAAACATGTGACACGCCTACATTTTTTTGGCCTATTCTTTTCAATGGGCCTGCGTCCACATCACATGACCGTCATGGTTGCTATGGTGGTTGCCATCGACTGCCCCCCATATCTTTCTATTTTCCACAGTTTAGACTTGTAATTATAAGTTACTTTTGTAATCAACGTGACTCATTTTTTTAATCACTGTCGGGTGGCTAGATACGTCACTCTGAGAATTGCGCACGGACACATTTGGTAGTGACACAGCCTATAACCTATTTGTGAAAGCAAAACAACAAGCTCATTAATGAACGAGGTCCTGACTCACCACCACTGGGACGTGGCAACAATCCTCCATATCCATGTGGGGATATGGAGGATTGCTTGTGGACAGTAGGGCTACACAAGGCATAAATTGGAAGCATACTCAGGAGGAGGAATGACCTCTCACACATGATAAATTAAATAATAGCTTCAAATAACCCTGCCTCATTAAATCAATGAGCTCGGTGTTTTGCTTTCACGAATAGGTTACCATGGCCGTGGAGAGGTCCCCCCTCCACGGCCATACCACCATGGACGCGCCCGATCTCGTCTGATCTTGGAAGCTAAGCATGGTCGGGCCTGGTTAGTACTTGGATGGGAGTCAGCCTGGGAATACCAGGTGCTGTCAGAGGTGTCGGGTGTTGGCCAATAGGTGGCACTCTTCCGTCTGGCCTAACATCACTCCCGATGCCCCAGTGCCGTGACGGGGACACTGTGCTGTGGAAGGCGCCGTCCTTCAGAGGAGACGTTAAACCGAGGTCCTGGCTCACTGAGATCATTAAAGATCCCAGGGCACTTATCGCATAGAGTGGGGGTTTCCCCGGTGTCCTGGCCCAACCAGGCTCATTCAATCTGGTCCCCTAATCATCCTCCTGTATTATTGGCTGACTCATTAATTCCCTCACTCTCCACCTCAAGCTCCACCTCAAGATGTTACAGAAAAGGAAATAATGGCCATAGGTCGTAAGCAAGTGCTTATGAATATATACGATTACTGGGGGGGGGGGGGGGGGGGGTCGATAGCAACCATCATAGCACTTTAGCACTCATGACAGTCAAGTGATGTTGAAGCAAACCCCCCTTCTGAAGTCAAAATTAATCTCCAGATGAAATGCATTGGTTTAATATTGAATTAATTAAATATTAAATATATATTTTCTATAGACAATTCTTTAGTTAAAATATTATAATTAGACCATATAGCTATTATCGTTATAAAAAGATCTGTATCTGACCATTTTCAATCCACTTCCACCAATCAAATCAACGAAGAAGGTTGTAACACCAACTAACACAGTGTACTTTCTCTATGGAGTGTGTGGTTCAGGTATAACCAGACAATATTAAAATATTTATCATATAAAGATGACTAAAAACGATACTAAAAGATTGTCTTGTTATACGCTTTATAAGTTAATTATATTTAAATTATTACAACCATGTAGGCTTTATTTTCTAGGGGTTATCATTACATACTTTCTCGTTACATCGATATAAACGAGATCTGTATCTGAACATTGGCCATCCTCTCGGAAATTCTATGAATTAAATTCATGCATGGCACTATATCCCTATCCGGTCTTGTGGTCTCCGTATATACACCCCTTCTGAAGCTCTCTCTCTCTCTCTCTCTCTCTCTCTCTCTCTCTCTCTCTCTCTCTCTCTCTCTCTCTCTCTCTCTCTCTCTCTCTCTCTCTCTCTCTCTCTCTCTCTCTCTCTCTCTCTCTCTCTCTCTCTCTCTCTCTCTCTCTCGTTTTCTTCTGTGGAGATTGAAATGTCTGAGAAACGCTCCCATTCAAAATGCATGGGTTCACATTTCGTTCTGTGGAAAACGAAAAACTCGGAGAAACGCTCCCATTCCCATATTGTATGTATATATATATACATCTATAAATAGATATATAGATGTATATATATATATATGTATATATTTATAGATCCCTGTGAGAAAAGGTGTACTCGGTCGTTGAAACGGGGATCGGTGTGTGTGCCACGGAATATGACGTTAACTTGCATTGGAGAAAATTCCATGGCCACATCACTGACAATTTAAGTGCTTCCGTGATCATCAACCACCACCACCACCAATGGTGTGATATGGATTTTATTAACACACCACGCATGGCCCCGGGTCCTGTGGCTCCAATGATAAAGAAGTAGCAGTGAGTCAGTGAATGGGCCCCAGCTGGTAGTGACACAGGGCTGCTGGCCCCGGCCAGAGGTAGGGGCCAGGGCTGTCTCTAGCATCCCACAAAATCTATAAACAGGTAACTAGATGGTCTCGAAGAGGATTTGTTTTTTGACTGTCTCTCTCATTTGGACTCGGTCTTGACTCCGATTTTAACCGTTTTGGACACCGACTTGACATGTAAGACCCATGATGCCACCACAGAGGTGCCACTCAATAGGCTATCGACATGTGTAACAAAATGAATGAAGCCATTCCGACAATGTTTATTAGTAGTGAACTCAATCTACGCTTTTGGTTAAACAAGACTCATCTCTTAAACACATGTGGTAGGTCATGTCGGTTTAAGATCAGGTTAATAAACAAGGTGATGAATGGATTTTAATCAGAGACCTCAGATCGATATAATTCTAATGTTTGATATGTAACTTCTTAACACTGTAATGATTAAGATGTTTAAGATGTAACCTTTCTAATGTAATTCTGATACGTCTTTTCATTGTGATGTTCTGGAAATAGAGAGAGGGAAGATAAATGTTAATGGGAACGTGAATGACCCGTAGTTTATAGCATTGTGATTGGCCAAGGGCATGTTAGGGGAGGCCACATAACTCGGGGCCTGAGGACTGTTCGCAAGTTCTTTGCAAACCACCTCAGGTTTTGTTACTACTTTATACGAGTTGTGATAAAGCGTTAATCTTTCAAACTTAGTCCTTCTCGATCTCTTGTATTTATTTATTTTCTCAAGTATTAGATTGTGGGTTTTATCCACAACAGGAGCAGATCAAACAGAATAATTCAGAACCTGAATGACGCAAATGTGAATGCTCTGAACATCAGGCAATGCAGATAGCGAGATAAAGGTGACGCCCTACAAAAGATGACATCCATAAAACGATTGAGTGATTTGGCTGGAAGCCCATGGAACTGCAGCAATCCAGACTCATTTATAGGATTACACAACAAAGACAAACGGCGATGAAAATACTGCACAGCAGGCAACACAAAAATCATGCCAGTATTAGGATTGCTGTGACAAATGGCTACAAAGCAATATAGTGTACGCTACACACAGGGCCAAGTTCCAATGTGGCAGATAGATAAATCAATAAAAAGTAGAAAATGTATATATCAAGTATTACTTAAATTTACACAGACATCACAAAGATGGAAGGCATTTTTCTTGACTCCCTGAGGAAGCAGTCAATTTTTTGGGCTGCCATGAATAAGGCAATACAAATAGTTAAACTACTTCTTAGACTACACTAAGATTGAGCATCACCACGAAAATAAAATTAATTGTACGGTTTCTGGTGACAGCATTTTTACGTATTTGTATCAATGAAGCACCTGCTATACAAAATCCTACACTTTGTAAATGGCCTTGGATTGAGATTGAGATCAAAGATTGACCCAAAAGCAGTGGAGTATGAAGCTCAAAGTGAATAGAAAGTGGATTTAATGGCCTTCATATGCTAATGTTGAGTATGATGATAATATAGGATGTGAACTCCATGCAACATCAATGGGACCCACTTAAAAGGTAAACCTACATTATTAATTCATGAATATTTGACCAGTTGGTTTTATGAGCACTTCCAATGTCAATGCCGTGATTGTGCATGTTTACGCGTTTATATTTTTATCTTCTTTGCCAACTCCTCCCCTATGAAACCACCCGAGGCAATGTCGTTTTATTGTCAGTTAACGGCAGAAATGGTGTTTACCTCTGGTGCCATTCACATAGATAGTTTGCATGTACCACTGAATACATAAAATCATTTTTTTCTAGAAGTTACTATTTGAAGATCATAGCGAGACATCCTAATGATAAGGCAACAGAACGGCCGCTTGGGTTGTGAGACAACAAAGGGAATGGTAAGATTCAACCAGAATGACAGCTACAGTGGGTGGGAGGAAACAGATAGTTGGTTTGAGTTCTTTCATTGGGAATTTCATTCTCAGATAAAGACAACATGACAGCAGCCATGTCCTTATAAACGACTGCAGCACAATCACAACCCTGGTCCAACACAGCATCAGCTTTTCTTGTAACAGCCATCACAAACACTGAGCACACTGTTGTCCAATATCTGCAGCATCTTTAAGAAGCATGTTATTGACACCAAGTAATGCTATTAACCTTCATTATAAGTTGCAGGGATTCTGGATAGTTAGTAATTGTTTCTAACTTTGGAGGAAGTGTGTGCGAAGGGGGTTTTGAGCCTTGCTTTATGCGACCACAAGATTCATGATTGTGAAAGTAATTGGGGAGACAACACATGTCCTGAAATCTTGCAGACACTAAAGTCCCTTATTTAAATTGTAGAGAGCCCCTAACCTGGGCAAAGGAAGTAGTCCGTTGGGAAGCTGTTACCCTGCCATTATACCATCTGTTTACTACCACAGCAAACCTCCCCCTGCATCTATACACAAGCACACACACACGCCCGCACGCATATCCATGCATACACACACACACACACACACACACACACACACACACACACACACACACACACACACACACACACACACACACACACACACACACACACACATGCACACACACACACACACACACATGCACACACACACACACACACATGCACACAAGCAAACCTCATCAGGCTTAAGGGAATATAGATTAAGATGGAGGAAACCCCTTAAATATGTTATTTACACTTGCAAAAAAATTTAAAAGCTCAGATGTGGAGATCATCTTAACCGTGTGACTTGTGAGCAGGACTAAGCACAATTAAATGAAGGACAATTAAACAAGGAAAAGTTGTGTAACCATGTGGCACCAACTATGCTCCCCCATACACACACACACACACACACACACACACACACACACACACACACACACACACACACACACACACACACACACACACATACCCACACACCGATACATCCAGCCACACACACAGATATATATTTTTCTTACAACATGAACACTTCCAACACAGAGTTACAGGAATGTATTGACACATTCATGAAGCAGATATGCTGTTAGAAGCCTACACGCCATGCTACTGGCACACACACTCGATCAACGTGACAAACAAGACCATAACCTTTTCAATTAATTATTCGGGTAAACACACAAATAAGTCAAACAAATGATTCTGTTACCACCAGAACAAATAATTATCCAGACGAAGACTAATATCTACTCCAACGGACATATTATGTTCCGCCATTATTATTAATACTAATATTAACACAACTTTTCATGAGTTTTATCCCCTGGCGGGGAAATTGCAACCGACTGATGTGGTTGTGTAAACAGACTGGAATCCATCCACCATTACGGATCAGCACTCTCGGTGGCTTACCTGGTCTTGATGGATGAAGAAAAGCATGATGAAAAGGATCTCCAGGAGGAAGATGAGGAGCAGCAAGAGAAAGAACTGTGGGGACACAAAGAGAGAGAACAGACAAAGAGAGAGAACACACCAAGTGAGAAGGTCATTTTTCTTCACTTATTTTGTTTCTGGCGAGTGCCAATGTCTAAGGAGAAGGAATTTACAACAGCCTTGAAGAACATCAAGGTGTGTGTGCCTATGTGTGTGTGTGTGTGTGTGTGTGTGTGTGTGTGTGTGTGTGTGTGTGTGTGTGTGTGTGTGTGTGTGTGTGTGTGTGTGTGTGTGTGTGTGTGTGTGTGTATGTGCATGTTTATGTGAGTCTATGTTTGTGGGCATGTGCGTGCGTTCATTTGTGTATGTGTTTGTGGATATGTGTTGAGAAATGTGTATATGTGTTTGTGTCCCCGTGCGTGCGTGTGCCTGTGTGCAAGCGAGTAAGAGATCGTTCCTTTCAATATATAAGTGTAAGGCCGAGACTGCGGCCAGAGAAATCCATACCCACTGGGACAGGTCAGTATATGTGATTCACCGTATCACACTATTCACTTTATTTGCTAAAGGGGCCATACTTCACACACGCAAACGCACCGAAACAAAGGATTGAATGCCCAAACACACACACTCACTCACACACACACACAGACACACACACACACACACACACACACACACACACACACACACACACACACACACACACACACACACACAGTGTTCCAATGCAAAGGCTCTGTGGCAGGCTGGATGACGTGCCTGATTGGCGCTACATCTTTCCCCCACCTGCCATACAAGCGTTCAAAAGAGTTACGAGGTCATCTATCGAGGCCTCGACCAGGACGGTCTGTCACTCGCAATCAATGGCTCGTCTGCTTCCGAGAGATTGGCCACAGCATTTTAAGCGCAATAAAATAAGAAACTGGACAAGGAATAAACAGTGTCTCAGAGAAAAATTTTTGAGGCTTTGGTTTAGATTCTGCACCAGTCAGCAAGATGCAGGCATGATTTTGCAGATGACGTATTGAAAGACCAAGCAGTTATGGGGGGATCTGGACCTGGGATTTGTAGCTCTTGGAACATGGAACATAGCAAAGCTTCAGTGGGCATAAGAAACCAGAGAAGCAGAATTACATTAGCTAGTGTTAAGGAGGTTGTACGGTACCCTTTCTGGATAAAGCATACAGCTAAATAGTTCACCTCTCACCTCCATCTGAGGCTCTCCATGGCAATGGACAGGCTTCCTCCTGGTCAGGAGTAGCCCAGGGTGAGAGGTTCTATGCATATGCTCTGAACAGCAGTTGTGCAGAATCGACAACAACATGAATTAGCTGTAGAAAACTCAGGGACACATCGTGCATATACTCCAGGTGCCAGTTCCTATGAATTCAGCTATTATAAAGGCAATTATTTTATTGTCGACCAGTCCATTGTGATTTCAGTGAGCCTCCCTATCAAATAAATCACTTAATTAGCAACCCAAAATCCCAAGAATTCAGGGCTAATAGTCTGTTTGTAGCATTTGATCTTCCCTCCTCCACCACGCTGTATCTGTTTTCTGTGCTGTGTATAATACGACGAAGTGTGACTGGGAGTACACGCAATATTTTTTTATAGAACTTAATCCAACTCGCACTTCTGAGTACTGCATGCTTTTCCAATTAAATTATAATACTAAATAAAAAACAATGTTGTTAAGAGAAATGCAATAAAAATAAATGTTATCGTCTTACAAGGCCAGGAAAATAACAATTCCAAAATAAAAAAAAAGCATTCCATCTCATAATCCAAACCATCAGTTTATCATTAATTGCTTGATGACGGTATGTCAGGCATGTTAAATGGCCAATATTAAGACGCATCGCAGCCCGGTTTGCGGGACCTTTCCTCAATATAAAACTGAAGGGAACCACATCACAAGGCTGAATTAGGCAGCCATGTCATTTTCCCTCGAGGGCTCCATGGCGCAGCGCTGTTTGAACGAGGCACGAGTCAGGAAGAAGGTGAGCATGGGGGGCGTGCTGCACGGTGATGCACTGAGTGTAAGGAGGACACCAACCCACGGCAGCAGCACATTCACACTCCCTTTCATCTTCCCTCCTCTCGGTCTTTGCTATTCCATTTGCGCCGGGCGAATAGAAAGTTGTGATGTTCACATAATAATGAGTGTCTGTTATCAAACATAGATGCTGGAAAAGAGCCATAGGCTCATAGGCAGTTGACATATGAGAGCTGGAAATAATACATTGTCTGGCCATATGCTATGTTTACTGTATATTATCCCACTGACTAAAATATGTATGGGACAGTATTTTTAGCGATCACTTAGCCTCCTTATGTGTAGGCCTATCCCTTGAAATAGGTACGCACCTGGGTTGTAGAGGAGGGTGAACGCACAAAACGGGGAGGTTTGTTTATTCTCACGGGGGGAGTTTGAATGGAGAAGTGGCGGCAAGCTAAGTTAGAATATCAATACGACTTAGACAGCAAATGCCAGTTGTTATAGCGATCTTTTGTTTATATGTATGTTTATTGAATACATTCCACCAACTGCTTTCTCTGGACCGATCCACAAAGTGAGACATATATAGGAGTACCAGAATCCGGAAGGATTTACTCAGCTCGGGATCTGGTGAGCGAAGCGGTAATTTTGTTCCTGGTTTTTACTGCGCAATGAATTGCTATTTTTGATTTGGAGACGGACTGTTTTGCTTCTTTGGATTGCGATCAGAGACTGTTTTGTTGGATACATTGTAAAGACAATCGCGGAAACAGGCCGACACTGCGGCCTTGCGAGACTCTGGTTCACTTTGGACTTGATCTCGGATCATTATTGTTTTTTTCCATTTGTTGTATAAATAACCACACACGCATGACATCGAACACAGACAATATAGCCTATGTATTATAATATATATGATTGCGGTGTATGTGTTTCTGTTGTGTCTCTTTAGCCTATTGGCGTTTAACATTGATTTCCTGATAAAAAGAATAACAACAGAATGTGACGAGTTTCTGTTTTAATTAACGGAATTTGTTATAAAGTGATTGTAAAAATATATGACTCATAGATAATTCAAATCCCCACTCCTCACATTTAGCCCGCCCTTAACGGTTATTTGCTGTTTTGCCACGAGTGGCCATCTTTTAAGAACATTAAACATACAGGGGAGGTTACGGGACTATGTTGATTAGAAAATATAGGACAAGCAGATGCTGCTCTTAAACACATGCAAAGACTTCACTCTGTGGCTCCATGACTACACATCTCTGTTTCCTAATTAGAAATGGAACTAATCCCTTGGTAAGCTGCAGGACACGGCCCAAAAATATTGGTTAATTTATTTTAAGCAATAATTCACGCTGATTCTACATTATTCCCTATGGAGATGATGACAATTTCCTAAAAAGGGTAATAGGGGTAAAACCAACACAGACGGGGGACAAGTGTTATTTGCGTCAACAGGGCATCAATAATTGAAGCCACTGTAGTGTTGTAATCAGCTAAAGGGACTATTGAAGCAGTTACATCCGAGGTTAAAAGTAATTCATTTGAATTCTTAAAAAAATCTCCTCAATCATTCCTTCTGAAAAGACGAGTTTTCTAAATGTGAAACACTCTTCTAGAATACTGCAGCTGCGAAAAAAATATTCTACTGCATAAATAGAGAATTTGATGTTGTCAGGGCAGAGATCGCCCAGTCATATTTATCTGATGGGAACCGCCACAGCTGAATTAAGCAGCCTCTCTCTACAGTTCTGCCAATTGCCAACTACATCAATAGATAAGCATCTAAACCTTCGGATTTGTCCGCACTGCAGAGTCCATACGCACTATCGACGAATAGACGGAACCCAATAGAGCTCGTAAGTCACGCCCCTTCCACTAGACCCCCATCGGACCTGTAGGCTAGGAAAATATATAAAATATATAATTTTATTTTTCCCGGTCATTAAATGCCTTGGATTACACATGTTTTGTCTTTGGTCTAAATAATAATTGTTCACTAAAGAGTGTGAAGGCATATTATACGATTCTTCGGCTAACAGCTGTGGAAAAGACGTAACAAACAAGACTACACGTCGCCTACGTGACGTCACCACATAACACATTCCCTTCACTTCTCAACTCACAGTGCTGATGCTGCATCTTCTGCCACTGTCTACGGAGCCATCCATAGGAATTATCGGATCAAGGTGCCTTTATGTTTTGTACCCGAATTTCACCTGAATGTGTTCCGAGCGGGATCTGTTTGCAGTGAAGAGTTGTAGTCCACAAAATGTTCTCACACAAAAACTAACCGTGTCAAACTTCCACCCGCTAAATTGTAGCATTCTTTGCACGTAAATTTATAGAAAGATATTCACAGACAACATGAATGTTGACATTCATGGCACAATTCAAACGGGACCAGAATTTTTTTCTCATCTGGTCGTCAAATGCATTATGAGAAATCAATCATAAAGGTCCCATGTAACGGAAACGGAAGCATGCAATTTACAAGATCTATACATTACACAGTACTTGATGAAGCTAATGTCCTTCTTTCCCTTTTCATTACTGCCTAATTGAAATGTAACACTTTTGGCCTCCACTGTTATACGGCTAACACTATGGAAGATATTGAGTATCCAACATATTATAGACACCTATGGTAGCAAAGTGCTTGTGTGTGAAGGGGAGCACATATGTTGTTACTGTATGTACAATATGTATGTTTGCTTGAGAAAGAGGACTCCGCTGCTTTAAGCTTTGGAACTCCTAAACCTATGTTTTGTCTTGGCTGCACTGACATGCTGCGAGTATCACATTTTCAGCGGGTACCGATTTCTCGCACTCATTTCAGGATGAGAACCATAATCCCAACAACGCCGGGATTCATTCCTGCTTGTTTTCCCACCTGCTGTGATTTCCTCCCACGCCGTCAAACCAGCTGCCCTGTCTCTTCTTTATCTATCCACATGCCTCATCGCCCTGGCATCACATACTGGTTAGCGGTAGCCCCGCTGAATGCAAGTGTGAGTCAATTTCAATAACATCAACTTGAGACGAAATAATAATCTTTTGCTTGTGCCATGGTAGTCATTTTCTGACAATAATAAGACATTTTAATGGAAGTATATTAACACCATCAGTGAATAGCCCACGCACAGCCTGATTCTCATTTTATAGCATTTAGCTCCAATCGACCCCATGCATTCTACACTGTCTACCACTGTTTCCCCGGTGCTCAAGCATGGTTCTGCGGTCTTTACTTATGTCACATTTCGCTCAATGCACAGCTCCCTCTGTACTTTACATTTACATTTATGGAATTTGTCAGACACTTTTATCCAAAGTGACTTACAATAAGGGCATATGAAAAATAAGGTGAAACAATATATTGCTGTCGGTACAGTAACGATGTTCATAGAACCAAGCACTTACAACTGCTAGGTTGACCTATTACCTATACTAGGGATCGACCGATATATCGTTCGGCCGATATTATCGGCCGATATTCGCAGTTTTTACGTGTATCCGTATCGGCCGATACGCGGCTAATTTTCGCCGATTTTATTATTTTATTTTTTTTTTTACTTGTTCTACCTCACCTGTTTTTAATATTTGTTAAATATTGTTTTTTATATTGAAGTTCAATAAATGTAAAAAAAATAAAATAAAAATCGGCTCAAGAAAATCGGTATCGGCGTATCGGCTAAGGCTGATGAAAAAATATCGGTATCGTATCGGCCCTAAAAAATCGGTATCGGTCGATCCCTCTGTATAATAGCTCTGGTTGAACAGAGAAGACATTATTTGCAAGCTGCTTCTATTTTGAGCCCAACACACTACGTTTACATACCCTTTCTTTAACATTTACATAAATGTACTGCATTACATCCATATATATTTTATATTGATGTACTCTATTACATTCCTATCTCTTTTATGTGGATGTACTATAATATATTCATATATCTTTTTATCTATATCTATATAAATGTAGCTGCTGCAGCAACATTTTGTTTGCTTTTGCCTTTGCTTTTACATTTTCATGATTTTCTTTGTTTTTTTTGTTTCAACACTTCCCCACCAGCCATAGACATGCTAATATGTTACCCTATTTCAGTGACAGGACATCAAAAGATTATTTTCAAAACAGCAATTGCAATATTGCCAGCATAATGCTTTGATGTCAGACTCCATGGCTCAACACACACGCACACACATGGACACACACACACACACACACACACACACACACACACACACACACACACACACACACACACACACACACACACACACCCACACATAACAAGCACCCTCGCTATACCCTGCTCTATAACCGTGAGAATAATAAAAAAAAGAAGAAGAGAGCTCTCGGAAGCAAGCCTGCTATGCTCATTACCCCCTCCAGCTATCATTACGCTAATGGGTTCCAAAATAAGAGGGGTGTGGCTGTCGTTTGAGACATTCATTAGGCTTGAGCTTATGTACCACTCATGCTCAGGCTGCTGATGGGCTAACCCATCATATTAAAGTCCCAGGATCTGTGCATTTACTGTGGCAACACAGTGCCTGGGTTAATTCTGCTGGCTGCCAATCATTTAGAAAAAGGTCTTGGTTGAAGCCAGCGCGCTAATTGCCTCGCACCTTTATAGTATATGCTTGGAGGGAAAGTTATGCCTTTAAACACTTTAAAAGAAAAACTCTCAAAGGGCCTTGTGCAGCAAAATAATTACTTCATTTTAAGCACAATTACCATGCTATTGAAATAACAAGAAGTTGAATTATTCCTGGTATTTGGAGACCTTAATGAGCAGATGTTCTGACATTATATGAAGGCATGGCGAAAAAGCGCGTTGTTCGCCCATCGCCGGTGACCCACCGCAAGCAGAAGGGGCCGGCTCTCTTTGACAGCTCCAACGCAGCCCAGGCAGCCAATCACCATGATGATGGTTCCCGTTGCGATCAGCAGATTGGCCGCAGAAAGGGAGGGTAGGGACGATGACAGGGTGGCAAAGTTCCCCTGGGTCACGGAGAGCCACACCCCCACACCGAGTAGGCCACACCCTCCCAGCTGTTAGATAGATAGATGGATGGATGGATAGATGGATAGAAGGAGAGAGAAAACAATAAGAAAAAACATTAGGAAGGCAACAGCCAACAGAGGGGTATTTCATCAAACAAGCTAAAAGTAAAGCCGGGCTTATTTTGCTTAGACTCAATACTTTCAGTTAGAGTTCCGTTCCATTAACGTGACTTAAGGGAATCTCCGCTAAGTAACCATGCTAATTTATCCGACCAACCTTAGGTGCGTTTCCCAAAATAGTCAAGAAGTTAGCATTTTGCCGACTTATTACTAAGCCCAGTTGTACTATGCAGCAGCCGAAGCACGAGTGTTTCCCAAAAATCCCCAGCTAACACGTAGCTGACCTCTCATTGATTAGCTGCGTACTTAACAGCTAATGCATAGTGAACAGATGTTCGGATTTCTCTGAGGCATTCAATAATTTACAGGTGGAAGCCTCACAAACTTTGATATTTAGACTATATGCTTGCTATACAGTTGTGGTTAATATTCGCCTATCCTTTGTATCAACATCAGAAACAATTTCAGAAATAATTGTTTGTTTGGAAAAAACGTCACACAGATTTTTAATGACACTGCCGAATTCATCCGCATAGGCACTATCTATGCAATGCAATATAGTTGCTGCAAACGGTTGCTACGTTTATGGAAAAAAGATAATTCAAACAATGAATTTGGTCAGAAATGTGCTTTGTTTACTCTATTCTCTCGGATATGGATAAGTAAATAAATAACTTTTCTCCCCAATTCTGTGCAAGAGTTAAATGGCTGAGTGGTTAGAGCACTTGATCGCCCTGAGATTCAGTTTTTTTTGCCATCGGTTCAAGCCCTGCCAGATGCGTCTTGTTTCCTCAGTTCTAATGATGGATTTTTGATGTTTGAAGTCTGTCGATCTCTTAACAGTACCTAGGCTGTATATTTCCCTCCTATAATATTTTGATAGCCTATTCATTTTGACAGAGAGGATTAATGGATTAATTAAGGATTAAATGTCCAGTGATGTTCCACACCCTAACATTTCGAGGCGCTACTGCACTAACTCGGAATGCTAATTGTGTAAAAAAGACAAAGAAGACTGAAATCGGTCATGTGACCATGAATATCCAGGAAGCATGTTGGCTAATATGGACCTACAACAGCCCTAGAGCTGTTGTAAATAATTAGCCTTTTTACCATGTGGGTAATAAGGACTCAACCCCTGGTCGGTAGCAGGCTAACTGTCAGGCTTACTTGATCGGTGTTTCAGAGAAGTCTATGGCCCAATCCCAAAGTGAGCCCTGAGGACTAAGGACTAAGGACTCACAGACTTAATTGATCTCAGGTGCTAATTAACTTAAGTGAGTGAGTGTGTGAGGCCACATTTCACGACACTTCGGCTAAAGAAATGTATTGAAATTAGAAAATATACATTTATTTATTTTACTTTTGAATACTTCAGTATAAAGGATGTATTGAATAATTTAGGTGATTATTGGCCTACACATACTAATCATGAGTCATAACAGGCTACATTTGGCTGAATTATAAAAGGTATAAGTAGTAATATGAAGAGCCGTTTGGGAGACAAAGGAGCCGGCTCTTGTTGGTGAGCTGATCAAAATGATCCGGCCAACTAAAAAGAGGCAGAAATTCCCATCTGGTCACGCATTGACAGTGGCGTTGTCTTGTTGTTTACCTTCCTAATTTCCGGATTTCCCTATGGTCTCCGCGGTAAAGGTCACGACGCTTTGAACTGTGGGAAATTTCCTTAGGTGCAGTCTGCACTGATGCAAACTCACGGAAAAGGCTCTGTAAGTGTGGACTCAAACCCCCCCGCCCTTTGGATTTCAACATTGGGACAGCCCTAAAGCCTTAATAATTTCTCGAGAACGCGCAGCAAAGTCTGTGAGTCCGGACATTGGGATTGGGCCTATCTGTCGGAACCAAGTGTGTCACAGGAAGGTTCCGCCAAGCCTATTCCTCATGATTTTGTCATACATTTACATATATGAAGTACAAACAGACTTTATTTTCCTTAAGGGTCTAAGATTAAATGATGCAAATAAAATAATTAATTGAATTGCTATCTATTGTTATCGGGAACCAGCAGTTGGGTGAGTGGTATAGCACTGGAGCTGTGATGCGGGCGGCCTGAGTCGCGTCCTGAGTATGTCATAGAATTCTTGGCATTGGCTTATTTTTGTAATTCCCTTTATGTCAGAGAAAGTAGGCCTAACAATTTACCTTACAATTTCCCTAGAACCCAAATATAACTTGCAAAAACCCATGGTAAAGTTAATGTTAATATTAATGTTACTGAAAGTGAAGTCTTTGTCACAATGACAAAGACACTGCTGCATGGGAAATTATAAATTCCATTCAGGTGAGTTTTTCGGCAGGCAGCCTTCTGTTGAGATAAATACAATGGTAAATCAATTTAGAAAAAAAAAAATCTGGCTGCATTTACTTGGCTTATTTCTTCAAAGAAATTGGAAACAAATGGCCTAAAAAGTTATTTGATTTCTGCAGTAATCCTTCCTAAATTACTAGTTGCGTGGGGATTGACAAGTTCGACACGTAACCTTGAGACCATCTCCCTGATTTCAAAGGCATGGTAAATATTCAAATAAAATATGTTACGCTTAATATTACTTATGCATTCAACAGATCGACGATGTTTTTGCCAGGCTACCTCCCTGTTTTTATTAATGGTTATGGTGTTCCTCTTTG
This sequence comes from Gadus macrocephalus, assembly GCF_031168955.1. Lineage (NCBI taxonomy): Eukaryota > Metazoa > Chordata > Actinopteri > Gadiformes > Gadidae > Gadus > Gadus macrocephalus. Next base: position 14,483,606 of record NC_082395.1, read on the forward strand.
AGTTATTATATGCTTGTTTGTACTCCTCATAGACCTCCACAAGCAACTTCTGTTCGCCTCTGGAAAATATCCCGCTCTGTCCTTTTCTGACATTTTAACCATGATTCGACATTCATGGTTCTGGGCTGGTTACAAATCTCGTGAGCGCGCGTTATCCACAAATAACGTTAGCCTGGTTTGAACTAACTTGAGCAAGGGGCGGCTGAACTGGGTTGATGGAATGGCTTAAGCTTCAAGTGGAAGTTGGCGTTAGTTGTAACTGGTCTTAATCAACTAAGCGCCGCCTTCGTTAGTGACTTTGATGAAATACCACCCAGGACTGTTCTCAGATGCATCTAGAGCAAACAAATGCATTATAATATGCACATAAACATCATTTAATGCAGATACAGATACAGTATGCAGATGTTTGTTTATGTTTGGGTGTGTCCGGCACACACGCACGTTCACACGTACACACAAACACAAAACAACCACACTCACACACACACACACACACACACACACACACACACACACACACACACACACACACACACACACACACACACACACGCACACACACGCACACACACACACACGCACACACACGCACACACACACACACACACACACACGCACACACACACACACACACACACACACACACACACACACACACACACACACACACACACACACACACACATACGCTCCACAAGACTCCCAACGGCGATATGAGTTACATGGTTAAAGACGTGATTATTGTTCTCCCCCACTATCCCTCTGTTATCCCAGCTGCAACACTGCGTCCTTTTTAATGAGCTTGAAGTAGGCCAGGGCCTAGATCAACAATGCTGGGAGGTATTGTTTGGGCCTGGCTGCCAGGAAGACAACGTCTGCTTTAACTCCCTGCCATAGGAGGCGAACAATTTGATGACTTGAAAATGAAGGGCCTTCAAGTGATCTCATCATTTATATTGCTTAGAATTTTAAGGCCTTATGCATGACAAACATTTGATGTGGAATTTAAATGGTATTGCATTATCAACGTAACAAACACAAAAAAAATTAAGAATTACTAAAATAAAACGTAAATTCTAAAAGCGGGAATAACATGGTACATATTGTAGTATTCTATGTATATAATAAGTAATTCGTTTTTTTATGGCAGTCCTACGGAGCACAAGAAGTGATAGATATATGATAAATATATACACAAAAGTGTATACATATACTTTTGTGTATACATATAACATATTTCATACTTTTTATTTCATTATTTCCTTTTAAGTCTATCTAGGGCCTCTTTTTATTTGTGAGGGTAGGTCTTTGGACCCCACATGAGATGTATTCAGATACAATTATAGTTTCATGCCTGGGGCTCTTTTTATACAAATATAAATAACGTTACGATCACATCATGTTGGGATGAGAAAATATTCTCTGAAATACTGCCAGAGAAGTGTTCAAATGTATCTCTATATTTGGATATTCTTTAGGACAGGGGAGCTGGGAAGGGAGAGGATGCAAGAAACAATGTCCTCAGTGCAGAAGTTGAGGTCTCCTGAAGTGTGTTTGAAACATAATGTTTTTATGGCGGCTTCGATCAAGTCTATCATGACAATGACAATGTCCAATAGCATGAAGGAGAAGGAAAGAATACAATAGTATAGCATTACACAAACACACATCAGTGAAAAACAGCGAGAGAGAGAGAGAGAGAGAGAGAGAGAGAGAGAGAGAGAGAGAGAGAGAGAGAGAGTTATTAAGTGTTATTAAGGCGCTGTTGTCACATACAATCTTTCATGCAAAAAAAAAAAAGTTTACGCGTACGCTGTCCCTGAAGTAGTAACATTGAAGGGTAGGGCTAAGGGGAAAGGGCTAACTAGCCTTTGAAAGTACAATTCGAGAGGGAAAACTCATAAACGAGGGTTGTGAGAAATCTCCCACAATCCCTGGTAAATTAGAAAAAATTTAGGCAAGATGGCGGGGAAAGATGCGACAGGATCGAAAACGATAAATGTAAGGTTTTCCTTCTTTAATAAACAAAAAAAGAGCAATGATGACCGTCGCATTATCATTATGCCCTTTCAATGTAGTATAGACATTTCCTTTGTAACAAGAATAATCAAGTATGCATGGCTCTAGTTAGTGAACTTGCTAGCTAGAGAACTTTACAACATTGATGATAGTTCATGACAGCATGGACATATCATGAGACAAAATGGCGCCGCAGAAGGCTGCCGTGTCTCAGGCTCCTCGCCCTCACCCTCCAGACTGCCCTCTCCCAGCTGGATCAGAGGAACACATATGTGGGAATGCTGGTCATTGACTACAGTTCAGCATTCAACCCCATTGTGCCCTCCAAGCTTGCCGTGAAGCTCAGGGACCTCGGGCTCAACACCGACCTCTGTGACTGGATCCTGAGCTTCCTGACGGTAGACCCCAGGCAGTGCGGAGAGGAAACGCTGCATCATCCATCCTGACTACTAACATTGGCGCACCCCAGGGCGGCGCACTCAGCCCTCTCCTCTACTTCCTGTTCAACCATTACTGCGTGGCCACACACAGCTCCAACACCATCGTCAAGTTTGCTGACGACACAATCATCATCTGCCTGATCACCGAGGGCGACGAGACGGCGTACAGAGAGGAGGTCAGAAGAACCACGACTTCCCGGGACAACCTCCATCTCAACCTCAGCAAAACCAAGGAGCTGATTATGGATTACAGGAAGCGACAGGGAGTAGGACTAGCACCCATCACCATCAACAGGACAACCATAGAGAGAGTCAGCAGCTTCAAGTTCCTCGGGGTCCACATCAGCGAGGACCTGACCTGGACTCACCACACCGACACCATCACAAAGACGGCTAGACAGCAGCTCTTTTTCCTCCGCAGGCTGAGGAGGTTCCACACGGACACCAGGATACTCCGCAACTTCTACAGGTGCACCGTAGAGAGGATCCTGACTGGCTTCATCACCGCCTGGTACGGCAGTTGCTCCGCCCTCAAGCTTAAGCCCTTACAGAGGGTGGTGAAAACTGCCCAGCACATCAACAGGACGGCGCTGCCATCCATGGAGGACCTCTACACTCAGCAGTGCAGCAAGAAGACCAACCGGATTATTAAAGACCCTCATAACCTCAGCAACATACTGTTCCAGCTGCTGCCGTCTGGAAGAAGCTACCGATGGTGTGAAACTTGTAAGTTGTTGTATTTGGAATCTGAACAATGTTACAATGATATCCATATGTTCCTCGTTCTAGGCTAGGGACTCCAGGTTTGAAGATTAGCTATAATCACTTGCCAAGTAATGCAATAGTTATTGTTTTAAAAATGCTATGTAGCCTGGAAAATGGTTGATCAATGTGATTTCGTTTTTTGTTATTTCATTTATTTTGGTAGAAATAGAGACTCTTTGAAAAGGTTGTTGATAAAATCTGATTGTGTGTGTGATTGTTAATGCATTTTTGTAATGTGAAATATTGGTTCCATTATATCACTGGTTCTTGTTTGTATGATGTTTATTTTTTACATTGATGTCATACTGCCATAAATTCTATGTTTATTCTGGTTTTATATATTCTCCTTTGGTACAATTAGTTTGTATTGGTGTTGGTAGTTACATGCAATGCATGTGTACGGTATTCTATGCTATCAGACCTGAACACTGATTAAAACACAAATCAAAGCAAACTGTTACAAAAAACCTACATACCATATCCACCACCAGCATTCCCAGGCTCAGAATACGGCGTTGAACAAATCATATTTTTTCCACATTTCTCAGATTCACTGACAGCCGCAAAAAGATTTTGAAAACCCACGAAAGAAAAATCACCACAGCTGAAGCCGGTATTGTAAAACTCAAATCAACCGCCAACAGCAAAAAACTTGTCGCGTCAATTTACGTCAACTTGGCCCTCTGCTTCAAGGGCACCCAAAAGTGAGGGCAACTCAAAAGCGAGGTGTAGGGCTAAGGGGTATGGCCAATAGGTGAATTGGGATTGGGCCTTTGAGTTGAAATGGAGGAGAGGGAGAGAAAAAGAGTAACAGCTTGTTAGAATGTGCGCTCCATAGGAGCTAGGACATATGCAGATTATCCAAACTGCTTGAATATCTTGCTCTATATCCTGCGCTTAATTAGGTACTCTTGAATTCCTGTTGTTTATTAAGAAACCGTGTTGAAACTAAAAAAACACCAAACTTTGAAGTGCACAAATTGACATTGGTATGGAGGTCAAGGCAATTATTACTGAATATCTAGCAGTACATGGAAATGAGGATGGGAAATATCCAAGGCTATTGAAAGTTTCTCTCAGAACATGCATGATTGAGAGGAGTGTTATATCATAGGAATGTTATATAATATCCCTTCGCCATGCCATTGATCTATATTTTACTGCTAAATTAAATTCCCTGGTAAAAACATTTCCTTGGTATATATACACATAAAAAACGGCCTAAAATCCAGATTTCTGTCATTCAAAAATAAGAAAATCTCATATAATTAAGGTTTTACATGATAGCAGACACATGCAACATAAACTACAGTATTGCATGAAGAATATACTGACCTAACTCTCTGAACTTGGTTCTTGGCCTACTTACAAATAATATCCTGTAGTATGCAAACCCTTCACCATTAGTCGGTCGTGCTCTGGTGCTCCAGGACTTCAAGATTATTTACAGAACACGGCCAAAAGATGTGTGGCCTCCGGATGATATTATGAATCCGAGCCCTTGCGATACATCCACTGTAAACACTAGGGCACGGTACGGTGGCCGCAAGCTGCTCAGGGCCACACCCCCACCCTCCTCCTTGACCCGCCTCTAAACAACTGCACGTTTGTGGAAAGCTCATTGTGGGACTGGCTCATAGTGGCTGCTATGCTGCACCAAGGCTGAATTTCTTGATCAACTTCAAATACTGTATTAGGGGCCCAACACCTATATAAAAGCATCCATAAAGTAGCATGCCATGGGACCTTTAACACCCAAAACACGTCAGATAAATCGATTAAATAAAATATTTACAAGAATGGGAACGAGGATCATAATCTGCACAATTTCTGCAGATGGTTTTATCCCAACACGGCCCTTCTGGAACATCTCAGGGTCAGTAAGTTCAAGTGTATTATTTTCCCCGCAGAGGGGGGAGAACTATTATTTGGTGGCTGCCTGATGCCCTGGTGCCAACCGGAGCTGTGGAGCTGCCAGCTCTGACTAGCAGTGCCCACAGCCCCCATACCTCCGTACACACACACACACACACACACACACATACACACACACACACACACACACACACACACACACACACACACACACACACACACACACACACACACACACAGACACACACAGACACACACAGACACACAGACACACAGACACACAGACACACACACACACACACACACACACACACACACACACACAGAAGGATCGTGCTGAATCTCAACTTATTGAGAATTTGGTGTTAATTGGTGTATAGAAACGAGAGCACACGAACGTAATGACTACATCGCTTTTAAGGAGAGTTTTTAGAATTAGACGTTAGATTTTATTGATCATTTGAAAGTGCGACAAAACCGAATCAACTACATGAATCATTCATTTCAGCTTTGTATCCTTGAAGAAGCCTTTCTGGTGGCTTCAAAGTACGCATATGAGATGAAAGGTAACCCGGCAGAAACATAATCCAGTTTGGCTAAATGCAAAGAACGGAGAAGCACCAAACATTTCATATGAAGTTCTGAGCTTTCTATTTTGATCCAAACATTTCCGTTGCTTCTGTAACCTGTATTATTAGGGGTCATACGAAACTGTAGGAACGCTATTGTTTTCGTTAGTATTATTATTAGGGGTCTTACAAAACCGTAGGAACTATTGTAATCATTAGTATTATTAGAGGTCCTAAGAAAACCGTAGGAACCCTATTGTAATTGTTATTATTATTAGGGGTCCTATAAATGATGTAGGAACCCTATTGTAATCTTTAGTATTATTATTATTAGGGGCCCTACGAATGACGTAAGAACCCTATTGTAATTGTTAGTACTATTATTATTATTATTAGCCTGACGTTTTGGTTCCAAAAGTTTGGCAGGCTCGTAGAACTCGTAAAAATAGTAAGGGAATCAAAAGATGGGCAAGAATAACACGAGGCCTTGAAGTTCAGGGATTTAACAGGCTAGGAAGGTGCAATATGCATGAAACTTGTTATACATGCACCATTTGTCATGATGAACAACTTTCACATCGCAATCAATTTATTTTTTTTATCTTTATTTTACCAGGAATTATCCCATTGATATTCAGAATCCCTTTTACAAGGGAGTCTTGGCCAAGACAGCAGCATATAGCATACCCATACGGTCAGATCATTTAGACTTCATGCAATAGCTACAACTCCACCAAACACCCACACATAAACTGCTTTGGGGCTGAAAGTGGTAAAAGCTGCAAATTCGTCACACATGTACCAGTTTACTGTGGGACTATATGGTGTGAGATTCATAGCAAGAAGGCTAAAGACGACAGAGATACATATTTTCAAGTGAAATAAATACATCTCTCTGATGTTCAAACACCTCTAACATTGTGTCAAAAACACATATGCTCGGCTGTCCAATATGGCTACAAGGGGTAGATTCCATAGTATGCCCATGCCATATATCATATATATATATAAAATTATAATTATATAAATTGGATGCATTTGTTTGAAGTTGCCTTTCTGAACCGCGGCCTCACTACAATGCAACTCCAACACAGCACCTCACAAACACTCATCTCCCTCTTACCAACACATAATCATCAATTTTAATGTTTCTGTCAAAATGATGCCTTATCTGTAAATATCTGTAGAAGTCCTGTCCGTCTCATTTGTGGGATTCCAGAAGATTTAGGAAGCTTTCTAAGCCTGTATTGGTTGAAATTCCGCAGTATGATGTGATGCCCTTCCTGGTCAGTTGTTTAAATCTCAAGTCCAGCTGTGCTGGTTTAAAATCCTCATCATGTTCCACCCATCTCGGCACTAGTGCTTTTCGCTCAAATTATAGATTCTTACATTCTTTAAACCAGATATTGAGAGGAACCATTGTAAATGTACTTAATTTTGTACAAAGCAGGGATTGAAGTGGGATATCAAGATGGCTTGTTTCTAGTTCTTTCCATTTTGCTTCGTAATCATTGATACACCAGTAAACTAAATATTGCAATTGGCTGCCTTATAATAGTCTTCTATTATAGTCTCTGCCATATAAACCTAGAAATCATCTCTATTCGATTATGCATACTAAGTGTTAGAGGAGCTCATCTATCCAAAATTCAAAATCAATTTTTATTTCTTTCGTGAAAGGGGGATAATTTGTATTAGAATTTGGGCAGGCTTAAATCTGGCTCGGAAAGGGTCACCAAGACATCACCCGCGTAAAGGCATATCTTGTGTTCTCTTCCTTTAATTGCGATTCCTGTTATCCCAGCATCCTCTTTTATTAGTTGGGCGAGTGGCTCTATAAATAATGCGAATAGGGTGGGGCTTAAGGGACAGCCTTGCCGGCATCCTCATTCTAGAGTGACTACACCTGAGTTGTTACCGTTTATCTTAATCCGCGCTGTCGGTAGGTGGTGTATAGATTTGAGACAACCTACTACTTTATCATTAAAGCCAAAATGCTCTAACACCAAATACAAAAACTCCCAACGCACAGAATCAAAGGGCTTTTCCGCATGAAGACTAATCGCTAGGATTGTTATCAATGAGGTGGAATTATAAAAATAAAAAAATGATTTTAATTTGAGGGATTATATTAGACCAGTCTGGGAGCTCTCACTCTATGCTTCCATTCACCCTGACGTCATCCTGGAAGTCTCCAATATTTTATTATTTTAAGCATTATAATTATTATCAGACCTCAAGTTTCAGGGGAGAATGAGGATAATTGCTGTTCAAGAGCTCTTCCCTGTAGAAACGATCTAAGCATTGGACTGAGGGATCTGAAGTGTGGGTGTTTGTGCGTGTGTGTGTATGCGTTTGTGTGTGTGGCATGGGGTGTTCATGCAGTATCTCTGTGGTGGTTGATGGACCCTGGATGTGTCCAGAATCCCTGCACTGTCTATATCCGCAGCAGGCTCACACTGATTGTTGATTCTTTCTGCTCCCATCCCATCTCAGCTCAGCTCTTTCATACTTAGCGATCTGAAGTACTGGCTCATCCACTGACTGACCTACTTTCCTCAGTATGAGTCCACACAGCTTTAAAGTCAGTTTGAGGCAACGCCTTACAGGACAGAGGTTCCTCTATTCAATATGCTAGTAAACAGCTGTGAGCAACATTGTAAAGGGTGCTATTTCATCTTCTCATCTCATCTCATTTTCGTCCGCTTATCCGGGGTCGGGTCGCGGGGGGAGCAGCTCAAGCAAGGGGCCCCAGACTTCCCTTTCCCGGGCCACATTGACCAGCTCTGACGGGGGGATCCCGAGGCGTTCCCAGGCCAGTGTTGAGATATAATCTCTCCACCTAGTCCTGGGTCTTCCCCGAGGTCTCCTCCCCACTGGACATGCCTGAAACACCTCCCAAGGAAGGCGCCCAGTGGGCATCCTTACCAGATGCCCGAACCACCTCAGCTGACTCCTTTCTAAGTAAAGGAGCAGCGGCTCTAATCCGAGTTCCTCACGGATGGCTGAGCTTCTCACCCTATCCCTAAGGGAGACGTCAGCCACCCTTCTGAGAAAACTCATCTCGGCCGCTTGTACCCGCGATCTCGTCCTTTCGGTCATCACCCAGCCCTCATGACCATAGGTGAGGATAGGAACGAAGATCGACCGGTAGATCGAGAGCTTTGCCTTGCGGCTCAACTCTCTTTTCGTTACAACGGTGCGGTAAAGCGAACGCAATACCGCCCCCGCTGCTCCGATTCTCCGGCCAATCTCACGCTCCATAGTACCCTCACTCACGAACAAGACCCCGAGGTACTTGAACTCCTTCACTTGGGCTAAGGACTCATTTCCTACCCGGAGTAAGCAATCCATCGGTTTCCTGCTAAGAGTCATGGCCTCAGATTTAGCGGTGCTGATCCTCATCCCAGCCGCTTCACACTCGGCCGCCAGCCGATCCAGTGAGTGCTGAAGGTCACAGGCCGATGATCCAATGAGGACCACAGGATTGGTGGCAAGGCACAGCCCTGGCGGAGACCCGCTATTTCATCTTGATGTAGACAAATTGCCAGTGAACGGAATACAGTCAGCATCCAACCACTGCTATCGCCTTAATCCCACTTTGGTTCCACTTCCCTGTACAAGGGCAGGCTGATATCACGTTACGTGTTGATGCGGTTTCATTTGAGACCCCTGTACTGCTTCCTCCTTTGCCTGAGAGAGAGTGTGTGTGTGTGTGTGTGTGTGTGTGTGTGTGTGTGTGTGTGTGTGTGTGTGTGTGTGTGTGTGTGTGTGTGTGTGTGTGTGTGTGTGTGTGTGTGTGCATTGATATCCAATCATAAATCAAAATACTTATATAATCATAAAGCAAAGACAGCTTTATCCTTGTAAGGCAAGAAAAATTTAGTATAAAGGCTATTTTACATGCCTAAGACTCATCATATTGGTGGTGGTTAGTGAGGTCCCCCCTTCACTTTAGGCGTCTTTGAGTGTTATTAATTATTCTTCTTCTTCATGTTTAACCTCTGTTTTCCTTTTATTCCTAGTCTGTTTTACATAGTTTTGAATGATGACTATATGCTCTGTAAGGTGACCTTGGGTGTCTTGAAAGGCGCCTCTAAATTAAATCTATTATTATTATTATTATTATGATATTCCAGTACCAGAGGCATTATCCGGGCTTAGCGTCAATTCAGACAATATTTTGTCTGAATATGTTTATCTGATGGCCTCGCAAAGGCTTTTCTGTCCATTACAGATACGCTTGGTTTCAAACAGCTCGTCCAGCACCCAACCCATATCGGTGGAAACACGCTGGACCTCTTCTTGACCCGCAGTGTCATCATCTCAGATCTGGTTGTCTCTCCCTACACCTTAGCTTTATCAGACAATTTTCTGCTCACTTTCCAGGTGGTGGTATCCTGCCCCTGTCGTCGCATCACCCCTGCAACCACTACAGCTATGGCAGATAAGTTACCCTGTTCACTTGCTCCTCTCTATAACTATGGGTTCTGTGGAGTGCCTTGCTGATGAACTCAACAATGGCTTGTCTGCTGCCATTGATTCTGTTGCTCCGCTTGTAATTAAAAAACGATCATTGAAAGAATGAACTCCCTGGTTTAATGCAGAAACTCGCACCCTGAAGCGAGGTTGCAGAATCCTTGAACGCAAATGGCGCTCGACTAAACTTGAGGTCTTTCGTCTTGCGTGGCATAACAGTCTGCTCACCTATAAGGGTGCGCTGACTCCTGCCAGGAACGCCTACTTTTCTAGTATCATCAACTTGAAGAGAAACAATCCCAAGTTTCTTTTCGACATGGTGAAGTCTGACTCAGAAACAGACTCAGAGTGTAGGCTCCTCCCTCTTAGCAGGTGAATTCATGGATTTCTTTGACAATAAGATTAAATCGATTAGAGAGGAAATTGATGCTTGCCGTTCAACTTGTCCTACACATCTTGCGGGGCAGGATGGGGAACTCTGGGGCAGCTCTCCTGGAATTCTTGACAATCCCTCTGGTTGAACTTGAAAAGGTAATAGAGGCATCGAAACCAACAACTTGTATGTTGGATCCTCTCCCTTCCGAGGTTCTTAAGGAACTTATTCCCACTGTGGGGCCTGCAGTCCTCTCGCTTATGAATCTCTTGCTCTCCACGGTAATTGTTCCGTCTTATTTCAAGGCTGCAGTGGTAAAACCGCCACTCAAAAAGCCGGGCCAAGATCCTGAATTAGTCAGCAACTATCAGCCTATATCAAACCTCCCTTTCCTGTCCAAGGTACAGGAAAGGATTGTAGCAAAGCAAGTCGTCAACTATCTGACGAGGAACAATCTCTTCTAACCTTTCCAGTCGGGGTTCAGGAATTTCCACTCAACTGAAACTGCTGTGACAAGAGTGGTAAATGTTCCTTCTTGCTTTGGATACAAATGCGAACTTGATGCTTGTGTTGCTTGACCTCATTGCTGCGTTCGACACGATCGACCACAGCATTCTTCTTCACTGGGGAACGGCTCTTCGCCGGCTTCAATCTTACCTCACAGATAGAACACAATTTGTGCTGCATGAGGGTTCAGAATCTAAGCACTGCAAACTACGCTTTGGTGTACCACAAGGGTCGGTCCTTGGTCCATTGCTTATTGCAATCTACACACTTCCCTTGGGCAACGTTATCCGCAGCTGGGTTGGGTCCTGTCTGGTTGCAGTGAAGAGTTGGACGTCACAGAACTTCCTGCTGCTTAACACTGGGAAGACAGATATTATAATTATCGTCTCACTGTGGTTGGATGACTTCCCCATCCCACAGAGTGCATCTGTCAGAAATCTTGGTGTCCTGTTCGACCCTCAGCTGTGCTTTGACCACCATGTTATAAGCAAAGATCAGACCAATGTTATCAGCAGCAGATGCGGAGACACTGATTCATGCATTTATATCATCTAGACTGGATTATTGTAATTCATTTTTCTGGGATCTACCTAACTCTACCACGAGAAGTCTACAGCTTGTACAGAATGCTGCAGCTAGACCACTGAATAGAACGAGATTATATTGGCAGGCGTAATGATGTAAGATGATTACGATCGTGATGTTTATATTGGCAGATGTAATGATGTGATAATATGATAATGTTGTATAGTGGTGTTGTAAAGATAATAGTTACTCAATTATTTTACTCAATTATCTAAGTCAATTATTTTACTTAGATAATTTACTCAAATGCACAACTCAGTAGGCAAAAGTCAGAGTAGAGATAACAATAATAATGGATTGAATTTATATAGCGCTTTTCTAGACACTCAAAGACGCTTTACAGTGAAGGGGGACCTCACTAACCACCACCAGTGTGTAGCACCCACTTGGGTGATGCACGGCGGCCAACCTGCGCCAGAGCGCTCACCACACACCAGCTTGAGGTGGAGAGTGAGGGAATTAATGAGTCAGCCAATTATACAGAAGGACGATTATGGGGCCAGATTGAATAAGCCTGGTTGTGCCAGAACACCGGGAAAACCCCTACTCTTTGCCATAAGTGCCCTGTGATCTCTTATGACCTCAGTGAGTCATAATGGTCTTTACTGGAAAAAAAAATCCGGCAGGGAGAAGGCAAAGGCGTAGTGGGTCGGTATACGGGTAATCCCACTTTATCGGGCAAACAATCCGGCAGGAAAAAGGCAAAGGCGTAGTTGGCTAATGTTGACCATAAGGGTGGTGGTTATGATGTGATAAATACAATGGTGTTGATTATATTGGCAGAGCTTATGATTTTACCCTCTTTTGATTGATTTCCTCTCCATATTGCTGCCTGTTTATACTGCTACCCTGGTGTTGCGCATATAGTTAACACTTACAACGATGTAATAATGGAGGTAAGTTGGTGTTCCCTGATGCACAGTGGAAGGCTATGTAAAAAACCTTTCACATCTCACTATAAATAAACTAAGAGCTGCAATGGAGACTACAGAAGGCGAGAGAAGACGATGTTGGGAGAGAGATAGAGAGAGAGATAGAGCGAGCGAGCGCGAGAGAGAGAGAGAGAGAGAGAGAGAGAGAGCAAGAGAGAGAGAGAGAGAGCGAAAGAGAGAGAAAGAGAGATAGAGGGTAATCAATAAATCTCTAATCTCTTGAGCGTTCTCTCCTCTTTGCACCCCACCTTCTTTCTCTGAACACACACACACACACACACACACACACACACACACACACACACACACACACACACACACACACACACACACACACACACACACACACACACACACACACACACACACACACACACACAGTACCTGTTTTGTACTACAAGCCTGGGAGGTGACTAATGTTTGGGAGTGGGTCCCCAGGTTGTGACATGCCTCGGGCTCTGCTGTTGCTGTGTCGCAGTGCAGATGGAGACCCACTCCCACACTCTGATGTTCCCCAGAGCCCCAGATACGCCTGAACGTCTCCAACGTGGGAAGCAACGATGTGAGCGCTAATTCTACAACGTCTCGAATAGCGGATGATTGATGGTAAGCTAGCGGCCTTCCTCTGGGTCCCTGTGGGTTCCTCTGCAGCCCAAGTAAGCCATCTCTCTTTTCATTCTCTCTCTCTCTCTCTTTCATATGGCTTTTTATTTGTGAAAAGTCCAAGCCAGGCTTTTGAAGGGAACTCCTGAATTCATAAATCATGTAACATTATTCAAAGTGAATCGAGAGTGAATTATGCCTGGTCTCCTTCAAATGTTTTCTCATTTCAACGCTGGCCTCGTTCCGGCACAGCTTGGGCTCAGCCCGGCATCGGTTTGCTGCCGAGCACAGGAAGAAGCGTCAAGAAAGCTCATTGGATAACAAATCGAACAATGAAGAAGATAACAGCCTGGATGCTAGCGAACACCGAACAGACAGACACACAAACACGCACACGCACACACACACACACGCACACAGCATAGTGTAACGAGCTGACACACCTCCAGGTACAGATAAACATGCACACAGATTATCGCAGATAAACACACAAACATGTCCATACCGTAACGATGTACAACCGTGGCATGTTTCACAATGCATTTGCTTACTGGAAATAGATGTTCCTGTGCTGCATTCAGACCTTTGAATACCTTTAGCGGGACACTCAGCAATACCAGGAGAAGTGTGACATGGATATATACACTCGCGTTATTCATACAAATCACACCAACAAAGGGAACTCTGTGGGCGAGTGTCTGCTACTACCTCATGCTATGCTAATCCTGGTGGTCATGGTGCTCCTTAGTGGCGAGGCGCTGTTAGAGATCTGTGTGTTTGTTTGCATGTATGTGTGTGCTTGTGTTTCTGTTTGCGTGACACAGACAAAGACAGACGAGGAAACAAGTATGCAGTGAAATTAACCTAATTGTTTGCAAACTCGGAAAACTGATGAAAGATTGGACAATAAAACAGAGGGGTGGGGTGGTGTGCAGACTATTGACTTCGCTTGCTCATTAGGCGCCATATAGTCCAGTACGGGACTAAGACTATGAGGTTAGATCTTTATCCATTGACTGTAATATAGATACTTACCCCCCCCAAACCATCCTGATAGAGGCATTCAACATCCAGAGCTAAGGAAGTCCTAGAGGAGGGTATTTGTTCCAGTTGTCTAGCTGGCTATCAAATTCCTCTTCATGTGTGTGTGTGTGTGTGTGTGTGTGTGTGTGTGTGTGTGTGTGTGTGTGTGTGTGTGTGTGTGTGTGTGTGTGTGTGTGTGTGTGTGTGTGTGTGTGTGTGTGTGTGTGTGTGTGTGTGTGTGTGTGTGTGTGTGTGTGTGTGTGTGTGTGTGTGTGTGGAAATCTGTATTGATGAGTTGATAATGGATTAAAATACCCTCCCCCAACCATTTGCCAATCCCCTGGATATGTGTGTGTGTGTGTGTGTGTGTGTGTGTGTGTGTGTGTGTGTGTGTGTGTGTGTGTGTGTGTGTGTGTGTGTGTGTGTGTGTGTGTGTGTGTGTGTGTGTGTGTGTGTGTGTGTGTGTGTGCACGCACGTGTGTTTGTATGTGTGTGGGTGTGTACGTGTGATTGTGGGTGTGTGTTGTGTGCGTGCGTATGATTACGCTTCACTGGAGTAAGAAAATGTATGATTCCCTCAGCTCCCACTGTGTTTTTACACACAAATACACACAATGGCAACTCTCCTGGTCTTTAATTGTCTGCTTCTTTTTGCAACATTCTCATCGTCCCCATTTTCTCTCCCTCTGGTATTCTTTCTCTTTCTCTGTCGTAATCTATCTTGCTCTCTCTTTGTCTCTTTCTCTCTCTGCATTTCTCTTCACTTTGCACCCGCCTCCTCTACTTGCATCGCATCCCACCTCCTGATGCCATGACCTCCTCCCTGTCTCCCTTCACCACTTCACAGCCCCCCCACCCCCTCTCTCTCATTTATTTCTCTCTCTTGCTAGTGCTCTGGTTACAAATCTTTCTTCACCCTTACTACACTACAGAACTTTAACATCTGCCCCAGCCAAACACTGGTAAACCCGATCCTGCACGCAGACACGTGCACACACGCAAGCGCACACTCTCTCTTTATCCCTTTTGTGGGTCCAGCCGGCCACACCACAACCGGCTGTAATTATTATCCAGCCGGAAAACATCCTTCCCAACCATAATAAAGGAGGGGGGCTCCGGACCTGAAGAGAGAGTGGAGGCATGAAGGGATTCAGCCAACACTGCCCTGAGGATCCCACACAGTCTGTTAAGGAGAAGATCAGTCAAATAAAAGGCTCAGCTCTCCCTGCCTACTCACCTACACACACACACACACACACACACACACACTCACAGTTTCACACAAATACATACATACACATGCTACCTCGATATACAGTAATACCCACAGACGTGCTCACAAACAAACACACCCACAGAAGTTCACGCACACACATGCATATACACAGATACCACACACACGCATACAGAAACGTTTACAAACACACACACACACACACACATACACACTTTTTCCTTAGAGGAGGCAAGGGTGATATTTCATAATACATTGGACATGGACGTAATAGCATGACCTAAGTGATGAATATTTTAAAGAGAAGAAATGCCAAAATAAGGAACTGACAGATACAATTAAATAACCATAAGGGGGCAAGAAAACAACACACAAAAAAGAAAGAAGGAAGAAGGTCTAACATCGCTTACAGAATGTTTGGCTCACTTAAAGGGATACTTCACAGGTGGACATATGAAGGTTATATGAAGTAACTGATTCTATGTATTATAAATGTGCAAAAAAAAGGAGATCGGTTCATCCTAGCCTGAGAAAAGGCAGAAAGAGTCTCTCTGGCTCAAAAGTAAGAAATCCTCCAACTACCACAGTGCATTCCGCTCGCTGCACCGCCCGCCTGTTTCCGTTTGGAATAACACATTGTAGCCAATGTGTTAATAAAAAAATAAAAAAAGTACTCGTCTATGCTTAGACGTCTGTTTCTCCCGGCGGGCTTTGGCTGGCTTTTCCAGTTCACTATCTGGGTCCGGAAATATGTATCCAATACCCAACTGTTCAGATGAGGCGTAAAGCCTGGGTGAGAGGTTACACACACTGTCCTCGCCAGATTCAGCCATTTCTTTAAGAAGAAACTGGCATCGCTGAAATTCGCTGCAGCACAGGGAGTCAGGGACTCTGTGTTAGAGTCATGGACATATTATCGAATTACAGAATTCGGTGTAACACCGGCTCTTCGTCCTCGGCAACAGGCAGGCCGCAGCAGCCTCCCCTTCTATTTGGGTCAATTCTTCCTGGCTGTATTCTGGCTCGTACTAATAGCCCTGATTTTCCGAATCCAACAATAGATTTTCAAAATACTGGTGAAGAAACATGGCGGACATTGTGTTTACATCTCGTACGCGAGCTCCCGTCCCCCCTCATTCCTTATTGGTGGGCTCACAAATTTGCAGAACCAGTGGTTTGTAGTCCTCGGCCCTTCTAGCAGGCAAGCAAAGAAAATTAGATCAGGAAAGCTGGGCCAAGGGAAGACTGGGTTAGACTGAGGAAAAAAAAATTAGATTACAATAGCAATTTTATAATGATAGAACGCAGGTTCTGAATGGGTGAAGTATCACTTTAACAGAACCCAACAGCCCAGGAAGGAAAATTATGAGAGGTGTGATGGTATAGGGGCAGATGGTTTCTACCTGTTAAAACACTCACAGCACAGTTTAGTGTAGAAATTGGTTGTTAAAGCTTGATCCTGCCCCTCCCTGGCATTAACATTCAGCTGGTTGTTGCTTTGCATAGTTAAAACCGACGCATGGTCGTGGTGTGTGGGAGCATGTACTGGGTGAACACGAGACATTATTAATAAAATAAATGGTCATAAAATGTTTTTAGAGCTTTTAAACAGCTTCATCGAGATAGGAAACAGATTGACGACTCGCTCATTAAATCTAATTAGCTTTGAACTGAAAACATTTGATTAGTACTACTTGTTATAATTGCCAGGGATATTCTGCTAAATGTAAAAGCAGACGTCTGGAACTAAATCCAGGCTTTGGTGTGAGATAAGAGCGGACAGCTACAACTACACACACACACACACACACACACACACACACACACACACACACACACACACACACACACACACACACACACACACACACACAGACAAACCTGTGGGCGATTCCAAGTTTCCTTTCCAATAAGACTAACAAGCAAAGCTAGTAAAAGATCCATAATTATTGAGCCTTGTAAACACCCCTGGATTCTAATGAGATCCTGATTTAGAAAGCTTCCCTCATCGGTAATCCAGTTCCAGCAGAGGAGCCCAGCACCAGCATGGAGCCCGATGATAACCTGCCTTAATTGGTCTGAAGCCATTAAGGAGAAAACACAGCTTTGATTAAAGCGGTTTATCACCAGCTGCGGTTCACGCAATGGGAGCGTCACAGCTGCTGTCACAACGTGGAGGCTCAGTCACAAACTCTTCATTCACAGTGAATAGAGAATGAATCGACTAAATATATAAATCCATGCAATGATCAGCCTGGTAATATCATCTCCATGGCAAGGCCTGTTTTACTTGAAGCAGTTTAGCAGGTGAGTGGAATAGGCTTTGGGGTAAATGCTGTGCTCAGACACACTGACAATGTCTCACTTTGCTTCATTAACATGTTAAACTATTCCCCCAGCACAGTTGGCTGCCACAGGATGCCAAAGGGGGTCAGCCAAAGTCAACGGTCTGGTGTAAAGGCAAAAGCAATAATGAGAAAGTTCACGGATAAAATGTCAATGGTCAAATGTTGTGTATACCGTTACCTCTGTCCGACTCTAAAAGTTATATTGTTGAAACGCAGAAAGATGACTGCGATACAGTTTGCATGTTCAGCCAGCTTCCTCTGGAAAATAGTTGATCCTTATTAGACATTGTGCTTTCTGTTCAGAGGATTCAATTTAGAAGACCGTCTGTGGTTCCTTTCAGGGATGGCATATCGCGTGGCCATTAAGATAGACACAAAGGCCTTTTTTATATTGGACATTTTTTAATTGATTAGGCCATTTGGTCACAGACGATCGATTTATCTTCTCGGCTGTTAACAAAGTGGTTCACAAACTTTCCTTTTTTCCAAACCAGGATGAGTTCACAATCCCTGCGGTGCGTGTTTGGACCAGCCTCCGGTAGAGACAGCATATTATGTTGCATTGTAACCACAATAGATGTGGTTACAATGTTCATCTTCAGAATATGGCACTACTGGCTTTTGATCAGGGGAACAGCGGGGAGTTTCCTGTGCCTGCGAGTATGCAGCAGGAACAAATCGTGGTGGTTCTTTTGAAAAGCACGCAAGCGACGCCTGGTTCTGGGAGATCGAGCACTAATTCAACCACGAACATGAAGAACACACTATGTCATAGCATGAGTGTGAGAGATGTGGGTTGTTTGTGTGTGGGTTTACCGGTTTATCGGTTTGTGTGTGGGTGTGTGCATTTGCGCACGTGTTTTTATGCATGTGTGTCTATGTTTTAGTGCGTTTGTCTGTATGCGTGCATGCTTGTTTGTTTCGGTGAGTGCACATCTAAATAAAGATTTTATTTGCAACGGGGAGATTCCTGTAGCTTTGACTATGTAGGCTGACAGCAGTGAGTCGGGTCTAATGGAAGGCAAGATAGCGATGCCTGGTCCTGGGAGATCGATGGGAAAAATGTGTTCATCACGTCAACACCAACACAAAGAAGAAAAGTCCCTCATTGTTCCCCTGCGTATTAATTTGTCTCACTCAGTTTGGCAGAGTCTCCAACCGCCCCCGTCCCCCAGCGTTAGCTTGATGACGTGGAGCGGCCCCGATAATAGGTGCGATCATTAGGCAGATGGCGCTGCAGAAGAGTGTTTGCACCCGAGCAAACAACTATCAACCTTGATGGATTTGACCTCATCATTCAGTGTGAACACATAATCTTTACCTAATGGATTTCCGGCTGACTATTTATTGACAACTAGGTTACTTTGAAAACGAAGAAGAACAAGTGTATACATAATACAAATAGGGCTATACCACTGTTACAGTCTGGGTAAGGTGTGGATCAAACTGCATCCAAGTGCGTAAAGAGGGGCAGCAGGCAGAAATTCGTTTGACAAAATAACCTCTTTAACTAAGTAAGTAGAAATGCAGTACAAAAAAACCGACAAAGGACAATGTCCCAGCAAAATACAACACGACAAACATTGAAAGTTGAAGTTAGAGCAGGGAGTGAGGGGCGCAGAGGGAATAAATAGGCATGACATCCTAAGCACAGGTGTGGATGCTTAGTCCATGATTGTAGGGTGTCTGGTAAGGAGACCAACATGTGTGGCTGAAGTGGAGCACCTAGAGGTTGCTGCAGCCCCCCTGTGTAACAGTGCCCCCCTCCGTTGAACGGCTCCTGCCGTTTTACCGTGGTTCCTCAGGGTGATCCCTCTGGAATGTGGTGGCATAATGTGTGGCCTAGGAACCCATGATCGATCCTCCGCACCAGACCCCCCCCCAATCACCTGAAAACTGCAAACCCGGCCCGACCCCCCGACAGGCCAGAATCTGATTCACTGTAAATCACTGGTCGACCATCAAGGAGTCGCGGCGGGGGTATAGGGGGCGGGGGAGGAGCCAACAGACTAGAGGTGGCGGGTTTCAGGAGTGACACAGGGAATGTTGGGTGGGCCGCATGGAACAGGGAAGTTGTTGATCCTGTCGGGTTGATCCGGCGGAGTTCGGTTTTTGCGAGTTCAAACTGGGTAGGGAAAAGCGCTCACCTTGCCTAACGCATATTCAGCTGCCTCGCCACCTGGATATAGGCCAGGTTATTAGGGTCCGTCCAAACGATGGATGGATGCGTGGCTCCCTCTAGCCAGTATCGCCACTAATGCCAGGTTAACCGCCAGTAGCTTGTGGTTGCCCACATCATAGTTCCGCTCTGCCGGGGACAAGCAACATGAGAAGAACAGGAATGAGTCTTCCGATCTGTGGGGTGACGTTGGGACAAAACTGCCAACACGGCAATGTCTTAGGCGTCTACCTCCATCATGAAGGGTAGAGAAGAGTCAGGATGGGTGCGGCGGTGAAGCCGCGCCCTCAGCTCTGTGAAAGCACACTCAGCCTCCGGGGACCAGGCGAATAGCGTCGAGCTCTTGAGCGTCTGGGCTGACAAGGGTACAGCCTAAAATTCCCAATGAAACGTCTATAGCAATTAGCAAACCCCTAAGAAACTATCCGACTGCATGACCAAGGACAACTGAGGACAGCCCAGCACTGCGCTCACCTTGGCAGGGTCCATCAGGAGATGTCCATTGGTCACTATGAGTATGAACCCTAAGAAAGAGACGGCATGAAACACACCTTTCTCTCCCTTGACGAACATGGTGTTTCAGGAGATGTTAAAGAGGCTTCCTGACGCGCTGCTTATGCTCAGTGATATTCTTGGAGAATATTAGGATGTCGTACAAATAAACAAAAACACTTTTGTCATGGAGGTCCCTAAGGACATCCGGACCTTAACCAACGTCTGGTATATCCCAGAGAAGTGTGGTTCCTGGTAAATTATCTATGGCACAGTCATAAGGTATATGGGGGGATGCGACCTTAGTGGGTCCCTTGATAGACTTGAAGACCTCCTACAAATCCCAGTACTCCCTGGGAATATTGGACATGTCTAGGTTGCTATTACCCTACCTAACCCTACCTGTGGAGACGAAAGCTGGACATGTTGGGGATCCTGTCTGGTATCATCCTTCTGAGCGCTCCACTAGGAATACACTCAGAAGGATGACACTGGGGGGAAGGTCAAACTCCCCCACATGTCTACCTGTGGAGACAACAGCTAGACATGTGGGGGTGTTTGACCTCCCCCCCAGTATCATCCTTCTGAGGGTATTCCTAGTGGAGGGCTCAATTTCTTGTTCCTCACCCCCATGTTCTCCTTGTTGTCGATGCTGGGCCATTTCCCTCTTGACCGACCTCTGATCTGCAAGATGTCCCGTCTATCTGGCGTATCGTATTCTGCCTGCTTTCATCCTTCTTTGTTGTAGCACGACATGGCCATTCTATATTTAATAGAACCATGTACAATTCTTTGTAAGTCTTACAACTACAATCTATTAGTAATGCATCGTTGACGCTAAACCTCTTTCACTAATAGGCAGCTCAACACTAGGGAATAAAAAATTAAATGTAAATTCCTCAAAGTAACCCTGCTTTAATCTCACTTGTTGATTCAGTAGCGTGTGGATATCTACAACCACAACTGTTATCCACATACAACAATGGTGTCCTTTCTATTCACTGGATTCATTTACTGTAGTAGTCTGCATGGCAGCAAAGAAGATATAGACATTGGGATTACAGGTTTAGTATGACTACATGCCAGTGTGGCTCGTACACCCATATAGGGTTTAAGTGCCATTATTTATATGACAACACAATTAGCCGAATGGCTTCTATGGCATGCCTACACTGTGTGTGAAGGTACTATCAGCCTTCAGATATATGCTGTATGACGCCGTTAGACTGCTCACTCCGATGTACTGTCATTCTTTCTTTATGGCTAAGGAAGGTAGTTAAAAAAAAAACATTAGGTAGTTAAAAACGTAAGCAAAATCAAGCAACACAGTGTCATGGGTAGAAGGGAGTACCTTGGAAGGCGGATAGCCAACGAGTCACTTCTTTGGAACATGCTCTTGCGCTGTACTTTATAAATAATACAGCTTTTCTTTAAACTAACCCCCTCTGTAAATAAGGCATATCTGATGCCCTCTACCATCTTCAAGTGTGATGAAGAATAGACTGTCAAGGGAACCTGGCTGGAGTAGGCATGTTTGGTTTGAAGTTGTTTCAAGATGTGTATGATTAGCATTTGAATCCCCCCCCCCCCCCCCCCCCCCCCCGCCTATTTTTCAAAAGTCCTTCTGTCCCCAAGATGAATGTCCTTGTAGTCAGGCCATGTGGTTCGGTATACGTTGGTGTTCAACAAGCACCTTTTTTTGAATAACTATATATTTTGAAACAGCATAGCAATTGGGAATTACTGATTTAAGTATTGGCCACATTTATGCTATAATGTTTTGTTGTTACACATTGTTTGTTTGTGCATCCCATGGCCTTAAGGGGCTTGACAAGCTACAATTTTAAAGACGTTTAAAACTCAGCGCATTAAGCCCTTATTCTAACAACAGTGTTATCTTTGTGTCTGATTCTCTACGCATGACTTATTGACCCACTTCTGGAAACTGACTTGAAGCAGCATTCTATTGCTCCCCAAATAATTTAATAACAAAATAGTTCAAAGAAATAAACAGGATGCAACATTATTAATAACAAGAATTTTGAATTGTTGCCCGTACAGCATTACTGTAAAAATGTTGGAGGGAAGAAAAACGGAACATTTCCAATAATGGAAATAAGAAGGCTCCATGATTATTACACAAGCACACGTTCTTCCAAGCACAATGTGCGTTAAGTGTGGATTTATTTAAAAGTCATTCCACACAAATTGATTTTGTCTTCATCATTTTGTACATCGTGAAGGGTGCTTTTCTCTGCAGTCCTGCAAGGCCAAATTATGGTAAAGAATAGCGCAGCATGGCTGGTGGTGAACAGGTTGTATGAAATAAAAAATGGGATGGTACTGTTTGCATAATCTAATGAAATTGATCTATGCTATTGTTTGGGCTCAATGCTAGTATATGAGAGATATACAATTATTTGAATGTGACAAAAATAATGTCATTGAGAATTTAGATCTCTTTAGATCTATCTTTAAAGGAAATCTACACAGGAACGATTTACTTGAGTGTTTGCTTGGGATCATAAAATAATTGTTCCATCAGACAGTGTTTCAGAGCGGCTGCCCTCCCCCATCCTCTTTACCCGCAGGCACCTTGTTTCCTTGGTTCCTTGTTTCCTTGTTTCCTTGGTAAAAAGGGATTTGTTGCTGAAGATCTCACACAATGTCCTTCCCTGCTCGTCTCCCTTATTTGGGATTACATAGGCTAATCCCCACTTGGGGTTTTATAAAGCAAAA
Organism: Gadus macrocephalus; assembly: GCF_031168955.1. NCBI lineage: Eukaryota > Metazoa > Chordata > Actinopteri > Gadiformes > Gadidae > Gadus > Gadus macrocephalus. Next base: position 14,506,771 of record NC_082395.1, read on the forward strand.
AGAAATGTGAAAATAACTCCCATTTCCTATGTGAAATAGGTGGGCCCTACAGAAGGGGTTGACATTGTTGTTGTGAACCTTTGTGTTTGTCATTGAATAAAGACGTTTGAATCCCTTCGGGATTTGGGCGAAAAGCCCCCAGCCAGAGAATAAGTGGGAGGCGTCCTGCTCTGGATGAGATCGAAGTGCGGAGGCGTTGTTTACGCATTCCTCGTGGCGCCCCCCGCCTGGACCCCTGCCACGGCGACTCACAACAAGGTGCTGTCAACGAGGACACACGGGAGCAGCCACCCCGCCGCCTCGCCTCTTCCATTTCTGCATTAGCGACGCTGGCGGGGAGGCAGACGCATGCCACCACGTTCGGTCCTCAGCCATATGTGGCATGGAATCCATAAGGCAGTGGCAGAAATCAAGGTCTCCCTCTTGCTGCGGTGTGGGTTAGCAGCCTCACTGCTGTCAGTTATAAAAAGCACAGATACTATCGCCGCCCACAGATAGTACTAAGCCACATATCTCCTACCCCCGGAAGACACAGACTCCTGGGAGAAGGACTCCTCCTCGGAGGTTGAGTGGTAGACATCCCCTGCAGCATTGCACTCCGTGGCACCGGTGGCCCGTCCCTTATTACATGAAGTAGGTTCGAAATGGCCCTTCATACAAGGCAGACAAACAACAACAACAACAACAACAACAACAACATGCCCCCGAGATCTCGCCCTGCCAAACTTTCATCGCCTATCACTGAGACGACATTCAACAAACACTGGTATCCTTACGCTGAGGGGGAAGCTGTCATAAGTGAAATAAGGAGAGGAAAGCTTTTTGAACAAAGGTGTGAATGGCTTTAAGCACAGGTGCTCCAAGGTTACAGTGAATTCCCTGAAATCCCTCTTTCTTATTACACCTTATCGTATCAGATGACCGTCATGAATAGAAACGTGATCACCAATACCACAATGCAGATGCATTTGCAATAAGGAAGCTTATTAGATAATGGTGCAACTGCCTTACATTATTTAAATATTCCTGATGCGTCCTTTATAAATATTTCAATTTTTTTATTTCTCCAAGCTGTCAACTGTAACTTTTCAATAAAGCCTAATTCATTTATACAGGTGTAGCATGCAAGCATTTTAGCCCAGTTATGAATTATTTGTGCGGTCCTAGAAAAAAAGGCAAGGGTAATTTTGCAGAATTTGACAAATTCTTCTGAGGATGCAGAATCAAACACACTGGTGATTCTCATTATTGAGTAAAACACTTTTTCATGCAAATTCCTTTTAATGAAGAAAAACAGAATTTGTATCACACACACACACACACACACACACACACACACACACACACAAACACACAACAAATTCAATAAACAGCATTTTGAGGAGCTAGTCATATTGAAATGACCTCTATATCGCTGCCGTTCGGTTCTCCCAGCCCGACTCATCCAACTCCCTGTTTGTTCTTATTAGCAATTCAATTCAATTTGTCTCCGTCTGCACCTGCACCTGGTATACATATATATGTACAGTTAATATATGAGTGTTGCTGCGAACTGCATTACTTGTTATAATGCCATTCATTATTATTATATCCTATCATTTAAGTAAGGTAGCCTAACTAAACAACATATGTTGTAACATTTTATAGCCACTCGAGTGAAACACTACAGCAGCCGTTCTGTTTGATGCGCTAGTGTGTGTGTGTGTGTGTGTGTGTGTGTGTGCGTGTGTGCGTGTGTGCGTGTGTGTGTGTGTGTGTGTGTACGTGTGTGTGTGTGTGCGTGTGTGTGTGTGTGTGTGTACGTGTGTGTGTGTGTGCGTGAGAGAGAGTGTGTTGTATATACATATATAAAAAACACATCAAAAGAGAACCCTCTAATCTGTTAAGAATGGAAATGCTAGAAGAAACCATGGCAAATATATGGAATCCACATATGTCACCAGGAAAATAAATCCCACGAGTTTCCATTTGACAGCGAGTATCCAGATAGAGCATGATGAAAAGCATGAAAACAGGGCAACCATCTCACAGGAGAACAACTGCCATGAACTTATGTTCTTGGCACAAATATTAGAGCAAACTAAGCCTATAATTCAAGCGCCCTCATCAACAGACAGCCATGGCAGAACAGAGTCCCCATTAGTGACTATTGAGACTTCAGCCACAAGTGATGTCTGCTTCACAATGCATGTGTGTAACCGCGCTGATTGTCAGTGGTGACAGTTGTAGTCCTCAACGCACAAATGGAGCCAGCTTCTCCACGGTCACGGCTGCTTCAGGGGCATGGTTGTTTGTTTTGCTGGCCCCTTGCATGGACGTGCCAAAGTCAGCAAACACGAACCGCCAGGCGCGTTTTCCGGACCCGTCATGCCGAGCCCGTCCTACAGTGCTTCTTCAATCAATGGACTGCCGGGTGCCGAGGGGACGGGGGTCTGGACCGGGGGGGCGGGTGTGCACGTGTGTGTGCACGTGTGTGTGCACGTGTGTGTGTGAAGCTTCTCAGGCAGGCAGGCAGTCTCCTTGATCAGGAACATTGGGGGGGGTGGATCCAACACATTCAGAACTCTAGCAATCTTTCTCCCTGGCTCGTCCACTGGGTTCTGGCCTACATTCCAGTGACAAGTAAACAGAGCTTCTGAGCTGAAGAGCTCCGAAGCTCTGGTTCTTCTTCTCGGACTCTCCCCTCCAACCCCCACCCTGGTCTCACCCTGTATTGGGGTGCCACGTCACCTCCTTCCACACTGCCACACTCAGTACATTCACATGCACATCTTAATCAGATTAAAGCCATAGTTCGACTATGCTACTCAATTGGACAACTGCAATTGTCCGATTATACATGGCGGTGAGAAAATCGATTCATTGGCCGAAGCATGCCATACCTCGGTACAATAGGTGGTACCCATTTCAACTATTGGTAATAGCGCCACCGGCTGACCTCTTTACGTCACCAGCAACCACAAACTCAGGCGGCATTCGGGGACTATGTTTTCAGTAGACAGCTGTCAGTTCAATTCAGGTCCGCTCCATTGTTCCGACCTCTCGGTCGTATGCGGACTCCACCGGCAAATGACATGGACCCGAAGTAAACTGACAGCTGAGCAGCCCAAAGCCAAAGTGCCTTTCCCCAAATTCCATCTCCACCATGGCCGAGATAACCCCCACTACGAGCCTTTACTTGTTGTGGAGATTCATAATATCAGAGAATATCCCTGTCAGTTCGGCCGCAGCGAAATGAATGAATAAAGATCGTAAACACGCCGGAGAAAACCATCATTTTGACAGACGTGCCCGAAGTTACTCCTTTACAACCTTGTTGCTGACCAAGATTTAGAAAAACATGTACTTTTAATTCAGCCTTGGTGAAATTCAAGTGTAGTGTTTACTGGATACATGTTGATGATGATACACTTCTTGTAGGTGGTAACTACATTGGCACGACACCGGCTTCCTCCAAAAAAACATTATTTTTTGAATCGTACTTTCTTGTTTTTCGACGGCGACAGCAACACGACTACCTACCGTCTCCTTCTACTTCCGGCTCGCCGCTCCCGGGAGCGATCTCGAGCATGTGCAGAACGCAAAATCCAATTCCAATGCGATTGACCGTAGACATGCACACTTAATGAGTGCAATGCGTGCATCGCGTCAGATTAAAACACGATTTTAATCCGACTAAGGTATGCATGCAGTTTAATAATCCAATCATAGTCAGACTAACCAAATAATTTGACTGTGTGCAAGAGTGCCAAGCCTTTCGCTAATGCGATTAATGAATAACCAACTGCAGTTTCAAGTGCTTTCTGGTGTTTTGGTGTCTTTGGTGATTGTTTAGGTTTTTCAGAGCGGTTAGTTTGTGTTGTGTGATATATGTGATGAGTACTTTTACGAGGTCCATTGTGGCTGATTTAAGATCCTTTATGCAGCCAACACCCAAGTGACTCCCTGCTGTTTGTCCTGCATAAACTACACAAGTTCCTTGTTTACCTCTGTGAGAGATTCCGTCTAAAGGGCCTAACCTATCTCTCGTCTATCTAGATTGAATGTAGCCACCTCCGGAAGGGATTGTGACAACAGCTGTATGCATCTGTCTCCAACCGTTTCCACCTGTTTAGAAATAGAAAACTTCACTCTAACTTTATGATGCAAAGAGAGATCATCATAACAACATAAAAATAAATCACTTCTCAAACACAAGCTATGAGAGGTATTTTCTACTACAGCCGAGAATCAAGACCACCTAAAACAAACATCACCGCAGCTAACGATACCACTAGATGTTACTTACAACATTACAAAACATTACCACTCTACGAAAAGCTGTCGGCGATATACAGCAAAGGAGAGAGCAACAGGCAACTTATGTGCATAGCCCTGTTGTACAGATATTGTGTTGAGATATTGATAGTGACAAGATAAATCAGAAAATCCTCCACATTGGGCAGGATACAAAATCCCTGTCACTGCCTTGCTCCTCACAGAGCAAACACAGATCAAACAAATGCAATTTTACAAGGCAGGTATTTACCCGCACCTTCAATCCATTCCATATTACTCAGCCTGCCTATCCCGATATTCTACACATAAAGCCAACCATCTTGCCCGTGGAGAATTGTAATCGATGTGTTGCTTTCCATGTAGGTGAGAAAAGATAATTGGCAATAAAGGTGTGTATAATTAGAGATGATACAAAAATGGAATGGAAGGAAAAAAATATCATTCTTCTAATCACCTGCGAAGACGAAAGACAACTTTGAGTACAACTGGTAATAAGAGTGGGACAAATGCAATTGTATCCATTGGGAAGAGGTAAACAAAATGTGTCAGTTATGTGTTTTATATGAGGGGAGGATTTTTTTGTTTTGGTTGATTTGTCAATTTTCTTTTCATGGTGTCTAGTCTTTTTCCACAGGAATAATATATTTAAAGTTGTCCTCATAAAAACAGTAGACATCTTATGATGTAGGCTTTCATTCACTTCATGCCAGAGCAGATAAATAGCTAACTTCCCCCATTGAAGTGTTCTCATCCAAGCTTGCAAGAACCATAAAATGCAAGCACGCACACTCGAAATAGCATGCACACACTGACACACAAGCCAGCTAAAGACCACTGACGTGTGTCTACACTGTTGAGTCCGTACACACAAAAAAGACGTGGAATGACCCATTGCACAGAATCCCTGCTAATGACGTGTACCGCAGTCGAACCTGCACAAATGGTGAGTCCTTTTCTTTACATAGACACACAAACTCCCCTCTAGATGAAGGGACACTGCGACCTGGGCACCTACCTGCCAAAATAGTTCAACAAAACCTGTCCCTTTGGATAAATCGAAGCTTAACGTCCACTAGAGCCCACCGACAGTATGTACTGCTCATGATCAGCCCCTCTGATCTTCTCCCAAGGGAAGATCTCCTCAAAGTGTTCCAAATGGACGTGTCAGATCAAAGCTAAAGCCATGCTCCTTGGTCTCTAGGTGGCACAAACGGCAGTACTCATAACACTAACGATGGGCCTGCTCCTTTTATGTTCCAGCCAGGGCCCAGGTAGCAGTGGGAGAGAACACACATTATGCCATGAACCATGTGTCCTGGTACGTAATAGGAGTAGACCCATCATTTGTGCTATGAGCGACACCTGTGTCCCAATGACACCTATATGAAAAGGGTCTATTAGGACACAAAACTATACCTCTATCTTCTCTTTTTCAAAGGCGAGCTCTACTGTGTTTTCTGAACTACACCCCCTGCTGTGTGGGATTGATATTAAGCTGACCACGAAGGAAAGGCTGCTGTGCTGCATTGCACTCTGTTGGCCAGGCGAAGGGTCACATCCACCTTTTGGCTGCAACTTCAACACCACACACAATGTGACCTCATTATTTCCTGATTTGTATTCTATTAAGCAGCCTCTTACAGCTGTAAAGACAGCCATGGTTCACTGGCTTCCTGCACTACCGGGCACTCTCCATTACATCCATATAGCTGTAATTATACCGTCGCCATGCTGACGTGCTCGTTGAACTTGGAAAGATGGAAGAAATAATGAATGAAAGAAAGAAAGAAAGAAAGAAAGAAAGAAAGAAAGAAAGAAAGAAAGAAAGAAAGAAAGAAAGAAAGAAAGAAAGAAAGAAAGAAAGAAAGAAAGAAAGAAAGAAAGAAAGAAAGAAAGAAAGAAAGAAAGAAAGAAAGAAAGAAAGAAAGAAAGAAAGAAAGAGGGAAAGAAAGAAAAATGCAACACAACATATAACAATTTGTGGTTTACATTTTTTTCTTTTTACGCCTGAGACAAATGACTATTTGACATTTTTCAGAGTCGAAAACATAATTTGATGCTACAATGTCCTGGCGTTGACTGTAAGGTTAATGTTCTTTAAGTTCTTGTAAGATTATTTCAAGTTGAAGTTCTGCATAAGTGTAAGATCATAATATGCATGACTATTTTGAGGGTCGTTTTATGGTTGCTCATGTACCAAACATGCATTTTCTGTGGCTGTGTCCCTGCACAGGGAGTGTGTGTGTGCACGTGCGTGTGCGCGTGTGTAACGTAAAGGTTCTTTAGTCAATTCGATCGCATTCAGGTGTTTATTGTGCTCACCATTGTTATTGTACATGCCTATTTTGTGTGTGATGCATCAATGTCATCTTATCGACTGTCAGTGTGTTCTTTACACAGACATTTTGAGGTTTGAGTGTGTGAGAAATAGATGAAAATAAGTCCCGCCTCCGAGGCTCAGGTTCCATCGGTCAAATGTCTTTGGGAAATAATATGGCGTTTTTGAATGATCGTACTTAACAAACTCTGTAGTTGGCGAAGAAGTAAAAGCTGCGTCACGTTTTGAACTACATACTTTTTCCATCTAATTTCCGGGCGGGACTTATTCTTCAGAGGTCTATACCAAATAACATCATAGTTAATAATCAGGTTGCGTTTAGGTGTGTATTTGTGTATTTGCCATTGCAGAAGTAAATAATTTATCGGATTTCTGGCAATATACGTTTTGGGCAGGTTTTTGGTTGATTGGGCGGTTTTTAGTCTATAGTTGAGCTGAAATTTGCCAACAGCAAAGCTCAGCTACTCTATATTTTATCTCAAATGTATTCAAACTTGATCACATTAGCTTTTTGTTTAACTCTTTTACTTTATCTATTTCCAACCATTGTTTACTCCATTTAGACTCTGTTCAAATCCCTTCTCTTGATTTAAGCCATTTAACATTTATTTATGTCTTAAACTATGTTGCTTTACTAAAACCTATTTTCAACCTCATATTGCACTACAGCACTCACCTCATTTTCTGCAGGAAATGCATTTTCTATTGTTAAACATGTGTCCTGACATATTTCATAAAACAATGGTTGCTAAGGATGCACAAACAAATTCATATTTGTTGTCGGTATCATGTCAGTTTCTGAGTTAGCGAGTTAAAGTGCTCAGATGAGGATTGATTATATTTAAGTATTGCCTAGCTCACATTCTTTTTTAAATAAATAAGCCATGCAAACCGCCTCTTAGCAATTTTAAGAAAAACTGTAAAGAGATAAATTACATAATCTGTACATGTGAATCAAGAAAATGGATGGATATGCTCTGGGATCGTTTGCATTTCACATGATTAACAAGAGTTAGCAATTATTCAGTATTCAATAGGATATATACATTTTGTGATTTTGAAATGAGAGAGTTGTTCATGTAAAATTCCACAAAATACAAAATGCAGAATCTCAACAAACTCTGACAACCCCTCCCCAAACCCACCCACCCACACTCACACACACGCACATTATGCCTACTAATCACAAATGGCCCCTCAGCGTGAGTGGTGGACGCAGGGTTGAGTGAAGGTCACTCAGGACCCCAAGGAGAATACATCTGGACAAACAGATCGCTCTTTCCACGGTCAAGTTATCTCAGCAACACCAGGGAGGAAAGCAGGAGTGTATAATAAATTGGATTCGCTCTGGCAAAATGAGAGTGATGCTTGCCCATAAGAGTTCAGGTGCTTGAGTATCCTTTGTATCTGCCACGCCGGGCCACACTTGAAAAGCTTTGAAGTATGCGATGGGGAATGAACAGGGTTTTGTCCATTTGTGTGAATCAGAGACTAATTCAGAGACATTCGAACACACACACATTTTCAACGCTGGAAAATGTGAAGTTACTAATGGCCAGTGGCCACACAGAAAGTTGGACTGACACACGGTGGAAGGGCTCATAATTGGCAGGGAAGAGAACACTGGGACGTAGGAGTTGATGGACTACTTCCAGCAGCTACTGTACAAATACAACTTGATAAAAAATACACACATCTCAAAGCTTATAGTGAGGCTTCACAAATCCTTGGCTCCCCCACACACAGTGGGATTAGTACATGTTATCAAAAACTCTCTCTCTCTCTCTCTCTCTCTCTCTCTCTCTCTCTCTCTCTCTCTCTCTCTCTCTCTCTCTCTCTCTCTCTCTCTCTCTCTCTGCAGTAGAAACAGTTGCAGTAGAAACTCAAAATAAGCACACACAAAATTGCATCGAACCTGCTCACACACAAGTCTCTGCTTCCATTTAAAATTCAAACACAAACACAAACACACAGTCACACACACACACACAACAGTCACACACACACACACACACACACTCAGGCACACTCAGAGAATGAACAGAATGAGCGAAGTGCACTCACCCAGAAGAGGAGATTGAAGAAGACCATGCCGTAGCGCAGGCCCATCATGCAACCTTCGGCCATCCTGCAGCGCCGCAGCTCTAGGAGGAAGATGAAGGAGAGGTCCAGGTAAAACACCACGTACTTCTTGCCCTGGCCGTAGCGGCCGTCGCTCGGTCCCTGCGGCCCCTTCGCCGTGTGGAAGCCGAAGGCGAACGGGGGCCGCTTGTACTCAAACTCGCCGCTGTAGCGGTGGAACCCGGACGAGAAGGGTGGCGTGCCGGCCTTGCTGTCCAGGGACGGACTGCGCCGGTACGGCGTCTCGTCGGTGCTGGAGCGCCTCATGGCCTGCTGCGACACGCGCAGAGTCCTCAGAAGTGTCCCTATGGTATTCAGACTTGCACACGGCCCTCCGGTCACCAGGGACTGAGGGGGAGTTCTGTGGAGTCCTACAGGTGCCGCTGAAAGGTTCTGCAGGAGGTTGAACGCTCTTGGATTCAGGCCCTCTCCCTTTCTCCTGGGTTTAGAAGACAACACGCTGGCCCTTAGAGAGACCACAACGCACCATCACGCACCATAGTGAGTCGGTGAAAGAAAAGGTAAAGAGAAAAAAGATAGAAAGATCCTAGTTCATTTTTGAAGATGATGGGATGGGGGGGGGGTCAACCGTCAACCTTTGCTGTAATCCTACATAAACCTACAGAGTTTCCATAATCCCAACACCTGGATATCTGGTGTGTTGATGACCTCAATGATGATTCGAAAATACAGATTCTGCTTTGCTCTGCTTTATCCCTCGAGCACTGGCGGTGTCCTTCCGTGACAAAAAACTGTTTCCGCCCCAATCAACCCGATTCAATCCAGTTCACCCAAACCGGCTTTATTACAGAGACGTCCAGATCAAGCACATTACTGTTTAATCCTACCTGGTGACATCAGCTAGTCTTGAGAAGGTGCATTTCTTCCCGTAATTCCTTCTTCGTGCAGAAATAAGACAACCCATGGAGAATACATCACATCATTCAGGTGCAAATGCAGCCCCCCCCCCCCCCCACCCCCCCCCCCAACAGTCAGCAGCCTTCTCAATGTCCCCCCGCTTTCGCTGACGTGCATAAAAAGTGCACCTAAAAAAAAGGAGACCGCTCGGAATGCACAAAGCTGGAAGGCAGTCTCATGATTGAATCAAAGTCGGGAAGCATATCAAAAGAAAGCTTCAACCGAGGCATCAACATGCAGCATTCACGTGTGCGCCAAGAATTGTTTTTAGCGTCTCGTGAGTTTGACTCTGCTTTGTATTTGGTCCGCAGTCCGCTCCGTCCCCGCGTCCCTGATCCCCCTCAGTGCTGTCCTAACTTGTCCTTTTGTCCCTCAAAGTCTCAAGGGAATAAAGGCATTGGTTCCTCCATGCGTCCGTATTGTCCTTCTCACTCTCTCTCCGTCTATTTCTCCCTGCTTCTTCCGCTCTCTGCTTCTCTCTATTCTCTCTGCTTCTCTCTATTCTCTCTGCTTCTCTCTATTCTCTCTGCTTCTCTCTCTCTCTCTCTCTGCTTATCTCTATTCTCTCTGCTTCTCTATCTCTGTCGCTCTGATCCTCTTGTTTTATCAGTGCTCAATCTCTCCTCTCTTCGTCTCCTGTCTGCACGGCTGGATGGCGTTCCTTGAATTCCAGACTCTGATCAGATGGGCAAAGTGTCGGCCAGGCGTCTCTTTTCCCTTCTCTGGTCTAGGTAGGCAACAAGATCAAAGTGTCCTAAAGAAAATATGAGGGATAAAATACATAAGCAGTTTCTTTACAGGAGATGAAGAAAGACTGCAGTGTTTTAGAAATAGTCCAGCCCGTCAGCTTGCTGCTCACTCAATTCCCCCTCCCTCTCTTGTTCTCTCCCTCTTTTTTCTCTCTCTCTCTCTCTCTCTCTCTCTCTCTCTCTCTCTCTCTCTCTCTCTCTCTCTCTCTCTCTCTCTCTCTCTCTCTCTCTCTCTCTCTCTCTCTCTCTCTCTCTCTCTCTCTCTCTCTCTCTCTCTCTCTCTTTCTCTCTGCTGCTTATGCACCCAAGCTCATACACTTGCTTAGTCTCTATCTTTCTCTCTCCATCTCTCATGCACACACTCTGCTTCGGCGGCGCAATATATGGTGCTCTCTCTACTGAACATGGACAATCTCAACCACCATCCCTCCATGGTAACTGCCACCAAAACCGAAAACGATAGAGAGGCAGGGGGTCATTCATATGCAAGCCACACCCTACTACCGGGGACAGCCAATCACAATCTGGTAGCCCATCCTCCTTCGTGCACACAGATAGCTGGTCTAACTAGATGCACTGATTCAGCTGCACACCAACACACACAACACACCTGGTGAAGAGTAGTACCGTCTTTACATCTCTCCCTCCTGCTATCCCTCTACTCGTCTCTCTCTCTAGCTCCATATATGCTGTGCAGCCTGCTGCATGGGACTCATTGTAAATTGTAAGGTTGCTCGCACACACACACGCACGCACGCGCACACACACACACACACTCACACTCACACACGCACGCACACACGCACGCACACACACACACTCACACTCATACACACACGCACGCACACACGCACACGGCTGCACTCGATATGCTTCTCCTGCTCGTGTTCTCTTCCTGTCCCCTAGGAGCCCCTAGGAGGCGTGAGGCAGAAGTCCCTCCCCCTGACTCTCCCACCAGCCCCCCCAACACTCAGCATTGGTTTCTGCAGCATGTAGTCAATAGCACGCTCATATGTATGCATTAACATACAGCTTGGGGCTTATCCCGAGTTGACATTTCTACCAAATGCCAATGCGATTCCTAGCCGACCATGTGTCTTCCTGGGTCTGTGGCTTTGAATTCACTGAGGCGTGGAGATGGTACTGATTTATTATTTATAAAAGGTATAGAGTTCATTTTTGCCTCATACCTCAACCTCAACCAAGGGATTTACATCGAGATAGCCTGCTGGCCTTGGGATGCATCAACATAGTTTATTCATTAATTGTTGCATGTAGCCGAGTACCCTCTGAGTCACTGTGTTTTGGAGATTGCCAAAATTAAAAAAAGCATAGATTGTAGAGAGGCTAGATAAAAAATGCAAGTTATATTAATGCTTTAACTGGCCTCATCAAAATAATTGGTACTCTGAAAAAGACTCCACACCGCACTGCAGCTCCACACACAGATTAAAATGGTTTGGTTGGTAAAAACAATGTATAGGGCGTATTCACACCTGCCTTGTTTGATTCGGACAGAACAAAAGAAGTTGCTGGTGCGGACCTTTTGGGCTGGTGTGAATACAAACCATCGAACTCTGGTGCGGACCAAACAGTCGGACCGAGACCCAGGTGGTGTCGGTTCGCTTTCAAACGAACCCTGTTGCGGTTCGCTTGAGATGTGAAAGTGACCGCACCTCGGTCCGATCCAGTTCTAAAAATCATAGGCCTCCTTGGACGTAACTGGCTACCGCTCAGCCGCACATATTATGGGAAATACTGTTTGATTTAGTGGTAAGTCCAAGATTAGCAGCACATTGTCGGACCGTCGGGTGAAAGTTAATCGTGGCTCAACATGGAGCAAAAAGGAGATGGAACGTCTGTTGGATATTTGGACAGACACCCACATTAAAAGCATGCTGGAAAACACATACAATTCATGTCTATCTGCGATTTTTCCTCGCACTCTAAGGCTATAATCCTATTTGGCCTTATGTGAAGCCCCCTCCCCCCCAGGCCTTACTATATTCATCCCTCTCTAAAATAACAAAGTGGTACTCTCCTACTCACCACCACTGACAGTGTAATAGAGCAGGCGGTTGAGACGTGGAATATGCCCTGTGTGAAGGATCTCTACTTGCCCCCACGGTATACCCCTTCTCCATCCTCCTGCCCCTTTAGCCACTTGACGTCAGACTTTGCAGTGGAAGGGGCTGAAGAGCAGAATTCCCGCCTCCGGGCTGTTAGCCACGCCCTCAAACAAAGCTGTTTACGGCGCATGCAATTGGAATTTTCGCCATGTCGAGAAGATGTTCCCTGGGCGAAAGCTAATTCTCAAAGAAGACAACTCGAATAATGAGTGGTGACAATACATTTTTACCACCATCCTCCGCAGAACCACCCCAGCCTTGTATTTTGTTCGCTCTATATTGCTGAGAACCAGGCGATGGAGGATGGTCGCCTCGATGAGTCCTTACAGATGGGGCAGTTACCACTTTGATGGCCCAACCTGGACCTTCAGGATCACATCCTCATATGCCTCTTTTCCACCGACAGTACCAGCTGAACTCGCCACGACTTGGCGTGGTGGACCTGGTTTGGTTCCAGGCACGTCGTGTTTCCGTCTACAATAGTACCTCTTCAGCGTGGGCGGGTCGCATAGCACGCATGCGTCAAACTGCGCATGCTATCCACGCAACACATAAACAGACAGGGCTACACACTAGCGTCTCCACCTCTGTCATGGTCCACCGCGTGTTCTTGCGTGCTGATCCTGCGTTGTTCAATAATCAATCATTATTGTTGACTGAACGCTGATGCTAGTATTTAAAGATGCCGGTATCGTGCCGAAAATGGAATCCCCATCTGAAATCGCACCCTCTCTCTGCATGAACGCGCTTTCGCTTATTTCGTCTGTGCTTTCTAGAGGCACATCATGCATACATATATGACTTGTAAACTATTACATATTTTAGTGGCCTCGTAGTTCATTATCGTGAATGAGACATCTTAAGGCCTAGTGTGTGGCCTAGTGTGAGTGCAGGCCAGAGAACAATGGGGCCATTTGAGCACGGTTAGGTGTGAAAACGGCCAACGGCCACGGCCAGATGGCCTAGTGTGAGTGCACCCTAAAGCAGTGGAAATATGAACAGTATCAACATGTCAGGCTGCGTGAACAGGGCAGCAGTTCTAAGTGGGCATAAAACAGAGTGCAGAGGGGCCCCCGTGCTGCGAGCAGCTAGTTAGCTGCTTTGAACAAATAGTTGCCTCACCTCAGTGCAACCGTGAGTTAAATGAAGAATGTCAGTGTATGGATCTACTCCCCTTCTCGTACATTATTCCTTTCCAGGGACTTCACCACCTGCTTCGGGTCCGCGAAGATCTTTGGCGCTCCGCCGTCTCGGGGGTAAACATAGAGCCTGGCCGGGTATCGCAGTGTGCGTTTTATTCCTTGGTCGCGCAGGGCCTGTTGCACTTCTCTGAAGGCACGGCGCTGAGCCATGACGCTGGTGTAATCCGGGAAGATAAGGACCTTGCCTCCCTTGTACTCCACGGACTGTTGTCTGCCGAGACGAAGAATCAACTCCTTCTCCTGAAAGTGATGGATGCGCGCCAGGACGGTACGCGGTCTGGCGCCGGCGGCCGGCCTCGGCTGGAGGGAGCGGTGCGCCCGGTCGATTTTGACTGGACGCGGAAAGTGTTTGTCACCGAGCAGTTTGGGGATTAAACTGGAGACTAATTCAGTGGGTCTACCTTCCTCCTCACCCTCTGGTATCCCCACAATTTTGATGTTGTGCCTCCGAGAGCGGGCGTCCAGGTCAAGCACCTTGGTATGAGTGTTGCGTCCCGCCAGCACAGTGCATTTTTGCTTCAAGCGCTATCATGCAGACGTCAAGGTCGCTAGTAGCTTGCTCCTGGTTAGCCGCACATGCTTTCAGTCTGGCCAGCGAAGCTGCCAATGACTGAAACTTGTCCTCAAAGGCATCGAAACGTTCATTTATGCAGCGCAGGACTGACTCTGATACCTCTTTGCACTGCTCCTTACACATATCGTAAGTTTTATCTGGAGGCATGTCCGACCTGGTGGGAGAATCGCTAGCAGGGTTGCAGCTATCGATGGTACTAGCTCCGACTCCGGTAGCTCGGCTGTGGGTGGATTTGGCTTTGCTGGAGACGTTTGGCTTCGGCATTTTGGATTTTCAGTTTGATAGGGTTCTTAGGGAGGTATATACACACACACACTTGCGGTCTATGGGCAAAATGGACGCAGTATAAAGATGATTTTGTAAGTAGCGGAGAGGAGCACTGACTAAACACATCTACATCCTTCGCATGCGCACTAGTGCCTCCCCATGAACCGCAACATTGAGGAGGAAGGGATTGTTGCCCGCGGTTGTCTCCCGCTGGAGCGCCGCTGCCCGCTGCCGAGGCACCACCGCCGTGGGGCACCGCGATTGTCTCCCACCGCCTCGGCAGCGTGTGGCGGGCAGCAGGCAACGGGCAGCGAGGCTCCAGCGGGAGACAATCGTGGTCAACAATAGCGTGTAACGGGGACCGCCTTCCATTCAGACATAACACCACTCCGACATTGACGTCTAATTCTCGTAGTGGCGGCACTTCCATTGTTTTCAAATGTCCCACCACTCCGACAATTTCTGTTTCCATGGTTGGAGTGGCGGTACTTTACTCCTTTTCAAACGTCCCACCATTCCGACATTAGGTCATTAATATAAATTGCATTACTATTATCATTGTACTTTAATTAATTAATATCATTATTTCTTGGTTGCATGCGCCTACAGTGTCCTACACTGACATTCGTCATTGGTGATTGGGGACAGTCCCGATTTTGAGTTGCATGTCCCGAGTCCCAGCAAAAGCCTGTAGGGACGCTAAAATGACCTGGTTTCCACCATCAACCATGAAATGTCCCCTTTTGTCCGCGATTACATACCCAACGTGGTCTTAATATAGCCCGATCATCATCTAAAAAACACATAGAAAGATGAAAGCATCCAGCATGTGATTTCAACAATGTGTGAGGGCATACGCAACAGGGATAATCGCACAGTGGAATGTTGCGCGATTTAATCTGCAGAGTAGAAAGCGCTCGTACACTGGTCGGACAAGCGCTGGCCGGCGGAGATGTTCGCTCATTTCAGAAGCAGGGAGATTACAAGACAAAAATAAATGTATAATTTGCCGTGTGCTGCCTGGCACTAATGCTCCCGTTGAACTGATCTTTATTCCATCATGAACAATAGTTGAACTGATGAGATGAACCGCACCGTTTCCACCTTGAAGGCGTTGCTTATCACACAGGCCAATTTGGATGACACCTGTCCGCAATTCCAAAGCAGCAGGCTGTCAGCAAACAAATCAATTTTGGAGCACATTCACTCCTACAAATATGTGTAGGCTAATTTGAAGAGCTTTTGTCGCTGTGTTGAGGTCATGTCTTCGAAGCTCTACTAGGTTGACTTCTTACACACACACACGCACATGCGCACACGCACACGCACACACACACACACACACACACACACACACACACACACACACACACACACACACACACACACACACACACACACGGATTCGGCCCGCGAGGGAATATTTACTGGCCCTTTTAGTGGAAACCTATAGGTAAAAAGGTCGGGGATATTGTAGCCTATAACAATCAATGTTTTTAACGGACTTGCCTTCTATGGGCAAAAACAGTTTTTTTTATTGATCCCCTTCGAGAATTTGTGTGGAAAGGGCCAAGGGGTGTGTCTGGGGGGGCTATGAACTCCTCTTTCTCCTTTGTAACGCGCATTGTATTGACTTTGGGCCGATAGGAAGTTAACTGAGCCTATTCCTTGATTCGTTCTGCCGCGGCACTCCAAACAATTCATTGCGTTCCAATGTTTGTCCAATCCACTCCAATAGTGGTCCTGCATTGAGATTAAATCAAACTCTGACGAATAAATGGTCCAGTTTTAAGTTTCATAGAATATTTATACATTCCCAGGGGATGTTAAATTAGTGCACGCCCTGCGCTCGTAACACACTTGTAAAATGCAGTCGTCAATTGATTGAATGGGGGCATGTCGAAATGGCAGCATGTCGGACTGGCAGCATGTAACCGCGGGTAACAATCCCTTTCTCCTCCATGTCGCGTTTCAGTCTACTTCAGATTGATGAGGAAGTGGAAGAACCAGAGACGTGATAGGAAGCCTTATTTGTTTCCATGGTATTACCAGGCTCTTACCATATAATTTGCAACTGCTTACTCCCTTTTCCGTAAATGGTCATGTTTTACTTAGTAACGTTGCGGAATATATATGTTACAAAGCTTGAAGCACGCGATTATATTTTAGCTATTACCAACCTAAAACAGTCACAACTACACAGTAGCCTACTTAGTGGAGGTTTTTCTTAGTATTTCAGGTATATTTCAGATGTATTTCAGATATATTTCATATATCTACCGGGTAAATACCGAGTAATTAGGGGACTGTAAAAGAAGGGCTACCTGTTTTTTCTTGTCCAAGTCCGGAACACGTTTCCACAATTCCACTTAATTTTTCCAATTCTTGCAGGATTTCCCTTCGTTGAAACCCGGAGGCAATTTGTCGTTTTTAGAAGTAGCCATCTTTTCCTACCATTTTAAATCCAATAATTGTCCTGAGTCAACTTATTTAGTATTTATTTAAGGCTCTCCACAGCATTAAGGTGCGTTCATAACAAACGCAACGGGGCAACACGACTCCATACGAAGTCAACGTAGAGACGTGAATCGGGTGACAAGATTTGATTTGTAGCGCGATACTTTCGCCCTGCACGGGCGAGCGCATTCATGGATTTTCAGCGCGACATACGCGTGACGACAGAAAATCAGCGTTCATTGCCTTGAGTGACGTAACGTTACAGCCAATCAGCGTTCCCTGCAGTTCCCTGCCACCCGTTCCCTGCATTGCAGTCCGGAGTGAACCGCAGCATCGAGAGAGAGAAAAAGTGATTGTTGCTGTTTGCGACTCCAGGAGCTCTATAGATAATAGTATATAATATTATCTAATATTATATGATTTATAATATCATGGCAAAAAGCTGTGTTGGAGAGCTCTCGTGGGGATAGGAATGAACATGCATGGTGGTCATCTCGGCCATGGTTGAGAATGAATTGGCATGAAGCACCGTTGGCGGTCAAAAGATGTGGCGTGTCGAATTCGCCTGATAAAACTTGCACAGCGACGGATTATGATTTCTCGCGGGACAAAACTTGGGCGACAACACGAATGGGCGACAAATGTGTCTTTTGGTGTGGCCGCAGCTTTACAATCCAGCATCGCCAAATCGGCGGAAAAGACAGGGCACATGCATAGTACAATCTAAACACTGCGCGCTCCCGAGTAAAGGCTAAAGTATACTTCTCCGACTACGCAATCCATAATCCGATTCCGTAACCACGGAGAACCCCGAGCCTTTGAAGTTCTCCGTCAGGATGTCGGATACGCAATGCATTTCGCCGACGATCACAAGGTGCAAAGCAAACAAGATGCAATATAAACAAGGTGCAAAAGAAGTACAAAAGTTAACAAAAAGAATAGACAAGTAATACAAATAGAAAAGGATAATTCAAAATGAAACGCGGTGTTGTTGTTGTGAGAGGAGTCAAATCGGAAAGGGATTCCGGAAATGTGTTGTTGGAGGACCAATCACATTGATGTATCAAATATTTCTTTGCTTTGATTGGTGTTAGGTCTATTCTAAATGCGTCCAGAGGCAATTTGGTCTGCGCCCATTGATATCTCCCCTCGGAATAATTTGTCTTGCAATGTCAGGCTACTAGTATCCTCCTGCAACACTACAATTTCAGATACGCCATAATGTTAGGCCAACAATGATAACTGCCTCAACCAAGCCTCCCCAATCAGAAACAGAAGGATCACGGGAAGAGCAAAGCACCAATGTGCACAGATGATACTGTGAGATACCCTCAAGCAGCATCAAGCACTCCAGAACTTCAAACTTCCACTTAACTTAATGTATCTTAAATAGATATAGAAGCACTCATGTACCCTGTAAACTTTTCATCCTGATTTTTCGAAAGCTTTGTTTCCATGGCAACTAATCCTCAGGCATTGGCAACAAAAAAGAAAATACCTTGTGAACTTTTCAACGAGAACAAGTTGCTGTGGACTGCCGAGTGGCAGGCGGTGAATGCTAATCATACCGTGGACCTTGTTGACACTACGTGAAACAAACAATTAAGACACAACTCTGCTCACCGTCTTTATTGGTTGGTTGCTTTGTGTGATTGTGCACATATTTGAGTGTGCTTGCGTGTATGTATTTGATTGTGCTTTTGTATGTATTTGTATTTCTGTGTGGGTATGTGGTATGTATCTTTCGTTTGTTATGCGTAAATGTACAAATATTTGGCAGTGTGTGTTTGTGTGTGTGTGTGTGTGTGTGTGTGTGTGTGTGTGTGTGTGTGTGTGTGTGTGTGTAATGAATGTTGTGATATAATAACCAATTAGATCAGACTTAAAATAAGCATTACCTTTGAAATTAACTTGATTTGATAAGTTGTAAGACAAATGTGAATAACTGCACGATAAAATTTCCCCTTTATGCTGCAAACAATATAGATACTATATTCCCATGAACAATTCTAAAATACATGTTGTGTCTACATTTCCAGTTGCTAAGCCCCGCAAAATAGAAATGTCTCTATTATTCACACAGATTCTTAACTACATGGACTGATAAGCCATTGAGCTATTAGAATCAAATATACTGAAGACTTCAGAAGCAGAGGGGAAAAATGAAATACTGTCAAAGAGGAGATGAAGAAAGTAGCCTGAGAGAGCTGGCTGCTGCATTTAATGCCAGGGCTGTGGCACTGAAGATGCTGTTATTTCCTTAGTTCATATTATTTATCATAATATATGCTAAACATCATTATCATAATATTAAATACGAAACATTTAGAAAAACCAAGACCTATGCAAGATTTTTAGTTTTCATTATCAGCCTTCAATACCATACAAGCAGACATTCGGGTGGCAAAAATGGTCCAGAAAGAACTGAATCCATACCTGATACATTGCTATGCTTCATTTCTCACCAACAGAGTACAGTTCGTAAAGGTAAACAAAACCTTTCGTCTGCCATTAAAACCAATGTTGGGGGCCCCCAGGGTTGTTGAGTTTAGCTATGCTTTTTACGTTCTACACCGATGTCGTACATTGTCGTACAGATACAGCAAATCAATATATAATAAAATACTCTGATGATACTGTTTTATTATCTGTTGAGTATGTATGTATGTGTGTGTGTGTGTATGTGTATGTGTATGTGTATGTGTGTGTGTGTGTGTGTGTGTGTGTGTGTGTGTGTGTGTGTGTGTGTGTGTGTGTGTGTGTGTGTGTGTAGGCAGAGGAAGAAGAGTAGGAGGATGAAGAAGATGAGAAGGAGGAGGGGTATCCAAGTGTCCTTGCCACCCTAATCTTAAGCTTTGCTATTTCTCCTCCGTTTATCCTCAAATCCATATTTCCTGCCAACATACCTTTCATTCCAGCCCTCCTTATAGGGCGTTCACTCAGCAGAACCAAGAAGCGTGGGGCTGAATAAATATCGGGCTCACAAAGGCAGTAAAAAAACCAGCGGATGAAATGAACATATGGGCAGAGGAAAATACACACACGCACGCACACACAGTAAGGAACTGGTAGCATAAGGCTTGTCTGTGTAGTACATTCATGTCCATTTTCTTTGGAGCCAGTGTTCAGCGTAATTATCAGGAGCTGCCACACCTAGAGTGAGCTACACAACGCAGCCACAGTACTTGCCTTTAAAATACCACTGACAGGAGCTGAAGGAAACACTCGCACCACCACTCCGACCTCAGCTATTTCTATATGCGTCCATATCATTTGCACTGCTGTTGTTTTGCAACAAGAACCAAAACTTGGGAGGAAACATTGAGTCCAAACTAGTTTTTCTTTGCACTATATCGTTCGCTAGGGCGAAGTTTCTTGGAGTGAACAGTTTCGGCTGCAAATGGACAGGGTTCAGAAGGTCTATGAGGTTCTGAAGAGTGTTGGATCTTTATAAAGGAGGTTGTGCTCTTGTATTACACAATAAAAGAACATACAACTGTGATGTATCCAGCTACTGTGTTGAGCAGTATTGCAGGATCATGAGCCGTGTCAAACGACAAACAAACAACATGATTGTTTCACTGTACTGGATAATTACATCCACCTCCTTTTTATTGAAGTAATCGATCAGTGCACCATTCTGCAGTAATATACCCCTTTCAAAGAGGTCCTAAAACAAACACAGATGTTCCTCTTCAGACTATGCTCAGACTATGCTCCTTTTATGTACCAGGGAATTAGTAGTAGACTTATCTTCACTAGTCGTCTACTCAATTCCCTAGGCCAAGAAAGTAGAAGACCCATAGTGTAGTGGGCGACACCTGTGTTTGTCCTTTCGATGACACCTCTGTGAAAAGGGTCTATGCTAAGAACCATGGTGTGTGTGTGTGTGTGTGCGTGTGCGCGTGTGTGTGTGTGTGTGTGTGTGTGTGTGTGTGTGTGTGTGTGTGTGTGTGTGTGTGTGTGTGTGTGTGTGTGTGTGTGTGTGTGAGAGAGAGAGAGATAGGCATGGCTCAAGAGACTGCTGTGGTGTAGGACACATGTGAGATGGTAAACTATGACTGCGTTTGGCATGGTTTAGTAGCTGAGGCTCAAGGAACCACACAGTCCCACCCCACTAAGGATTGAGGGGAATAAACACTGGAATGTTGGCTACTTTTCAAATGTTATTCTGCTCTCCATGTTTTCTCTTCTTTTTATCAACATCCCTGTTCACTCGCCCTGAACCAAACAAAGAACCATTCACAATTGTTTCACTTTATCTACTCATTTTAATAATATGAATAGTATGTTGTATCATTTGAAAACATTTCTGAATGAGTAGTTGCCGATTTCAGCGAATTGTTATTTGTGTCAGGGCTCCAGTCCAATAATCCAAAACATAATTTACTACCCGATCATGAATATGCACTTCAGTATAAACACCAAGTGATAGCTGATTAACATAATAATCGGAACATTTTTGTACACATTTAAATATAAAGCCCAGTTAACTATACAGAGTTGAATCAAAGGGAATGACCCAATATTTGATTGAACCAATATTGCAACAGCGATATGAAGCTTCTGTATGTATTGACTCTGACAATGCATTCAAATGATAAATTACTTACCAGTGACTTAATCTATCTTCTATTCGTTATCCTCGATCCCTCAATCTAAGGAACAACTTTAAAAGTTGCCTCCACCGACCGTAGTTTTTCTATTTTGCTCCTTGGCTTCATCAAGCCTCAAGACGCTTCAAGTTATTGGCCAAAATAGACCTTTGGCGATGACTACTGGTGAAATAAAGTATTGACGTAAGATTAGTACACATGTCATTAATCATTTGGTCGTGAACTTTACAAAGCAATGGCAATTTCGTCTACGGAAAGAATGAGCACGCATTCGATTTTTTTTACAATTTTAAATGCTGGATTGTTCGTCGTTCTGCGTCAAACATGATTGAATATACATTAATTTCAGTAAAACTGGCAGATATCTTACTTGTGCATACAAATAAGAAAATGTGCAGTGATTCTAAATTAATATTAATTCTAAAACCGTTCTCTTTTTGAATAAGGTTGTCACTCTTTGCAGTTGATCTAAACAACCTACAGAGGGTGTCGTTCAACGGAACATCTTGTTGTTTTTTAACACAAATAATAATGAAGAAGTCATTATTAAATCATTTAAGATTTGGAATTGGTATGTAGGTCAACCGTAGTCCTAACATTAAATAATTATTAGTCATTAAACGACCCAATAAGTGCCGTAGATCACGAGATAATAACTAACTAAATGGGCAGCGGCCGTGTTGGTCTGACTCTAGATAATAAGGGCTGGTTCCGGGTAGTTCCTTCCTGTTTCACGGCGCTTCCGTGGTGCTGAAATTCCATCTGGTCTCACGTGTTTACTGTGTATAAAAGACTCTTTGTACCTCATCAACATGTCTAGTCTGTCACCGGACAAACGGCGAAAAATGGAGTCAGCTTTAAACCAACTGAAGAAATACACTGTAGTAGTGGCCGACACTGGGGATTTCAATGGTAACATTTTTACTTTTTCGATAGCCTAGCAGCTTACGGGAAGTGATCGCTAATCGTAATGTGAATGACCTCCGTGCCATCTCAATCCAATCCCCAAAATGTAACTGTGGCTAACGGTAAAGCGCTGCGCACTTGTGTTGCTAAACAGCAGTTCATGTTATTTCATGACTTAATTACTCAAGTTTCGCCGTGAGAATGAGGTAAAATCTTTTGAATCCGATTTCAGACCTTAACATTTTCAGACATGAGGAACTTTGTGTTAGCTTTGTTTTTAATTGCAGATTACTTTGCGTTTTCAGATCAACGTAACTCATGCATATTTAACTTCGCTTGCTCGTCTTGCAATATCGTACACAGCTGCTCGCAACTAGAATGCTCTGTTGCATTGAACAATACACCTCGTTCATTAACTGTTTTTGTCTGTTTTAGCTGATAATAACCTAGACATACCTTTAAATAGTTCATTGGTGATTGTTTGGAAATTTAACATTTGGTATTTTTTAAATGCGATAGATTTTTTATAATCTGTTATCAAATAGATGATCTGAACGAGGAAGTAATTGATAACCTGTTTGGCAATGTGGACATTTCCTCATGCTTCCTGCTTGCCCTGCGAGTCAGGATGACAAGGCAGAAAAACGTCCTCATTTACTGTTTCCTCACGCGTTTCTAACCGCTTCAACAGGATGGGTAACCTGCATCAGGTGTCACAACGATCTTATGTGTCCCTTTATGTGCAGATTGGATACTAAAGATGTAATTTGTAGGTGTCTTTCTTTTTTTGGTAAATTGGTTTAGGTAACTTTACTATAGCCTACTGTTTGTTCACTAAATATATAGTTGTCATAAACGACTACTTAATAGAAAAGAGGTTGACTGCCCACAGGCACTGAAGCAGAGAACGAAACAAATTACTACTGTAGTTACTCAGGGTAAAATAATCAGCCGTTGGTTCTTTTAAACCAATGCTGGTTATGGCAGGCCTCAGCATGTCGGTTATTGTCACATTTGTGTAAAAATAAGTGCAAATTTAGGTAGGGACAATTTTAAGTTTACATTAGTGAGCATGAGCTTTGTCATAAAAAGTGGGAGAACTGCAGATTTCTTGATGCTTGAGTTCTTGTATATCGCATCAATTAAAATTGTCTGTTAACTTCTACGGATTGGAAGACATGGAGAAAAATGTTATGGTCCTGTAGATGTCGGCCAGATAGTAAACTTTTCTCACGCCTTCTTAGATTACGCAACAAGGAATTTCTCCTGTGATTTGTAAACGGGCCGTGACTGTTTCTTCACATTGCAAATTTGGTTGATGGGAAAATTGGATTTGTTTTTTGGTCCTTACTGGAAAGGATTAGAGGCCAACCTCTTTTTAATTCTGTGGATATGACTTTTTGTATAGGAACTTGCCATCCTAATCCCAATTTCTGACCGTCCTTTAGCAATCGAAGAGTACAAGCCCCAAGATGCGACCACCAACCCTTCCCTCATCCTGGCTGCTGCCAAGATGCCTGCCTACCAGCACCTCGTTGACCAGGCCATTAAATATGGCATCACCAAAGGCGGGTAGGTTGTTTCATTGTTTTCAAAATTGCACAAATTGCACACATGAACTTCAGTTGTAAATCATAACCCGGATCTTGCACATGGAGATGGCACCCGGTTGGAGTTTGTCTCTGTTATATTTTGCAAAATGATTCCATTATGTTCCTGATTTTAAGGCCCGATTATGCATTTAATTTTAGATCTCACTTTCTCATTAATGAAATGGTAGTCACTAAGTGGTATCAACTGCCCATGGTGTAACAATTTAACTATGATGAGAATTACAAAGCTCTGAAGTCTTTTTTTTTTTTTCTCTTCAGAACTGAAGATGAGGAGTTAACCAACATCATGGATAAACTGTTTGTCAGTTTTGGCCTTGAGATCCTCAAGAAGATCCCAGGCCGGGTCTCCACCGAGGTGGACGCACGGTAAGAGGAGGCATGCCGTACAGCTTTTCTCCCAGGATAGGCCTTTACATTAAATTAAGAACTCCCTTCTTTTAACTTTACACTCCTGAGTCCCACTGATTTCAGCATCAAGGAAATGCAGGCTTCCAGTTCCTCCAGTGTTTGTTCTTTGACAAAAGCACAAAGTAGAGGCCAAGAATGGATGGTGCCTGTCATTGACATGCGTTAGGTCCTTTTAATTGTCTAACACTGATAATTGCAACTTTGGTCTTAATAAAAATAGTCTTGAGGCCAGAATGTTTTACCGTGAAGTTACTACAGTCTGCTACAGAGATGTGTGCCATAGAAAGTGTGAAGGCTCACAGTATGGCCTTATTCCGTCCATAGTGACCATGTTTGATGGTTTCATCTCTCCTCCCCAGGCTGTCCTACAACAAGGATGAAATGGTAGCCAGGGCCCTGAAGCTCATTGCTCTGTATAAGGTTGAGGGAATCGACAAGGAGCGCATCCTCATCAAGCTCTCGTCGACCTGGGAAGGCATCCAGGCTGGGAAGTAAGTGTACGAAGTGGCTTTTTTGTGTGGGAAAATAAGCATACAACCACTACTGTCTTTAGACTAAACCACTATGGACATGTACATGCACGGCTAAACTTAGAATAGTCCTTGCACAGACTGTATGCAGGGATTCCACGTGTTCTTAAAAAGTCTAAAATCCAATAATCTGAATTTTAGACCTTCAATGAATTTTTAATACAATTGCGACAGGTCTAAAAAATATTTTTGATTATGGAACCAATAAACACTAATGTAAACTGGGCAGCACGGTTCAAATTTATAGAAGCACTCCCAGGTAGTGTGTCTTGGGGGCTAGTGACATCTCCTCTTGTCAAAAAATATTTACTAATTTAAACTACTATAGTAGCTCTGGCTAGAGAACAGCTCATGTAGAGATTAGTTGAAAACAACAAATTTGGAGCCCGCTGAACCTTGTGCAAGAAAGGCATGGGAAGTCAGAAAAACTTTAAAACGCTTTCACAAGCTTTTGGCATAGGCCAATATTTTGTTACGGATTCACATCAGGAGCATCAAAGTCTGGTCCCACCGCGACCCACAATGCACTAACAACGACACCTGCAAGCCTAATGGTTCCCAAGATATCTGGTTCCCGACCACTTGCATGTGGCGGGCACAAGCATATTTAACCAGATGCAGCGGAGCTCATGTCAGCAACTCAGCATATACATCGAAATTCCACAAACCTACGTTTTTAGTTTTATGTGACGTGTTGTATCTCGTTATTGTTGTAAATAGGTATATCTTAAAGAGTACCACATTAAAGGCACCGTTAACGCGTGATGATATAAATGATTTGTCTTATTGGGTTCGATCACGGTCTCCAGTACAAAAAGTATTTTGTTCAGGGCAACTGCAGGTCGTCCTACTTCCGAGACTACCTCTCTGCATCTGGTAATGATGTAGAAAGATGATGACATTACTGTGGTGGGAACATTTTGGCAGTTTTTTTACATCTCGTAGCCTGTTTTCACAACGTTTGATACTTTCTCCAGACATGGAGTGGCCGATATTCGCCATTCTTCTACATCACCTGCCTTGCTAATTGCATACTCGATCCTAAATTTGGGCGTAGGCCAGGGTTGCTAAACATTTTAAAATGAATCAGTCAAATAAATCTTGTCTGTTTGACGGACTCCATGACTCCATTTGACTGCTCCAACGCCATTGCTTCAGCTTTACAGTTTTCATTTAAAGTTGCAAATCCCAAGGCAGACTGTGTAAATAAATAAGAACATCAATCAATTGAAAACAAATCGACACAGAGCTAGGTTACGTACATGCTCCTCCTAACATGAAATACACCTTTTTGAGGCAATAGTTCTCTTGTAATAACTGCTTAGTAACAATCATAATCCGTATTGAACGGAAATCCTGTGTCTTAAGCCTCTGTATCATATTTGATGCCGTTATTATAATGCACATATATGACAACCTAAACGATTGTACCCTTCGGACAACAACAGGAAAGACAATTCCACAAGTCGACTTTCGGGGTACAGCACTACAGGCTTCAAGTTGCACATGTGTAGATGGGGGTTAACTTGGAGGTTGTGTGTGTGTGTTCCCAGAGAGCTGGAGGAGAAGCATGGCGTCCATTGCAACATGACCCTGCTGTTTTCCTTCGCGCAGGCTGTGGCCTGCGCAGAGGCCAAGGTCACCCTCATCTCACCCTTTGTGGGGCGCATTCTGGACTGGTACAAGGAAAGCACCGGCTGCAAAAGCTATGAGCCACACGAGGACCCAGGTAATTTTTTTTAGTTTTACACACAGCCCTTGAATGCCTAGCACACCTTCTTAATATTTACAAGGAAACGGTCGGCGATCTGATAAAGCTGTCGTAGACCAGTTCTCAAGCACGTCTGTATGCTTTCAAAGGATACTATGAAGACAATAAAGTTATATGACAGTTTAAAGTTGCTCTTTGAACCTCTTTGAACCGATTTATGAAAAGATGTACCACATTAGCTCCATATACTACCATGATATTCCAGCAGAGGGCACTGGTTTTGCTTCTGTTAGTATAAAAATGAATTTGTCTAAATGATTGTACTAGTTCTACACAGATTTCCTATTTGCCAATAGGAAAGAAAATTTGCAGCACGTGGTTTGAACAACCAATACAAACACAATTGTTTGAAGGTTTGCTCTTCCATAAGAGCCTGCAGGCTCAAATGCAATCAATTCTCATATATTTTGACATGATCATGTTTAAAATATTATATATTTTTGCTGTTTGTTCAGTTTTTCATTTGTAAGAATATAATACAAAATCAAATGTTGTAGTATGTGTTTACTAAGCACATATGTCCTGTGTTTTGAATCAGGATCTCAAAGTGAAAAATTATCAGCCAATATGGATGACATTTTGCTAAAGAAATTATAATTTTTCTTTATGAAAAATAAGGGTAAATTGTGAAAAACATCCAAAGTAGTCCAAGACCTCAGGGCTAAGTTGTTCCCCTTTCCCACACCTGATCATGCAGCAATAACATCTGCAGTGTCTCTAATATAGATTGTCTTCTTGATTGGTTGACCACAAGCTTGAAAAGATTTAGCTATGCATGTTAATATGTACCCTCGAAATACAGGTGTACTGAGTGTGACCAAGATCTACAACTACTACAAGAAGTTTGGCTACGCCACTGTGGTGATGGGCGCCTCCTTCAGGAACACCGGGGAAGTCAAGGCCCTGGCTGGCTGCGACCTGCTCACCATCTCCCCCGGCTTACTGGAAGAACTCAGCCAGGACCATGGCACTATCAAAGAGATGCTCAATGAGAAGAACGGTATGGCTGTATAGCTCAGACAGAGGCTCCCCTGAAGTCATATAGCCATTGTTGTCTAATGCTTTCTGAACAGACGACAAACAAAAAGCATTTACTGTTTTGCCTACTATGTAGCTAAAAGGGGCTGTAGGTAAGATTGAATGGCTAATCAGGGCTTCTCCTCCCTAATTGGTTCCGGGAATCCATCCTACCTGTCAATCACAGGTGCATGAAGGCGAGGCTCTTGCCCTTTTATGCTTTCTTGAATCTTGCCTACAGCCCTTCATATTCTGATGAATATGATGATTAAGTAAGTATCCCCAAATAGTATTTACCTGCCAGTGTTGTAACGTAACGTTCTTATCTATTGCATATGTTGTTGTTACAAACCTGACATTCCTGTCACTTTTGTAATGTACTTTTAGTTATGATTTCCAAAGACTGGTGGCTAGTGTGCCACTCGTGTAACCTCTGGTTGTGTCTCTCTGTGTGCAGCCAAGGACTGTGATCTGGACAAGGTTCACCTGGATGAGAAGGCCTTTCGCTGGGAGCACAACGAGGACCGCATGGCCGTGGAGAAGCTTTCAGACGGCATTCGCAAGTTTGCTGCCGACGCCGTTAAACTGGAGTGCATGATAAAGGTACACCTTGATCACGGCCATGGAGGAAAGCCACTTCAACACATAACTTGGTTGTATCTCCTGGCCAAATATAATGACTTGTACCTTTTTTTTTTTTCCTTGCTTGTCCTACAGGAGAAAGTTCTTAATGTGAAGAACGGCCAGTAATGGAGGAAGGAGGCACATGGTCCCATCCAAGCGTCTAACCCTTTAAGATGTGTGGTGACTGTTTGTATTGTGGACCATCATAACCGAGGAACCAGGGAACTTGGAACCCCCCGCCCCCTGGAAGGCCCTCTAAAAACGACCATCAAGTCTACTACAATGTTCCTGAATTCTGAACAAACTTATAACCGCTTGGCTTAAATGCATATTATTAGCCTTGCTAAGTAAACCAATTGAACAGAATCTTCTACATTTATAAAGGCTATTAAAAGTATACATTTATTTTATACAGTACTCAAAAGGTACATCGCAAAATGAACATCAACTCTGACATTCCACCGAATGTAAATAAAGATCTGTTTTAAATATTTGTCTGTTTTCTACCAAAGCAATGTCAACATTTAGAAAAAGTACACTGCAATGTGTTTAACAACTTATGTGTTCGCAGATGTTTGCCCGATTTAGTTTATCCTTTCTTTTGATCGGTCAATGTGCTCTTATGTCACATCTCTGGTCTAGCAAGTTCAACATCATTCTTCTCTCTAATGTTAAATCCCCGCCTACATCCCTTAAGCCATATCAATGCAGTGAGCGAATTGAGTGGTACAGCAACTTCCTTGTGTATTGTAGCTGAACGTGATGCATCTTTTAAACTACTGTTCAGCTGAGGGTTTCGCTTTTGAGTGAAGGATCTAGAAGAATTCAATTGCAACTGGTAATCAGACTTGTTTTTATGTTTTGTGCTGGTAAGCACTGCATTCTATTGTATGTGAATATATGCAACATAAACAGGTTGGGAGGTTTTCTAAAGAACTATTGGTCATCGTGGCAAATACTGGCATTAGTGGTAAGGATGTTAACTTGATTCTGCATTAATCTCTAACTTTTTACTAACTGGGATAAAATTTGTTCCTTGATGTTTAACGCATCAATTCAAATTGATTAGAAAATTGCTAATGCTCAGCATAAATGGTGTCAACGCTTGAAATGTTAATGGTTATGTAGGATATTCACTTAGTCACTCAATATCTGTCCAACGAGTAGAAATGGAAACTGAAGGGATTTTAACGATGTCTTGTGAAAATAACCATCCATAGCCACATTTGTGTGGGCTTTAAAATACTAGATCATATATCCCCATGAAAAAAAAGAATAAGCTGGCATTGTTAGCTCAGTAGGCATACTCACCATGGCAACATTTGTGCCCCAAAGGGTTTGCTACACCTGTCTGGAGTGACAAGCTGGGATGTTGTCAAGCTTTACTTGGGTGGTCCTGGTGCAGAGTCTGACTTTGTTACAGTTGGATCCAGCACACAGTGCCCCTCCTCTGGGTGCAGTGGTCCATGTTGTCCCTATAGAGACCAATGGAGGGAAAACGGTGAGCACCTCTTGCTTTTTTCCCCACCCCCAGTGATGCCCTGGAGTCTTAACATTTGTATGTATTGGTTGAATAAGTTAGATTTGACTTTGTCTTGGAAATAGTTAGGATATATCATACTCCATATGCTGAGGAAACAACGGGTGCAGTGCATTCTTCCATTCTCCAGTTATTTACTTTGTTTCCACCCAGCTACTCTATTTGTATCCAGGTAGTTACTATGGGCTGCTCATTGCATTCTACAATATATACACTCATCTATCTCTCATAGACACTGATGTCTTTACCTCAAAGCCCTAGCTTTAAGGTCATTTCCTGTTTTTATTTTCCTAGGTGTTCGAGTATATTTTTGGAGAGGGTATTCAGGGCCCCCCCTGGCAATTCCAGCCGTTGTCATACAACTATTATAAGAGGGGTTGATTATTTTGTTTTTGTCCAGTTGGAACTGATTCCAGTGCTGATGATGACCTTGTTCGGTACTGTCCCTCCATAATGGTGTGAAAAAAATACTCTTTGTCAGGTGAGAGCCCATTTCATGGTGGCTGCACCGAACCCGTGTCCAGACCTGACTGGAGTGTGTGCTGAGGGTGAGGAGGACTGCAAAGTACATCCTACAAGTACACCTTTCACTGGCACAAAGCCCGGCCCTGGTTGGTGCATCCGCAGATGGCAGAAGACTATTCCCAGCAACTACAGTGCCACTTTTGAATTAGGGTATGCCCTCAACTACTTTCTATTCAGAAATGATCAATTTGATTGACCATTTTATTGCTTTAATGTTCAGATCCTTGCATTTAGACAAACAGTATGCTTGCTTTGGTATTTCTTAAAGGTCCAAAGTGACTTGGGATGTGTTCATTCGGACGGAGGCCACGGTACGAGCTAATACCACCAAACTCAACAGACCCCCTTATGTTGCCCTCCCACCACCTCTGAGGTAATCAAAGCCCACTTACACATCCCTGCACACACAGACCTTCACCATCATTTCGTTTATTTTTGTGATGCCAACAATAATACATTTTTGAGACAGTTTAGTATTACAGAATCAATTAGATAATCCTTGTGTCTGCCAACCAAAGAGATGACTAGTTAATAATATAATTGGAAAGTAGGGAATTAAGTTTATACTTTATTAATTCCAGAGGGGAAATTAGGTAACTATAGATTATTACCGGCCCATAATGATTTGTTTATGCATGACAATACCGACTGTGATCTATTTGTGCTGTTATGACCCCATACTGTCATATTCTGGCACCAAATGGGTTCATGTGGCATGATACCAGGGATTTACCTTTCCCCAGGGCCATTGCTGGCTGCCCTCACCGCATCAATCTGTCCCTCCTCGACCTGGACAAGGACCCAGTTCGGTGCCGCTTTGCCCGTGCAGACCAGGGGGAGTGCCATGGGTGCACCCAACACTCTTTTATAGAGCTCAATGAGGTGAGCCTTGTTGTTTTCATAACTACTAACCATCATGACCCCACGGCAATAAATTGACTCACTAGCCACCACATAAGATCATTGCAAATTGTATATTTTAGCACAATTTAATTGTGCTTCAACTTTGTTTGCTTTTCACCATTATGACACCCATTGCCCTCTCCATTACTCCGTGTTCCATCTCAAGGTTTCTTTCTTCAGAATTAAGGGACTTTTCCCTTAATTATTTTTTTCCCCAGATTATTATGCATAAAATAATCTGTTATGCTAGGTAGGAAATGTGTGTCTAAATCCCCCAAAAATAGAACTTCAACGGTGGGTAAAAACAATTATGTGGGTATGTATAAAATATCTCTAGCCTAGCACAGATTTTTCCAAGCAGATCATTATGGATTACTTCATCATCAACATTTTTGTTAAAAACATACATTTATTTAGCATGCATGCTGGGAATGAAAACAAGACTCATACATAATTGTTTGCCTGCAAATACAATATATTTGCTATATAAGCTGTTTTATTGAGATCTATTTGGGTAATTACTTTTGCCAGGAAAAATGTATGCTGTCATTTAGCGGAGAAGCATCTGCCGGCCAGTACTCTGTGATGTTAATGGTGGAGGACTTACTTCCCCAATCCAAACTGAGTTCAAATGAAGACCCCAAGCCACTCAGCTCTATCCCTGTGTACCTCTCCCTTACTGGTGAGTCGTGTGGCTTAACTTCCATCAAAGGCCCAAAACCCAGGTTACACAGTGTGAACATTAAAATGCAACTACTACTATGTGCTCTCAGACAAGATACGTAAAGAGAAATTGATCTGTGGTGGCCACAAATGTAACCTGCTCCTCCTCTGATATCCCTTGTTTTTACTCCATTTTAAGTGTGCAAGTCATCATAACCTTTTACTGTTTTTCAGTGGAGGAAGCGTCTTCTTCTGGTTGCAGTGCAGAACCAGTTGCTACTGGCCAAAGTCCTCTGAGGGATACAAGATTGATCATTCTGCCATATGAACAAGTCAACCTGACCGCCACCTTCACCTCAGAGCTGGAGAGGTATCCAGAAGGGGTTTCATTCAATTTTCCGGAAGATACAAAACTTTATTCCAAGAATATTGACCGAAATAGTTTTTATTCAACTGCCAATTCAAACTAATTCAAACGACACAGATTTGTAAAGCTGTGGGGTAGAAATGTCCCTTTTTATTTTTATATTTTTCGCTCTCTGTAAAAGTTGTTATATTTTGTCTTCTGCAGTGTTGTAGAGATTGGAGTAGTTGGCCCTCCTGACCTCTTCATGTCAGGCCTCATAACAACTGAGACAATGAGCACTAAAGAAGTCACATGGGTCTGTGCGCCAAACACACTGCCACCTATCCTACCCATCTGCTTCTCTGCTAATACAATCAGGTCAGCGTCACTGTGTGTAGAACGTAAATGTATGTAACCAACCATTATATCTCTGTTAATATCAGATAAAACAAGTAGCAATAAGGCAAATTGTTTAAATGTAGAAATCTGGATCTAGAAAAGAGCATCCGTTATCGAAGAATAAATTAATGTACACATTCTCCATCTTTACAGTTCACAATCAGAACCTCGATGTCTATGGATACATCAAAGTAAGATTGAACCAGCGTAAACATATTTTTACCAAGATACACATATAATAAATCCTAAACCTGATTAAATGCATGCACTTTGCATAGGCTAAGTTTGTTTTGTTTCTTTCTTTCCTTCTAGGGGAAACGATGACTTTGCCTCCAGGAACAAGTTGAGAATGCAACCATCTTTAATAAACGCAGCATGCTTATAAATGACCTTACAGAGTCCATAGAGAGTATATCACGGCGCCGGTATAAACATGTGTTCCCCACATCTACCGCCTCTCTTCCCCAAGATCTGGAGTGCTCGGACACAGAGATGACCCTGGTGCTCCCAGTTATCACACTGAAGAACATCAACCTGGAAAACGTTAAGCTCAACAGCCCCACCTGCCCCGTCTCCTATAACAACACACACCTTACTGCTCACATCCCACTGACCGGCTGTGGCACCAAGAGAGTGGTAAGGATCATAAACTACCACTATGGTCCACTCATGTTGTTTTTTTATGATTCGTTTTTATATGATAATTTTAATCCTTTCTATCTGAAGTATTTATGAATGACATTATGTAAAAAAGGACATTAAGACATTAAACATTTTAATTTATTTCCTTTATTTAAACAGGAAGTCTCAATGAGATCAAATACTGTTATTTGAGAGACCTACAAAAATACATGTATACAGAAATTTGCCAAGCAACACCCCAGTAAATAAATGTAGTATATACTACAAAGTTACACACCACAACTCCGTTTTTAAATTACAAGTAGTGTTCCTAGAGCTCATCAATCCTGTGTTCTTGGGGCAGAATTATTGTTTATATATAATTATATTATAAGTACAAAATATATAAATGAATGATATCTTGACATGTCTTATCTCTCTTCTTCCTGTCCAGCATGTGGGTTCAGTGCTAATTTATACCAACACTCTGCAAAGCGTGCACAGTGAAACCATGATCCGCCGCCTGCCTTCACTCATTCTCCCGCTTGCCTGCCATATCTCACCAGTCAAGGCCCAAGGTCAATACAGGAGCATTATTGGCGAAGAGGAGGAGATCTTTGGCAGTGTCTCATTTTGGCTTGATTTTTCCTTGCCTGACCAAGGGCCATTTTCAAGTATCATGCAAAATGCCACCTTTCGCCATTTGAGAATTTCGACACCAACTAGGTATGCCTTGCAGGCGGTTGAGCTGCAAAGACCAAAGAGAAGACTTTTTCCTGCTGCCCAGCCACAGGTTGAACAGCTGGACCTGTACGTGATGTCCAACAGCAGGAAGGGCAGAGTGGAGCTGTTTGTGGACAATTGTATTTGGTCAGTGACAGAGGACCTTTCTGACCCACAAACACTTCTTGAACATGGGTAAGGATAATTAAGACAGCTCAAAACACATCTGTTCAAAACTGCCTTTTCCATCTGATGCAAATTGCTATGTCCCTTACTATTGTTATTATTTGTATCTATTGTTGTTTCTCTTTAATGACTTTTGTGTATCTTTGTATGGTGTCCTTGAGTGCAGATATGTCCCTTTAAATTAAATTTAATACTACATGCTCAATGTATTTTTTCAGTGGAATGTGATGGCATGAGATTATGGAACGGCTTTGAAAACAAAAGTCTTAGCTCTTAGCCACTGTTTTTATGCATTAATTATGCTTGAATTGTATTATTATTTATTCATATTATCATTCAAAACGATCACTTTCCCTAGGTGTGAGGGTTCCAGCAGCATCGTTGAACTTCTTACTCCGGACAAATCTTTCAAGACTTACCGACTTAATATAAGCAGCATTGAAATACATGGATCAAGAGTATGTCTGTTCTCCATATTTCCTAGCCACCGACCAAATAACCTTTTAGCACACACACGTGCATTTTCGGAAGCACCGCCCCTGCATCCCCATCAACATGTTATAGCTTGAAGCAGAGGTAGAAGGAGTTGTGCTGGGAGTGGTACTTAGTTATTTTTACAATAGAAATGTCTATATTGGTCTGGGTGATAATTCTTTGCTGCTCTTAGCTGAAACCACAAACAGGTCAGTAATATAGTAATTTATCATCTCCCAAAGCCAACCCATAATTTGCCCAAAGGATTTCAATCTGAAAGCATAATAAGAACCATTTGAGCATGGGGTTTCTTCAAAATATTTCCTTTTTTATTTTGTTAATTGAACATATGCATATTCAATAACTAGGATTAGTCATTGAACTAAAATGAACTGTCATTTGCTTAATTTGTTGTATTTTTTAGATGTTTACGGAGTGTAAGGTGCATCTTTGCATGCCTACCTTGCCTTCTCACAATTGTCCTGACCCCTGTCGCAACTTCAAAAGTACTTCAATCATGACAGACTGGTTGTCCACCACCACCTACACCATCAGGTCGGGAGCTGTGAGCTTGGCACTTGAAAGCTTCCCCTCCAGCAATATCCCTGCTAGCGCTGGAAACCCACCTGCAGCGACTACTACCCCCCCAAGGGAAGGGATGGCAACTGCCTCTGCAAATGGTAAAGATTCCCCTTTCTTTTCGCCCAATTTTCAGAGAACATTGTTATTATTGGCCCCTTGTGTTGACATAAATGTTTGACTAAATATAGTTTTCCATCCGTCAAACTGTGTTTCATATCCTACAGGTTTATTCAGTATACTGTCTACTAAATGTATTACTGTTTTGTTTGTTTTCCAGCTCCTCCTGAAACCAAAGCCATGACAGCAGCATTGATTATTCCAACCCTTAATATATTTCTTCAAGTTCTGCTTTGTCACTGGAATATCTGAAGCGGTCTGTGTAATAAGCATTTAACAAGTGATAAGTGCGAACCCAACACTGGGAAAATGAAATATGCTTCTCACCATGCTCTCGATACATAGACTTGTTATTCTTTTAAATCATTTATATTTTACAAAACCCCTGATGCCTGCTACATGTTAACTTGTAACACTTCAAGATGCCAAGCGAAAACATGCTGTTCCTCTTATGGAACAAATGTATAACATTGCTGCATGTTCTTTTTAGATGTAAACCATGTGGTTGTTTTCCTAAACAACATGATCGCTAAAAATCTGTTAAAGAACGGGACAAATGGTAAATGTAATCTGCTGCAATTTGAATAAAGCCCACATATCCAAAACAAAATTGCCTGTTTTCTTCTGACTAAATTCAGTACAGACCAAACAACGTCTTCATATATTATTGGACATTAGGCCTAGACCTAATGCTTAATATAAATGCAATCAAAACAATAAACTTAAAATGATTATTATATAGGTGAGCAATAATTAAATAAAAATACCCCAAAATACCAAACTTTGCATAACAGCAGCCTACTAGAACAACATTAACCTGCTCATCAAGATATGTTTAAAGAACTGTAGTTGATTTTTTTTTTAATTGGGTCCTTCAAAAAAAAGTAGTCGTAAAAAAAAAAGAAGGTTATTCGTAAAATACCCTCTTAAACAAAAGGACGTCCTTGGTATTATATCAAGTTCATATGATTTGTGTATTTTGTAGAAGGAAAACTGCCACGACATTGCTACACTGTTGTGCTGAGGGTTATACGTGTGTTTTCATGTTTAGACATCTAGCTGACCAATCCCAAAAAAGGCTTGGGAGGAGACTAACCCGCCTTCACCAGAGCCACGCCTCTATGTTCAAGGAACATCGCTTTACGGATTGTTGTTAGCGACTTGACTGGACGGGCAATTCATTTTTGACATTTCGATTTCTTATCACTTTCCCAAACTTAAGATTTTATAACAGCCGAGAAGTGAAAAGGTGAAGTAACATTGTTCGCGGCGGTAACATTTGGGTGTTTCGCGCTATCTCTGGCCGCAGCTTTGCGAGGTAAGTGAACTAACGTTAGTCTTAGCTAGCGTTAACATCACCTAGCCAAAATGATGGGAGCTGGTTGTTGTGCTAAGATAGCTTTTAGCTACCTAACGTAACCTTGTCGAACAAACTAGTCAGCGAGCTAATGGCATTTGGCTATGTGCCTTGTGGAAATTACAATTTAGTCCTACCTTCGTCTATCAACAAAACACGAATAGTGAGTACAATAGCTTGCAACGTCACCAAGTTGGTGAAGCTGCTCTTTCCAAACTGATGCTAGCCGGCTAACCGTATTAGCTGAAATGCTAACGCTCAACAGACTGTCCTGACATGAATTTCTCATCCTGAAATAGTTTAAGTTGTCATTGTTTGACTGTTTTGTTCGCATAATACAGTGCTCTATTTTACAACAAAGTAATTGTATCGTTGATGACACGAACATGTTCCCATACTTATGTAGTTGCATATTAGGTCCAAAGAAATGTTGTGTAGCCTCCTCACTTCTTAACTGGGTATCGAGCCTTTCGTACGATACCATTTATGCAAAAGTATGTGTAATTTAACGTCAAATACACGCGCTGCTGATGTACACTAGAGCTTATTTTGCATTCCTTGCGCGCTTATCCTCCCGTAGAGATCTTTCATTTAATTTTGCCAGCTGTTATAATGTATCTCCCTCTTTAGCAGCTGCGAAACCCCTCAGCCCAGTTTGGATGTAATTATTATTAAAAGCATAGTTGTGTTTTCTGATGTTAACGATGACCCATTACACTCACGGGGTTTTGGCTAATCCATTTCGGTTGCATCGCTTGCCACCGCCAGCTACCGAGCCACCAGGCAGTAGCTCGTCGAAACCAAGAGGCAAGTTTGAGCAGAGAGGGGGAGGGGACGGCTACAACCAAACACTGCCCTTCTAGTCGAAGCACAACGCTCCCGCTGTCGTGCTAGTGTTTAGCCTTTTAATGCGGTTAAACGGCTAAACTAGAACCCGACCACATTTGTATATTATTATAGGACCAGGCTTTGTTGTTACTAATTGGCATGCCGTTGAATGTTGACACTCAACGGGTTATCAACGCGCTTTCGGGTGAGATTTTCAATAAAGTAAAGAGGATAAAAGATCATCACGACCAGATGACAGCATGTGTGTTCTAGAACGTTTAACAACCGTTTGGGAAAAACGTTGCTTTTAATTTCAACGATTCAAAAACGCAAGGATGGTAACCTCGATAGCTGTATTATGGAGTGCAAGCACAGTGTGCCACACTGCCTCTCGACCACGATCTTTATTTGGGTTTGTCACTACCGAACCCTACTACGCATGCGCATGTGTCCGCGCATGCGCGCTGTGGAGACAAACAGGGTACCTATAAATTACACTAGTCAGGCTGCCTTGGACTTCAAGATTCAAAATGGTTTATTGTCAAATACACAGCAATTACAGACGCAGTCGCCGGCAATGAAATTGTTAAGTCCCAGGCTCCTTCAACAGTGCAATGTAAAAGTTTAAAAGAAACACAAGTAAGAGAGCTATGCCTATATAAACAAATAAATAAATAAACTACAATTCTGGACATGAATAATTAGAATAATATAAATATATAATAATAACTTATATAATAACTAAGGTATAAATAGATGCCTCATAAAAAGGTGTGAAATGTAAACAGACGTTTTTATCCAGATGTCGAGTGTTGTATGGGCACATCACAGGTATTAAAAAAAGATACAATATGTGCAGTGGAAAATTTTATGTTTACTTTTTAATACAGTTTGCATTGAGTATGCTGTACCATTTGAGGGGTACATGTAATATGGGCTAGCTCAAAAACAAACGCGAATGACCACGTAGGCACTAATTGAGCGAATTAACCGAAATAAAAAGATTTACCAAAAAAAATGCAGAGATAAATAGATGGATATTTC
The DNA here is from genome assembly GCF_031168955.1 of Gadus macrocephalus. Classification (NCBI taxonomy): domain Eukaryota; kingdom Metazoa; phylum Chordata; class Actinopteri; order Gadiformes; family Gadidae; genus Gadus; species Gadus macrocephalus. The sequence goes on from NC_082395.1 coordinate 14,545,597, forward strand.
TGCAAAGTTTGTCTATGTTTAAGGGCATTATGTGTGATTGTGGAAAGTACACACTTTTTAAAGGATTCTTCCTGTTTTGACACTCTTTGTTATGTTTATATTATATATAAAGTTTAACATATCTGGAAACAGTCAACTGGAGTCGAGTTTTGAACATACAAAATGGCAAAACAATTTTTCCCTGATTATCTTTTCCTAGATATCATCTTACTATACTTTAGTACGGCCACCTGATCACAATGATAATTTTTTGTAGTACATTATTCTGATGACTGTTGTGAGCAACATCCACAAGGTTTGACACTTGCAACCTGAACATGTCACTCTGACTTTGTCATACTGCGCAGCGAGTCAGAGATGCAAATACACATCCAACTCTATAAACAAAGGTACAATGAATGAATTAAGCCTTTGCTCATTAATAATCTCCATTACTGATTAATACTGGCCAATTCTATTGATTATCCAAATGTAATACAGACATTACACTTTATATCTAATAATTGTATATACAGAGCTGCAAAGCTCTGTATATACAGTCTTGATTAGTCCCAATGGTGACAAATCAATAGGGACTCTTCACATTCTTAATACCAACATGAGACCATTTTCCTGGTCTTTGCAGCACATGGATTCAATCTAACAGAACTTTAAATCGAAAGATTTGACATCCACCTCAAATTGTTAAATTGTGATCTATCATTGAGTTGATAATCCTATGCCTTTTACTCCCCTTTAGCCCCTTTTGAGTATGAGTATACAATGAAGAGAAGCTTGGAGGACCAGGAACCAGTGTTTTCCCCCCAGCAGCCACGGCGCGTGCCACTACCCCCCTCCGCAGAGACCCTCCAGCACCGCATCCTTGCCCCGTCCTCCTCTGTGTTGGAGGCCATTGCAGATATAATGCAGCCCTCTGCAGGCATCCAGTACTCCATCCCACAGGGCTACCAGGTCAGTTCCCCGCAGATTACACTCATCATGTTTAGCTTTACTTTAACACACGCTTATGCACATCTTCCTGAATTCTCAGTTAAAGACTGTGGTCAGCACACAAACATGGTGATATATATGGTCCAAGAATTTAGTCTTTGTAGCCATCTTTCTACTTTTCAATTGTTATTCACTGCTCTTTCATACAATTGATCCTATCCAATTTGATGACGAAAGTCATCATTGTATGTATATTTTTGCACCTGAAGAAATGGTTCTTTAGGCCCAATCCCATTTCTTCCCCTTACCCCTTCCCTTTACCCCTTCAAAACAAGGGGGAGGGGTAAGGGGAAGGGGTAAGGGGTAGAAATGGGATTGGGCCTTAATATGATATTTTGACTTGCCTACAGGTGCCTACAATGCCTCAGAGCACAGTTGGACATGGACCTGGGCAGAACAGTAGTTCGGCTCTTCATGTTGGGCCCCACTCCCTCAACTCCTCTGTGCCGTCCCAGGGGCCCGCAGTGGTCCAAAGCCACCCTCAGCCCCCATCAGCTCAAGGGCAGCAGCAATTCCAGAGACTGAAGGTGATTTTTGAATAATACAGCATGACGTACCTGGATGTGATGTGTATCGTTGCTGAACATTTTATCATGCTTTATTTAGCATATTCATTTACATTTAATTTACATTTCAGGATTGGCATGGGTTGAGCATGTGTTCTTTTTGCATTCAGCTCAGAAAATGAACCTGTTTGATTGTTGAATAGGGTTTTCTCATGAAGTGAAATACTTTCTAGGTTGAAGATGCATTGTCCTACCTGGACCAAGTGAAACTGCAGTTTGGGAACCAGCCTCAAGTTTATAATGACTTCCTTGACATCATGAAAGAGTTTAAATCCCAGAGGTAAGAATTCAGTGTCAAGTATATAATCAGCGGGAAGTTATTTATATCTTATGTATTCTTTGCTAAAAGTCTGCTTGTTTTGTATATTTAAGCGCAAACAATTGCATAACCCCCTGTCCTGTTGCTCCGTCCCCCACAGCATCGACACCCCGGGGGTGATCAGCCGTGTCTCGCAGCTCTTCAAGGGCCACCCTGACCTCATTATGGGCTTCAACACCTTCCTGCCGCCGGGCTACAAGATCGAGGTGCAGACCAATGATCGGGTCAACGTGACCACGCCGGGACAGATACATTACATCACCCCCCACGGCATCTCGGTCCACAACCTCCCAGTGAGTGGTGGGCCCGGCCCACCACCCAGCCACCAGCAGCCGCCAGCGCTGCCACCACCAGCACCGCAGCCACACCAGGGTCTGCAGCAGCAGCAGCATTCCACTCCCCACACAACCCCAAGCCCAGCCGCGCCAACCCAGCCCACACCAGCAAAGACCAGCAAGGTAGCGGCTACACTTGTTTTTAGTACTCAAATTCATTGCGTATAGTTCCATATTATAAGGGCCACTTTCCTTCATATAAACCAGCCTTACGCTTGACACTTGACTTGTTGTGGTTAATTTTCTTTCATTTCCATTTCGTGTGTGGGTGGGTGGGTGGATATATGCAATGTAGGATTTAGAGGGTGCCATCATGTCCTCAAGCGACATTAAGGCGCGCCTAGGTTTGGTTTTTGGGGTACAGCTGCGTTGATTGGCCCGGCTCTGTTCTCTCGTTTATAACCCACAGCCAATCCAGTCTCCGGCGCTGACCCCCACCAGCCAGCCCAACCCAGCCACCCCTTCCATCCCATCCTATGCCTCCCCCCGCTCGCCCTCCGTCCAGTCCCACACCCCGGTTAGCAGCACACCTACCGGGGGCCCCGCGCTGCAGAACAACCAGCCGGTGGAGTTCAACCACGCCATCAACTACGTCAACAAGATCAAGAACCGCTTCCAGGGACAGCCGGACATCTACAAGGCCTTCCTCGAGATTCTCCACACTTACCAGGTGTGTTTTTTATTTTATGCAGTCACACTATTCAAAGTGGTTTGGTGCAAAAATAGAAAGCAATTCCTCATTCAATCACTGTTCTCTTTCTCAGAAGGAGCAGCGGAATGCTAAAGAGGCGGGGGGCAACTACACCCCGAACCTGACGGAGCAGGAGGTCTACGCTCAGGTAGCACGGCTCTTCAAGAACCAGGAAGATCTGCTGTCAGAATTTGGACAGTTCCTACCGGACGCCAACAGCTCAGTGGTAAGTGACCGCTTAACAAGTCTCCCAAGATGTCGTCTGTCGACTCAATGTTGTGATCTTGGTTTTTTACTACTGTTGTATGGATAATGTCTTTATGCTCCGTCCCTTATTTCATCAGCTTTTGAGCAAGACCACTGCAGATAGGGCAGAGTCGGTCCGCAACGACCACGGAGGCACGGTGAAGAGACCTTTGCTGAGCAGCAAACAGAGACTCAACCAGAACGGCCTGCCCATTAGGAGACCTTCTGGGGTTGGAGCCGCTCCCCCTATCAAGGTATTAACTCATATTTACCCATGAAGACACTACAAACCACAGCTGAATTGTAATGATATGTTTAGGCCAGCAACCATGTCATGTTTATATCATGTGTTTGCTGCCTGCCCTTCAGAAGAAACCCAAGATGATGGGGAAAGAGCATGCCATGGTTGAGGTCAACAAGCACAGCACGGGTACAGAAACAATGTTCTTTGAAAAGGTTGGTTTTCTAACATTTTATTTTTTTTTTTCTAATATATATTTTGGTTATGTTGGGAAGAAAACTGTTGATAAGAAAACAGGCAGTCCAATTTTCTTGTGATCAAATTTTGCAAATTCTTTTTTTTTTTATCAAACAGGTGAAGAAGGCGCTTCAGAGCCCAGAGGCCTATGACAATTTCCTGCGCTGCCTCCTCATCTTCAACCAGGAAGTGATATCCCGTGCTGAACTGGTGCAGTTAGTTATTCCCTTCCTTGGGTGAGTTCATTACACTATCACTAACCAATGTAGTTGTAGTTTTATGGTCGAATATGCAGGGTCATCGCTATGTAGTATGAATTATTTAGTAGAATAAATAATAGTGGTGATTAAAAAAACATTTGTAAAATTTATATATTTTTCTTACTGTATCAATACTTGTATCTATAATGGATTTGCTTATAATAATTCTGTAGTAATAGTTAGGATATCTGTATGAGTAACTTTCTTAATTCCACCCCAACATGTAATGTTTAATAACTCTCACAATCACAGCCAAGTCTGAATACGATATTTATTTTGGCGCTCAAATTACCCGTCTAGGAATAATGAAGTACCGTCGCATCTCATCTTATTTTGACTGACAGGAAATTCCCCGAGCTTTTTACTTGGTTCAAGAACTTCCTGGGCTACCGTGAGTCCAGCCATCTGGAGAGCTTCCCCAAGGAGCGGGCCACAGAGGGCATTGCCATGGAGATTGATTATGCTTCCTGCAAGAGACTAGGCTCCAGCTACAGAGCACTGCCCAAGAGCTACCAGCAGCCCAAGTGCACAGGCAGGACCCAGCTTTGCAGAGAGGTCAGCCTTCACAACCCAAACCACAACATTAAGAAGATCGAGAGCTGTAACAAGAGAGAGCAGGAGTCCGCGACCCCAAAAATGTCCCCTTCCACGATTCTCCGCCAATGAGAAGTGTTGCATTTCATGCATCGGTGATTGACAGGCAGTCTAAAATCATAGGCAGGCAGGTCCACTCATTTCGAAACAGATATTCTCACAGCGAATTCCACTCACTACCAGCAACTAACAAATTATACTCAAATAAAAGCTGTCAAATCTTACCTACAGCACCTTTTTAGTACAATAGATTGGTAAAGAAAATCCATTAAGTAATACCATTTTTCATAGCACTTGACGTGCTGGGCAAGATAAACAAATGTTGTAGTTTTGTATAAGGAACAACCGTTTTAGAGCAATGGTTCTCAAAGTGCGGCCCGCAATGACATACAGATGTAAAAAAAGGATTTTAATCATTTTTATTATTATTCTTTTATTATATCAATATTAATTTAAACAATAATAAATAAATATAAAGATAAAAGTCGACTCTTTCTAGCTTTCAATTAAATCCTGTAACATTTGTTAGTTATAATCCGACTGTACATTACTTTGAAAGGATGAAGTTTCCTGATTTAGACCTCACTTGACCTTACTCCCAGAGGTCCACGGCGCAATGTTTTTTTTCACCACTGGGATGCTGACAGCGTTTCCCGCCAAAAAATGTTGTTCCTTTGGCAGCCCTCAGTCAAATTTTCGGTTCCTAAATTGGCCCTCAGCTGTCAAAACTTTGAGAACCCCTGGTTTAGAGCAACAATGTCCTGTTATCGCTAACATACTGATATGTCACTGCAGGTTCTGAATGACACGTGGGTGTCCTTCCCGTCTTGGTCTGAGGATTCAACATTCGTCAGTTCCAAAAAGACCCAGTATGAGGAACATATCTACAGGTGTGAGGACGAACGGTTTGAGGTGAGTCTTATCAATACAATAATACTCTATGGATACTTTTATGAAACTATTAGGGATGCACCAAATATTCGGCCACCGAAAATGTTCGGCCGAAAATGGCCCAAAACATAATTTTCGGTTTCGGCCGAAGGAGTAAACAGGCCGAAAAAAATACACCAAACAATTTATATATGTACTAATTCATTTGTTGTATAGTCATATTATTATGGCATGAAACAAAAAACACAACTATTTATTACAAAAAAACTACCGCAGGAAGGATTTTACTTAGCGCTCTCGAAAACAGGTTCGGGGGATAACATTTGAACGGTGGGACGTCATTACACGAAATTTCCCGGGGTTGGTCAGTCTTGCGTGCTGAACTTAGTGACGAAATTTGACGTGAAAGCCTTGCGTGTTTTTCGAGGAAATCGCTGTGTTTCAATCATCCCGTGTTTCAATCGCCGCTCAAAGATGGCCAAATAAAAATATTTTGTTTTACTCATTTATTTAAAGGTACATTGTTCTTAAATTCTTGCTATAAGGTCTGCTGGAATGTTAGAAAACGTTCAGTATTAAATAAATATTTGGTATCAAATTTGTAATTTTTTTTTATTGAAAAGCAAGACAAAAAAGTTTATAAAGGACATTTAATTGTTTGATTTATGCAATGGTGAAAAATTGAAGCAAAATGAATGAAAAACAGCAAAAGCCACATTCGGTATTCGGTTTCGGCTTTCGGCCAACTGTTTCAGTGTATTTGGGTTCAGTTTCGGCCAAGAATTTTCATTTCGGTGCATCCCTAGAAACTATAGTTAAGCATTGCCCCAGCTGATAAATATAATTTTAATAAATAATGTGACCACATCGTTTCAGAGAGTGTTACAATTTGCTTTATCAGCATCCTTTTTTATTACCAGTTAAGAATGTAATGGCTCTCTGGAAAAATGATCTACCATCAATTAAATACAGGGCATGTGCCTTTTCATTAGATTCTTCCAATAAACTGGGGCCAGTTAATAAATACAACGTGACTGACTGTACCTGCTTCGTCGTTATGGTCTTTCTCCGGCCCTGACAGATGGACGTGGTGTTGGAGACTAACCTTGCCACGATACGGGCGCTGGAGACAATGCAGCGGCGGATGTCACGGATGTCCGCTGAGGAGCAGCTACGCTTCCGGCTGGACAACACTATGGGCGGCTGCTCCGAGGTCATCCACCGTAAGGCCATCCAGAGGATATATGGGGACAAGGCCCTGGACATCATCGACGGGCTCAAGAAGAGCCCCGCCGTGTGTGTCCCCATCGTGCTCAAGAGGTCAGTCTGTGGGGCTTGGAGGAAAGGCGTTGGCGCCGTGGCCGCCCTGTAACGTGTGGCAGGTGTTGGAAGACAATATGCTATAGTTCTTCTCAGCACTGCTAGACTCTCGTTGTAGTTATTTTAATCACAGATTTGCGCAGAAGTTCTTCTCAGCACTGCTAGACTCGCGGTGTATTAACTGGTAGACTCGCGTTGTGGTTCTTCTAATCAATGCTATGCTGGGGTTGCAGTCCTAATCAGGGCTAGACGCATGTCAAGAAAAGGGACTGAGAAAACTCCTCCTTTATTCTTTCTAATTGTGCTCTACTAGGATTTGTTAAGGTCAGTTAAACAGTTGTCACGAGTGTGTAATTGTGTATTATCTTTGAGCGTTGTTGTATATCTTTGTGTCTCTCTGTCCAGGTTAAAGATGAAGGAGGATGAATGGAGGGAAGCCCAAAGGGGTTTCAACAAGATCTGGAGGGAGCAGAACGAGAAATATTACCTGAAGTCTCTTGACCACCAGGGCGTCAACTTCAAGCAGAACGACACCAAGGTGTTTCGTTCAAAGACGTTGCTTAGTGAGATTGAGATGCTGTATGATGAGGTAAGAAGATTTTGGTACAAATTGACTTGCAATGCTCTCACGGACAACAAACAATAGCTTCTCGTAATCATAAAACGAGTCATAAAATACTCAATGAGCTATTATGTTTGGAGAACACAAACCTACTGTCCAAAGGTTGTTCATGATACAAATGGGTTTCTTTTATAATCCTGTTCGATAAAGTTTTGGGCATCACTTTTGTCATGATTTACCACTATCACCTTTCATTGGCAAGTATATGCACAATATCTTTTTATGTAATTATTATTAGGCACATCTCCCATTGCCTCAGCTCATGTGTTATTCTCTCCCCTGTGTTGGGCAGCGACAGGAGCGGGCATCGGAAGAGCCCAGTGGCCCGCACCTAACCCTGCCTTACGACGACAGCCAGATCCTAGAGGATGCCGCCTCGCTGATCATCCACCACGTCAAGCGACAGGTGGGCATCCAGAAGGAGGACAAGTACAAGATCAAGCAGATCATCCACCACTTCGTCCCCGACATGCTGTTCGCTCAGCGCGGCGAGCTCTCCGATGCAGAGGAAGATGAGGACGACGAGGAAGAGGATGAGGACGAGGACGAAGAGGAGGCGGCGGACCGTGAGGGTGTCAAGAAGCACAACGGCCTGCCGGGGGATGGTGTCAGCAAGTCCAAGTTGCTTTTCAGCAGCACTGGGGTCCAGAAGCTGAGGGGACTGGACGACGCCTACAACCTGTTGTATGGCAACAACAACTGGTACATCTTCCTGCGGCTCCACCAGATGCTGTGCTCGCGGCTGTTGCGCATCTATGGCCAGGCGGAGAAGCAAATAGAGGAGGACGCCGGTGAGCGCGACTGGGAGAGAGAGGTCCTGGGCCTTAAGCGAGAGAAGAGTGAGAATCCGGCTGTCCAGCTTAGAATGAAGGAGCCCAGTAAGTGTGGAAACTCTGGCCGCCAGCCATCCCCATTGGAGGGAGGTAGGGGCATTTTTGTGGTCATTCTGAAGTCTGCTTGATATATTAGGGCAGTTCACACAGGGGGGGCTATAGGTCTGGTGACTAGACTTTTGGCCCTGCATTGGACAACCAATGTTTTCAAAAGAAAAATGTAAGGCAGAATGTTATGCTTTGAATGCTATTTATCTTTATGATGAGGATTCACAATTTAATTGTTGATTTTAAAAGGTGTGTTACGAACATCAACTACAACGATCAGTACTTTCAAATGTAAAAACTGACACTATTGTTCATACCACATCCTGGTTGACCTAACCTTGAGACAAGTCTACTCTAGGTTTATAATTTAGCTTATAGCTCACTTAAGCTGTTTGTGTCTTTAACAGGTTGTAATTACATTTGAATCAACTCGCGTTTTCTAAAACCCACGCAGCCTTTTTTTGTATCAATGTGGTTACTTTATTTGCGACATCCCGTTACATGGTTCTTTTTTTCTTCCAGTGGATGTTGACGTGGAGGACTACTACTCTACGTTCTTGGAGATGGTGAAAAATCTTCTGGATGGCAACATGGAGCCTGGACAGTATGAGGACACTCTACGGGAGATGTTCACCATCCATGCCTACACTGCCTTCACGATGGACAAGCTGATCCAGAGCATCGTACGACAGGTAAAAAAAAAGAAATGAGGTAACACTTCATAATAAGGGTGCCATAATGAATAGCAAACTAGTCATTACTAACCCTTTGTTAATATTTGTTAATTGTTACTAAAACATCTATTTGGCACAAGTTAATCGTTTTTTCATCATTTATTAAATATTTCATCATTTTAAAAATATATAGTTGTTTGCATAACCCTAACCATAACACACAACCCTAACCCTAACACACGACCCTAACCCAACCCTGACACACGGCCCTAACCCTAACACACAGCCCTAACCCTAACACACGGCCCTAACCCTAACACACGGCCCTAACCCTAACACACGGCCCTAACCCTAACACACAGCCCTAACCCTAACACACGGCCCTAACCCTAACACACGGCCCTAACCCTAACACACGGCCCTAACCCTAACACACAGCCCTAACACTAACACACGGCCCTAACCCTAACACACGGCCCTAACCCTAACACACGGCCCTAACCCTAACACACGGCCCTAACCCTAACACACGGCCCTAACCCTAACACACGGCCCTAACCCTAACACACGGCCCTAACCCTAACACACGGCCCTAACCCTAACACACGGCCCTAACCCTAACACACGGCCCTAACCCTAACACACGGCCCTAACCCTAACACACGGCCCTAACCCTAACACACGGCCCTAACCCTAACACACGGCCCTAACCCTAACACACGGCCCTAACCCTAACACACGGCCCTAACCCTAACACACGGCCCTAACCCTAACACACGGCCCTAACCCTAACACACGGCCCTAACCCTAACACACGGCCCTAACCCTAACACACGGCCCTAACCCTAACACACGGCCCTAACCCTAACACACGGCCCTAACCCTAACACACGGCCCTAACCCTAACACACGGCCCTAACCCTAACACACGGCCCTAACCCTAACACACGGCCCTAACCCTAACACACAACCCCACCCTAACCAGCGACACTCTGTGGTCAGTGGAAAAAAAACTATCGGTTTTCATTTTTGCAAATGGATATTTTAGTAACAAATATAAACAATGGGTTAGGTAATGACTAGTTTGCTATTTATCATGGAACCTTATTATAAAGTGTTACCAAAAATTATTTGGTGGACACGTCTTTAACAAACATTCACACTAGGGCCCGACCGATATTGATTTTTGAGTGCCGATGCCGATTATTTTCAGAGAAAAATTACGATTACGATTTAATCGGCCGATTAAAAAAAACAACAAAAAAAACAACATAAAACGTAGTTTTTGATAACTTAAATATACTTTAAACACTTTTGACGAATATGTGAATTGAATGCAGAATCTTTGAGTGTTTTAGAATACATTTACAGTCAAAAATGAGTGTAATGTAAAATGTAAAATAAATAAATAACTCCCAATGTGCTGCGCTCGTGAGCAGTGACTAACACGTGCGTGCTGAGCAGTATGGTCTCACCGTTAGAGTCTACAGTATAACAAATTAACATGGCCTGGGACCTAAAGAAAAACAGGCACAACATGCTCATAGGTCTTGTGTACATTGGTGAGGTGAGCGCGCAGCTGCCTGAGCGAGCGTGCTTTCATGTTGTATGGTAAAATTAAATCTCCTCTTTTTTACTCCAGCTAAAGTTGTTAGTTAGCAAGGCGAGTAGGAGCGCAATCTGCAGGATACTAATCGCAATAACATTTATAAAAAAAAAAAAAAAAATAATAATAATCGGTTGTAATCGGCGTCTTTTTGGCCGATGCCGATTATTTTCAAAAAGGCTATAATCGGCCGATTAAATCGGCAGGCCGATAAATCGGTCGGGCCCTAATTCACACAATCTCCTTGCCATTGTGTCCTAACAATGGGCCGTGGTTGTGTCCGTCTCCTCACAGCTCCAGCACATTGTGAGCGATGGCGTGTGCGTGCGCGTGACGGACCTGTACCTCAGTGAGAGTGCCAACAAGGCCACTGGGGGCGCCGCGTCCACCCAGGCGTCGCGGGCCACGGCAGAGGGGGTCTACCAGCGAAAGGCGGAGCAGCTCATGCCAGAAGAGAATTGCTTCAAGGTACCAATATCCAAACTATTCAGGTTGCCACGTTATGCTAGCCTGACATGCCAGGCTTGCGCTATGCTGCAGCTTTTACGAAAATAAATCTGAAAGATTTGATATTCTTTAAGTGTCCTAAGCCCACATGGGCTTGTAAGACACCATTACAACTTACAAAAGATGCAGTACAAACGTGCATTCATAATTGTATAGATCGTTCAGAAATTATACATAACACACTCGCATATAAAATCAGAGTTAGTCAGGGATATAATAACTGTTGTCTGCTCTTTCAAGCTCGATCTAAAAATCTAGCCAAAGCAAAAAGCTTTTCTTTGAAAAGCCATTTCAGTATGTTACTTCACAAGACCCGAATAAATCTGGAATTCTTGCTTGCACTTTTTCAAAACCGGTCAGATTTATCAGGTTAATACATGCCAAAGATGATGTTTGCCTTCCAGTGTGTTTTCCATCTGATTTTGTGTCTTGTGTTGTGTCCAGCTGATGTTTTTGAAGAGCAGGGGAAGTATTTCTCTGACCCTGGAGCTTCTGGACACAGAGGACGATAACTCAGATGAACCTGCAGAGGTGAGACTATTGGAACGTCTTGAATAGCACACATGCACACTAAACGTCTTAACTATTTCCTTTTAATTATTTTATTTTTTGATCTCAAAACCTTTCTTCCCGCCCAACAGAGGTGGTCGGACTACGTGGGCCGGTACCTGAACTCGGCCTCTGCGTCCCCAGAGCTGCGGGAGCACCTGGCCCAGAAGCCCGTGTTCCTCCCCAGGTGAGGCCCCAGCCGTGTCCCCTCTTGTCTACACATCCCTAAACCATCTACCTTCAGGCGTTTAGTCAGCAAGACAGCCATTCCACTGTTGATGAGCCAAACCAGCTGCCAAAATACGGGCTCATTTTCCGAGCCAGAAACCGTGGCTACATTTGCACAAGCCTATATTAGTAATTGCAAATATCGTGGGTCCCCCCAGAATCCTCTCTTGTTAGTTTCGACGCGGGGTCTGGTGTTTTGACAAGAGTAACTCTTCTGCTGACGTTGAGGTGAAGACGCTGCAGTGCCTGGCTGCCCCGTCGTGTCTGGGAAGAGGCTCGTTGGCTGTGAACTTGAAGAGCTTCTTTTGTTTTTTCCTGTGTCTTCTTCGTTTCTTTTTTCCTTTTCTTTTGGACCTCTGCCACACATGAAGAATGCACTTTATACAGCCAACGTTTTAAACAGGGAATTAATTTATGCTTAGTCTCGGTTCCTTTTTACCAGGATCTTTTTATTTATGAGTGCAACGTTTTTTTAAATCGTAGTCTCAATGAAGCAATTGGATCTCCAGCTGAAAGGACAGTTATTTAATTGATGGGTTTTTGATTCTTCAGAATGTGTTGTATTTAAAACTTTTTCCATTGTATACCTTAAGTAACTTTACATGTTTGGAAAGCGTGAGCTGAAAGCAAAACAAATGGGTTCCGGCTCTTGTCATTTTATATCACTCTGGTTGTTTCTTTTGTACGGTGACTCAGACCTGAGATTAGAATCTTAGCCTTGGTTAAAGACCTGATAATAACCTGGACCCCAAGTAAAGGAAATGCAAACAAGTCATTCACGTTCTACCTTTATCATGCCTGCTGTATGTGATTTGTAATCATGAGAAAAGGTCCTGTGTGTGAGACCTACATATATAGATATACATATATAATCACTGTTCAGACAAAAGTAGATGTTTAAATGTCCATTATTTTGGAGTGTTTCATATATTCAGTATTATGTGTGTAATCATTTGCAGTGGATTCAGTGCAATCCCTTTTTGTAGCTCTTTTTTTGGTTGATTTTTTTTGTGTTGTGGGTGAAGCTTTTTCCCAGGTCCACAAGATGATTACTCGCAGGAGAACCCCTGGTCAAGCACATTATCAGCAACACATGTACAGTCAAAGTGGGGCTTGTAAATAAAATGGTGGTCTGAAGTGTATGTTTATATTTTGGTGTATTTCTTTTCTCACAGCTCAGAGCATTGCATGGGGTGGCTGGGCCCATCTATATGTGGTTGGTAGTGCTTGTGAAACATTTTTTGAGATGGCTGTCCATTACATAAACATTCCAATCAATTATTTTAAGACCCCAAAAAAAATGTGGCCCTCCTTAACCCATTGCATTAATGTGGTGGTTGTTTGGTCATTGGTCCATATTGTGGTCCTTTCCTTCCCATTTTCAAATCTATGAGAGGTCAGCAGCGCAACAAGTCCAAAAGACACTCTGCTCCACAACAATATTTTCAACTGTTTGGTAGAATAATTTATAAGTTCTAGCAGTTTCCGCCACGCTTGGTTTTCATCGCATGATCACAACGCTCTAATCATTGTTGGTGAAAGTGTGCGCACATCAGAAATCTTTTTAGTGTATCTCTTGCATTAGTGGCATACAAAATATATTTATTTTCAGATACAACCTGTTGTGTGTCGTATATTTATGACATTGGCCTCACTGTCATGTCTTTTAAGTGGAGCCCTGAATGCAAAAAAAATATGCTTCATGGTTTCAGTCTTCGCTCACCTGTGCCCTCTGGGGTAAGTACAAATTTAAAACTTTCATTAAAGCAGGATGCATAATGCTTTTATTTTGGAAATGCCTGCACCAAAATCTGGATATTTTTCCCCCTTTAGCTTTTTTGAAAAACAAAATATTTTTCAAGCATCTGTAGAACTTAACATGCAAATCACTATGTGGATGTGGAACGGACGTGCACTGTAAAGAATGACTACTCCTGCTGCCTCTGCTGCTCTTATAGATCCACAATTCCCACGAATGACTTGACTCCCTATCTAATTCTTTTATTCGGTGAGTGCTATGCATGGGTATCAAGAAAACACTTGTTTAAAGGGACAGTCCTCTCAAATTTTACAACATGTGTATTTATGTTATACCTGTCAAATCAAAGTTGAACATTATGTGTGTACTGTGAGTGAACCCCAACGCTTTTAGCTGACACATTTCTAGAAATTTGTGTGAACTTTCCCTGTAAACCTGCTGAAATTTAAAATATGGGGGTAGCGGGCAGTGTTGGTTTTCCTTTTTGTTTCGTTTTTTTTCTCTTTGGCAACCTCGCCTGGTATACCCATGGGTTTCTCTGTTGTGGTCCCCAGGAACCTGAGGAGAATACGCAAGTGCCAGCGTGGATGGGAGCTTTTGCAGAAGGAGAGGATCACCAAAGGGCCCTCTGATGGCTCTCAGGACCCCAAGATGGAGTGCATGTTCAAGCTCAACTCTTACAAGATGGTGTATGTCTGCAAGTCTGAAGACTACATGTACAGGCATACAGCTCTCACGCGGGCCCATCAGGTGGGTCTGAGCAAAGTTTTTGTTCAGTATTGTGCCTTCGGGAGTCCAATTTGGACTGAGGCACAGTTGAGGCATAACCTCCTTTCGGTACCCCAAGGATAAAGAAGTATTAGGATACAGATAGTCCTAGGGCATATTATCAGCTGTCTCTGCCTCCTCCCACTGTCAATGTCCCCATCAATGATTATTGTGTATGTTTAGCATAGCTTGGTCTTAAAATGATGCAGCATCACAGATTTGGTCTGTGATGATATTATGGGTCTATTATGAAAATTGCCTTATTGTGTAGTCTCTAGTTTCCACCAAGCAGTGCGCTACTGTTCGTTGAGGTACAGTGCGGTTGTTCTGTTCGGTTATATTGGCGTTTCCTCAGCCCACGGCCTGTCTGTGGAGCCCGGGAGATGTTAATTGGCTAACACCATGACCAACATTCTGAAACATCCACATTTGCCTCAAACAATGTTAGGCTTACAGCGCCTGTAAATAATTGTGAAATAATGTTCTTGTTGTTCTTTTAATTGTTTGTTACTCTCTCTGACCATTCGGTTTGATATTGTGGAAAGGATGTTATTTAATGATTCAGAGCATGATGCATTTTAAATGGCCTCCCTTTTGGTCTTGTGCGTTCATTTTTCTTAAAACAATTCTAGCTGAAAATAAACATAGCCAAATTACAACCTTCAGTCATTGAGGGCAAAAATAGGCCCAATGATCGGCAAGATATTTTTATTTAGTTTTACAAATCAAGAGGAGGCCTGATTTGACTAATTGGCTTTGCATCCTTTCCTTCTGCCCTTGTAGTCCAAGACATGCTGCCCACCAGCTTTTAAAGTACAATGCTGCCACTGGTGGATTTGTATCAATTCACATAATTATCCCTCCCTGCTATTTTGTCGTTCACCCAAACACCCTGAAACAATTTGAGTCTCGCATACACCGCCACCATACGCCACATCTCCTCACAACAAAACAGGAAACGATGCATAACTCCGCCCCCCACACCTTCTGGTTTCCGGCACTATGCAGCCCCAGAAGTTCGGCTATAGCATTGTCAAACTTCCGAGATTAGTGCGTCTACATTGAGATGCAATATTGCATTACTGTCTCGCTGCGTCTCCCGACTGACCTTCTGTTTTGCTCTCTACTTCAGTCCCAGGAGCGTGTCAACACTCGCCTGCACAGGCGCTTCCAGGCCTGGCTGGACTGCTGGGCCAGGGACCACGTGAACGGGGAGATGGCGGCGGAGAACTGCAGTTGGCTTATGGGCGAGCGAAGTGAGGGTCTGCTGCCCTGCAGCACCACATGCACTCCAGAGGTTCTCCATTACGTCGCCGTTAACAAGTACCGCGTCAAGTATGCCCCAATGTAGCCCACAACACCAGCTTGGACACGATAAACTGCCACTGCATATCCGAGTCTTTAAGGGTCCTTTGCCTGGACTCTGACTTTATGTTTAGTCGCTCAGCTCTTTTCTCCATGGTATTTGGATTTTGAAAGACACTTGCTTTGGTGCCTACTTGTGAAATGTTTTTTGGTTTGTTATAAAGACGTTCAACATATAGAGAGCCCCGACCAACCCTGAGGTACTTAGTAGTCCAATAAGAGTTTGTTATTGTAATATGGCTAAACGGATGAATGATGCTCTTGGTGGATGGATGGATGAACCGGCTGGAGTATTGGAAATATACTCAACCCTAAGGCCGAACACATATTGTTTTTAAGAACCACCACCGTAAAACATTTCACCTACAACTTTCGAGTTTTCTACAGCTGTTTACCTGTTTTTGTATTAGGATATGAAACTTATTTTACCCGGTCCAGCTATCACAACCTGTGAAGGTTTTACTACTGGGCACATAGCTATTCAAGAACCGCAAGTGTTGACTGACCCAACACTTAAAAATAGTTTGTACATAAGGTCTGATTTATGAGTTATTGATGCATAGCATACTTCAACAACCATGGTACCAATTTTAGGCTACGTGTTGGTTAGCATCGTATAGACGTCATTTTAACTTCGACCAAAGGATGTTCATGATTATTGTCCTTTGTGTTCTATCGAGTGAACCTTTTCTCTTGACCTTTGTTTAGAAGGATATATTTTTTTATTTCTTGATGGTGACATTCTACCCTTTTAAGCAGCACTGTTAGATGACCACATATTCTTTCTCCCTCCAGTGATTCACAAGTTTGTTTAGAGATTTCACAAACTGTGAATGTAGCCAGGCAACAATATATGCTTTTTGAAAGTGTGTGTCTGTATTTTAAACGTTACCAACATTTGACCAGTACTGCCAGTCTGTTCGTTTTGTTTCGGGCTTCTGTTGCAATCATAACTGGTCCCACACCACATACATGTACATACTTTTAGTTTTGGTTTTTAGTATCTGAAGCATTGTCAGGGAAGTAGAACAGGTGGACTGGTGCAGTACGCCTATGTGTGAATGAATCATTGTACTCCGTTCATCCTCAGCTAGAAACGAAGCAAGCAATAATCAAACATTGTCGAAGGAGTCTACTATTTTGTATGCGTTTTGGCAGGGTCAAACATGAATGTCATTTTCCACTTGGAACAGGGGGTATCAAAATATTTTTTATTGCTGTATCCTTGGCTGTCAATTTTTAATAAATGTGTATATAGCTTTTGGTTATTGTAGATAACGCAATGTAAGATTAGGCCTGTGATCTATAACCAGGTGCTAGAGACCAGCTCCTTATATACTTAACCATAATTCATGAACTAGCCATCGGCATGTAAACGACGTGGAACTGATGGTGCAAAACGACTCGCTGAAATGCAAGACTCCAGTCTCAAGTCCCAGTGATGATGACACTAGTTTGGAACTTGCTGGAATACACCAAATGTTTGAAAATATTGATTTATGCAGAAAACCATTAGGGGTGGGAAAAATAATCGATTCTTCGATGCACCGCGATTCTCTCTAGAACGATTCCGTCTCGATGCAGATAAATTAATAATCTGAATTTAAAAAAATATCTTTTTTTTTCTTCTTTTTTTCGCCTGCTGCAACATTCTGTTCGCCAGAGAGGGATCATTTTAGTAATTTTAAAATTATTTAATTTATCTTCAGTGTGTATTGGCCATTGGCCAATCTGATTTGTCTTGACACAATTGCGATTCAGCCTACGCATAGCATGCACGCATACTCACAGCCAGACACAAGAACTCAGACATTCAAGAGCAGCTTTTTCTTTACGGACATAGAAAAGAGATTAGAAAGTAAATAAAACTGAAACCTATTTTTTACATACTCCATATTGTGTTGTAATGCAAGCTGCACTGATTATTGCGTTGTTCATAGAAAGTCATATTTGTGACGAAAGCTTTTTCCCTAAGAAAATATTAGATAAATTAATTAATCTGTTGTCTTTTATGATCATTACGAAAGTAGGAAGTGAGTAGCAAACTCAGTTGTATACATATATTTTTGAAAATCCTGCATGAAAATGCGTGATGCGTGCATCGAGATCCATCGATAATCGCTATAGAACTGAATCGTTGACCTCATAATCCGAATCGAATCGATTCGTGAGGTGCGAAGAGATCCCCACCCCTAAAAACCATCACACTACACACATTTCATGCCCTCAATTCCTGTGAACTTTGCGATGGAAATAATTGAGATCAGCTTTAAATGTTCTCGAAATGATAACTTAACACATCCTGCTGATGACTTATGTTACAAAGTTTGGTTAAAATAAATTTGGGGTGGGAAAAGTTTCAGAAATATATTTACCATATTAATTGTATATTCTACATGAACTACCAGGAAGCTCAATTGTACATATAACCGCTTTTTCTACCCCATTTGTATGTGTTGCCACTATTTACCAGGTCTTTTGACTTCTGTGATGTTAAATGAGTGTAGTATGGTGTTTGGCATTAAACTTTTAATTTTATAGATCGAAATGTAGCTGGCCCAATGTGTTTCCTATACGAGATGTTGGGTTTAAAGGACCATTTAAACAGACTAAACCAGAAGTCAATGCTCTGACAAGAACATTGGTAGTCTATAAGGATGAGGCATCAGGTAAAGAGGGTTGACATAAAGTGGGGGATATTATGGTAAAATATGTAAAAAATTATTAGTTTATTTATTAATATTATATATAAATACATAATCATTATATATATATATATATATAATCATTACATATATTGAATATAAATATATCACATAACGATTATTTGTATTTAGATATTATTTATAATAATCTTATGTTATCGTTTTTAGCCTAAAACCAATCAATGTAATCGCATCCATAAAACATTTGATAGGTACAAGACTGCTTACATTATTTTTTTTGTGAACGAGTGAAGGAGCTACTCATCCCATAAACCATTGCAAACTTCTTTGCAATGGTTACATCCAAATAGTTTAGCGATTTTCTTGCATCTTATAAGCTTTGTCGTGTTTTATATTGTTAATACATGTTGTGTCATATATTCTGTGTGTGTGTGTGTATTTGATTTAGTCTATAGCGTTGTCGTCGACATGGTATGTTCCTTCGTTCCTGAATGCAATCAATGTGTAGGCCTAACGTTACTCATGTTTAATGTGAATTCAGTTATACGTATATATTCAACATTTTGTATTCCTAGCTTTTTTACTTCCCAAATTACTTAATAGCACTGCTAGTGCTATATCATATATATATATATATATATATATATATATATATATATATATATATATATATATATATATAATACTTCATATCATTCATATATCATGAAAACATATAGTTTTTACAGCAGCCAGACCAATGGAGACCCTGCCTCAGCTGAATCTCTGAAGCTAAGCAGGTGTGGGCTTGGTTAGTACCCCGAGGCCTAAAAAAAAAAAAAGTTTGGTTCCTGTTGTTTGTCAGTTGAGGTCATGACTCATGGGTAGGTAGGGAATTTATTTTATTTTTTTATTTTATTTTTTCCAGCGGCAGCGAATGATGGGTATTTTTTTTTTTTTTTTTTAAGCTCATAAAATAATTTGGGTCGCACATAAATTGACAGGGTCGGTCGGAAACCGGAACCAAACAATTTTTTGTTTAGGCCCGATTGGAGACCAACTGGGAACACTGTTTTGTTTCTGAAAGTGGTGTCGGTTGGTGGCCAGTAGGTGGCACTCTTCCCTCTGCCCAAAACTTCCATCCCGATGCCCCACGGGGACTTTGCTGCGGAAGTTGTCCTTCAGAGGAGACGTAAAAAGTCCTGACTCACTGAGGTCATCAAAGATCCAAGGGCAAGTATCACAAAGAGTATGGGATTCCCTGGTGTCCTGGCTATAACTGCCCAACCATGCTCATTCAATTCTGCCCCCCTGATCAACCCCCTGCATAATTGGCTCATTCATTAATTCCCTCACTCTCCACCTCAAGCTGGTGTGTGGTGAGTAATCTTGCGCCAATTGGTTGCCGTGCAAATGGGTGATGCCTGGCGTATTGCGGAGCGACACGCCAGGCCATGGGTGTCCCAGTCTCGCTGGTGCTGAGAGGTAATGATGGCCAGCTGCTGGCCCAAGGTGCGGTGGAATCTCTCCATCAGGCGGTCACTCTTGGGCCGCAAGGGGGTGGTGTGTGTCTCATGTATGCCCAGCCGCTCACACATGGTGGCAAACACCGGGACTCAAAAGTTCCTCATCACTATGTATGCTCTCTGGCTCTCCCAAGCGTCTGAACATTCCCCTCACCAGGGCATCTAGTATGGTATCTGCCTGTCTGGGATTGCGTATGCCTTTGGCCATTTTGTGAAATAGTCCATTGCGGAGAGGACATAGTGGTTACCAGTGGCGGCTGGTGATCTGAAATGTTGAAAATGTTGAAAAAAATTGAATTTAATAGATTTGATTTCCTGTATTCTGGTTCATTTTGGGGATGGCCACTACCTACTACCTACTATTCAGCAGATTCATAGCCTACATCCTGACTTGCAGGGCCTGGACAAGCTTACACTGCATATACAGACCTACTTTATGGCCATTCCACCAGCCATTGCTATTAGACCAATTGTTGTTATTCTGATATTGAGACAAATCATGATCACTGTCCTACATGTAGTTGTGTTGAGCGAATGCTGCTGAGGGAGGTAGCCTATTTGATGGATTCGCTGCATTGTCCAATCATGTGGTGATAACAAAAAAGAAAAGCGATACCATTGGCCTGGGGCGCACACTGGTGCGTCCCGAGGGCGAATTTTCTTGCGCCAATGAAAAGCTGTCTCTGCTTGATAGACAGCAAAAAGTTAGCGAACTTACATTTTCTCCAACGTGGCCTATAGGCCTATTCACTGAGGGGCGCCGCCCCTCAGTGAATATTTCACGGAGGGGCGGCGCCCTCTATTGACCCAACGCCCAGAGTCGGCGCCAGAGACGGGCACTGTCGTTTGAGAAATATTTTAACCCAGTGGAGTCAAACACAGCAGAAATGCACAAGTTTTTCTTTACTTGCATTAGGCGAATTATTTATTATTATCATTATAACTTATCAGTAGTAGTATTTGTATTATTATCTACAATAGGTTATTCTTGTCGTTGAGGCTATGGATGCAGCCAGTTTACACATTCACACGCAAAGACGATAGGCCTAACTGTACGTCCACACCAGAAGCGAATTGAGCGACCAAATCGCCGGACGTCATTCACTTTCTATCGGCAAGAGCGACCAACGCTACCAACGCTTTTGGTTCATTAAATGTTCCTTCAATTACTAATGACTCGACATCGTTATGTCACCGGCGAGGTCATTACAATATGTTCAATAAAACGTAATCACGGACAAAATACGTTTTTTAGACAAACGTAATTGAGAATGCCGAATAGTTCTCTGGGAAAGTAATTTTGATGAGAAAGGGTTGCTCTGTCAGTTGTCAAAAAAAGCGCACGGACGTGGCCTCTATAGCAACGACCTCAGCTACCCAACACTGATCAAAAAAACGATTGTTTCTCTCAATCAAAACACAAAACAGGACAACTGATGCCCATAAACTTAACCCATACATGTTTTGTAATTAACAAGGACACGTTGGTGTAGTTGTGTTGAGGAATGTCACAGATTTCACTGTAACTTCGCCGTTAATGTGCAGCCACCGGGTCTTCCGTTAGCCAATGGGATGAATGCTCATAGCTTCATATATTGCCGTGGAGGGATTACATTGCAATGAGTGGAAAACCCCCTGCGTCGAAAAAGAAGCACATGGTCCTCCGTTAGCCAATGGGATGAATGCTCATAGCGTCTCTATGTGCAGCCATCGGCTCTTCCGTTAGCCAATGGGATGAATGCTCATAGCTTCATATATTGCCGTGGAGGGATTACATTGCAATGAGTGGAAAAACCCCTGCGTCGAAAAAAGAAGCGCAAGGTCCACCGTTAGCCAATGGGATGAATGCTCATAGCGTCTCTATGCTCAGCCGTCGGGTCCTCCGTGAAGGGGTTACATTGTAACGAGTTGAAAACCCCATGCGTCGAAAAAAGAAGCACAAGGGTACCCTTTTGCGTCAGAAACTGAAGCCTAAGTCACTGACCGTTCGTCAAAAATCGACGCGTTCGGAGTGAGAATGTGTTGAATAGGTATGATAAGTCAGACAATAGTTTATTTTTTTTTACCTCTCAACAGTTTATGCACTTAATAAAAAACAAGGCCTGCCACTGGTTATAAACATTAAACAACCGCCTCCACACTCCAAAAACACCCCTGGACAACATCAGGGTTATAAATATTAGAGAACAGCCTCCAGTCCACACTCACACAAACATCCCTGGACAACTCAGGACCGCTGACAGAAGCACTGCATTCGGTTAACAAGTAACCACGCAACAGGCAGAACTGACACAACGCCATACATACTGCAGTCACGTAGCATACAAAACACAAATGCAAATGGACCCAGCAAACATCAATCCACAATCCACCTGCTTAGTAAACCTTATAATGAAAGCCAGGGCTGGCAAGAAGTGAAATAAACCAAAGGCTTACCGTCAGAAGAGTTGCAGGCGACGAGTAGGCATACTGCTGAAACGTCTGAGTATTCTGTCCTTTCATTCGTTTGCGCATTTGCGTGTTGGCCTTTCTCTCGTGTAGCATTGTGCGTCTGTGTTCCGAAAAAATCATCTCTAGCTTTTTTGACATTAAAAACTCTTTAGCAACTTCGAACTCAGATTCCACCTCAGTCGAATGCGACTGGTCAGGCCTAAAATGTAAACTGATAAAACGTAGCGACACTATTTCCGTTTCAAACTAGCAGCATTTGGATT
This sequence comes from Gadus macrocephalus, assembly GCF_031168955.1. Taxonomy (NCBI): domain Eukaryota; kingdom Metazoa; phylum Chordata; class Actinopteri; order Gadiformes; family Gadidae; genus Gadus; species Gadus macrocephalus. The sequence continues at coordinate 14,568,131 of NC_082395.1, forward strand.
CTTGCGCGCAAATGTAACAAATTTACTCAGCAACCAATGAGCATTGACCTTCACCGAACCTGGCATGTACAACCAAAATTATGCGATTTCCCCTTGTATTTCTTGTATTTCATTGAAGTTACAGTTTGCACATTTATTATAATAGTAATAATTATAACTAAAAGTATTTTTTTTTTTGTGCCCGACTGTGCTAGGGGGGGCACCAATGGCCGCTAGGGGGGGGCACGGCCCACAAATGCCAAAGTGCCCCACCTTGCCGCCGTCACTGCCAACGCCACTGGTGGTTACCACTGTCTGAGCGAGGCAACGGACCCACTACATCCACCGCCGCTCTTTCCATTGGTGTCCCCCACTGGAAACTGTTGGAGCGGAGCACGTGAACAACCAGGGGGACCTATCCGTGCTGTACAGGCGTCACAGCAGCAGCAAAAGTCCTCATCGTCCCTCCTCAACTGACCCCACTAGAAGCTCTAGCGGAGGCGCTGCAAACTTAGACCACAGCCCCTTGGTTGTTGTTGAAAACACGGTCACCTCTTCCCACGGTGATAGCACCTGTGCCTCCACCCAAAGCAGTACAGGCTGTAGGTCGGTGTCTTGCTCCTGCTGCTGTCTCCACCCCGCCACATCCACTGCCTACAGCTCCCGGCAGAGGGGAAACCTCTACTTGTCGCAGTGCAGGACACAGTACATCCCACTTCTGACACCAATATAACGTTCAAGGCGGAGGCAGTGTCTAATCCAACGGTTTATCAACCAACTGTAATCAATTCAGAACGGTAGGTAGGAATATTAACCAACGGTTACTAAAAACTCCACACAAACTAAGGCCCCGTCCACATGGAGCCGATTTTTTGGTGGAACCGCATGTCTTGTGCGTTTGCCCGAAAAGGCACTTTTCTAAAACCAGGTCCCAGGGTGGATTCAAATAGAAACGGAACTAACGGTTTTGTATATATGTGTATGTATAGGGTGATATCAGCTAAATTGGGCCATTTTTGAGGAAATTGCTTGGGACAATACCACAATAGCATATGTGCATTTTCCATGTGTTTTATGATTAATAATAACTTTCTGATAACTTTGTGTTGAAATTATTTAATTATTTAGGCCCTACAGTTCTTGGAACATCAGCTGTGCCAACTTTTTTTGCATGAGCAGTTTCGGTTAAATTGGCCAGCTGTTCAGGTAAGATAGGCCAGTCAAACTGCAAAGGGACATAGTAATTTATCATCAATTTTAATTGTAAAAAACTATTGCTTATACAGCCACATAACATTTAAACAAACATATTCATAGTGCCATTAAAACAACAGCAAGAAACAGCGAAACAGCACAGATCTGTGTGTGTGTGTGTGTGTGTGTGTGTGTGTGTGTGTGTGTGTGTGTGTGTGTGTGTGTGTGTGTGTGTGTGTGTGTGTGTGTGTGTGTGTGTGTGTGTGTGTGTGTGTGTGTGTGTGTGTGTGATGGACTAATTAATTAATTCATGTTTTAATTAAACCAGAGGACAAAAGGCCATACACTGTTACCATACTGATGTCTAAGACTGGAGGAATGTCTTCAACTTAATTTTAAAACACAATTGCTTATACAGCCACATAACTGCATTAAACAAACATATTCATAGAACAAATAAAGCTTCACTACACAAAAGCTACAACCCAGTATTATGTAACAAGTTACACAAACGCAGCAAACGCAGGAAGCTAGCCTACTTTGAGTTGCGCTAATTTCACATTACAATAAACATGCATGTTTTAGTTTAACCAAATGTCATGCACATGTGTGTATGTTTATTTGTGAGTGATACACAGAGTATGGCCCATTTTAGCTGAAACCATGTGGCCCATTTATCTTATTGGGTTAAGGCAAATTGGGCCGCCAAGATAAACATCACTTTTCCAAAAAATATGAACTTCAGATACCAAACTAACAGCAATATTTCTGATGAATGCCAACACAGATATTATGCATAATTTTCTATGTTTGTTTTTAATAGATGTATCATCCTTATAATAGTTTAGTTTGATTTGGTATGCCAGGCTACTTAGCATTCAGCTTTCTGGTGCAGTTTAGATTTTAATCATTGCCCCACCCATCATTGCAACCATAAACCAATCAAATCACCTGTTATTTGTCAAGCACAGTTATGTCAACAGTTTGAAATCCTTTGCAGTCATTTGGCTCTAAATTCCAGAGGGGGTGGGACCCCCAAACCTTAAATGGCCCATTTTACCTGATATCACCCTACATTGTATATATACAATGTAGGTATATATACTATTATATATACTATATATAATAGTTTAACATACATCTATTGATGCACTTAGACACATCATCAGTGATGGAACCTGGGGTCATTGGGTGTTTCGGGTCTCGCAACATCATACACCCTCAACCAGGCGACCCAGCCGGGATTGATCAAGTCCCAACTTGTGTCTAAGTAGCATGTACCCACGGATCGCCCCTCTTGATCCACAGCCCTCTAGAGGCCTTCTCAGCTGCCTCTGTGGTGGTCTTGATGGCCTTTCTCTGACGTGCACCTGTGACTCCAAGCATGCTGTATGCTTTGCAGAGAGATCGCGCTGCAAAGCCTCTACAGCCCACCTCTATTGGCACACACCGGGCACGCCACCCCCGTCTGCGGCACTCCTCCACTAAGTTGGCATACTTGGCACGCTTCCTCTCATTGGCCTCTTCCATGCGCTCCTCCCAGGGAACTGTCCGCTCCAGTAGGACCACATGTTTGGTTGAATCTGAGAACAGAACTATGTCTGGTCTCAGGGTGGTTTCCACGATGTGCTCTGGGAATCCGAGCTGCTTCCCCAGGTCGGCCTTCATCTGCCAGTCCGGTGCGGTTCCAAGGAGTCCCGCTGCCCCCCTTGGCTTGGGCTTAGGCTTCTCCCCTGCTCGAATGAAAGCAATCGCCTGCCTTGCTGGTCGGAGAGGCTTGTTCTGGGTGATGCTGGTGAAGATGGTTTCTGCTATCGTCTTCAGCACCTGGTCGTGGCGCCAAGTGTAGCGTCCTTCTCCCAGGGCTTTGGAGCAACAGCTGAGGATGTGCTCTAGCGTTCCCCTTCTGAGGCACAAAGGACATGATGGTGCGTCAACCTTGCCCCAGCAGAAGAGGTTGGATGGGCTGGGTAAGACGTCATAGACGGACGCAATCAGGAACTTGATCCGGTAAGGCTCAGCTTGCCAAAGCTCAGACCAGGAGATCTTGCGGTCCACTGCCTGTTCCCATCTCGTCCATGCGCCTTGCTGTCGCATCCCCACCATCTGGCTAGCATGCAGTTCCTCCACGCCAGTTCTCACTTCCTCTTGGACCAATCGGCGTCTGTCTTTGCCCAGGGCTTTGTCGTAGCGTGTGGTTGCAACGCTACCAAGCCCTGCTCGTCAAGATGCCACTGGGCCGACCAGCACGCTGTGACGCAAGCGTGACTCCGCCTGCTCGACTGCTTCTAATATATACAATATATACATTGTATATGCAATGGTGTATATACCATGTTAAATGAATTGCGAAGATGGTGACTGTTAAACATCAGTTTAAAAACTAAAGGGTTTCAATCAACAACTTTCAGTTGGGAGTGGGCACTATTTTGACACATTTTCCATTACAACCTAATCTCTATTTATTTTTCTTTAAATTTGAATTTAATTCATTGCAAACATAGGTTAAAGTTATACCTTCAGGAAGTAATTTATGATACATTTCAATTCAAATTGGCAACATTAAAATGAAAAACACCTTGCTCAAGTTACCATTTGAGATATTTTATTGTCAACAACAAAAAACTGTTCGGCACAAGTCACATTAATGCAAATAAAATTACATAGGAAAATTTCCATTGAATGAGGAATGGTTGATATTAAGGAGCTAAAAAATATGATTTCCTTTTCAATATTGTCATTTGAACAGCCTGTCATTTACTATTTGATTGGAATATTAGCTCATTTGCATATTTTGCTACATTTGACAACAGCCGAGGCTCATGACACATGTGATTGAAAAGACACACTGAAATGTATTTGTTAGTCAATCATGATGAATATACATCTTTCCCATTTAAATGTGAGGATGAGGATGCTTCCTGCTGAATGCAACACGTTGCTTACAGCCATGTCTTCTCTTCAGAGGCCCAAAACCTCAAAAAACGTTGATAAAAGTAATTCAATATAATTTGATCCAATCATATATATTTCATGGTAAATCATGAATAGAGACAAAAACTAAAATAATTAGTGTTAACTTAATCCCCTCCTTTACAATTACTTAACACATAGCCATTATCAACTGTACAATCAAATTTTATGCTGAAATAGAATTCAAACATGGTAAGATTGCACAATGATTTACTGCCTCAGTAAAGGAAAAGAGCATAGTTTCCAGTGAATGTGAATAATATTCTACCCTCACACCAAGTTGGCTGGTGGACCAGTATACCAACAAAAAAAAACACTTTAATATAACCACTTTTAGTGAGGTAATCAAATGGCACACAAAACACACCTTCTACAAGCAGGCCTTTTTCTCTGCACAATTTTGAAATTGTCCCTGAGCTAGCATGCTATGAGGTAGAAAACAACCAAACAAAGTATTCTACATCTCCTAATGGTAAACATTTTAAATAAATAAATTAATGTGTTTGGTTGCTTCCCTTCTGTTCATAACAATTATTAAAGAATTGGTGGCCAAGCATAGGATATCATTCAGTGTCCAATATGTTTGTTAGCTTAGCACTTGTAAAACAGGCTAAAAAAAAAACAAGAGAAAAAACAGGCTAAGAGAGGGTCTGAACCTGGATTATCATTTAAAAAATGTTGTGAACAACTAGAAGTTAGCACATTTTACAGGCAAGTTTGGAGGGGAAAATGGGTACACAAGGTTCCATATTGCACACACCTTCATAAAAACAGTCCTCTTATCTACCTACTACAAAATCAAATGCCCATCCATATCCTCCATTTACAAAGACAGAGGAATCATGTTGGTCCCAATGTGGACCTCATCCAGTGTTCCTCGTCTCCGTTGAGGTCGATCCGATGTAGAGTGTTTCAATCAGGGCAGTGGGCCCGGGATCGGGCGCAGCCTACAGCCATGTGGGGTCCTGCGTGGGTTCTACCAGTGTCTCGAGTCCACCAGCTCGGGACGTAGGCTCACTTTCTTTAGCGTCTCGTAGCCCACCACCATCACAATAGCGGTGGGCGCCGAGGAAATGATTCGGGCCGAGAGCCCTTTGGACATCCCCCAAGCGCCCTCCTCTGCGATCAGCTGTTTGAAGGTCTCCACGATGGATGACCTGCCTTCCACCTAGCGGACGTACAACAATGCCACTTTATGAGCAGAAACAGTACTGCATTTTATGTATTTATTTGCATAGTGATGCAAGGCCAAAATACTGAGCTCCGGATGCCTGCATAATAAATATATATATATAGCTTGCTATGCCTAATTTCCAAATAGGTCTCATCGTGGGACAAAAACAGGTGTCTCTTATAACAAGGGTCTGCTCTTTTTATGTTCCAGGGCACTGAAAGTAGAGTTATAGCCCATAACCACATGCACTTCAAGACGGATATTCGCCGAATCAGCCCCTCCGGAGTTTGACCGGGTAGGCCCCTAGGGTAAAGTTTGGAGTATCAGAAAGATGGAGATTTCACACAAGCGAGCGGGCGCATTGCTGACATTTTGATAAAGTTTCCATCATGCAAATGTAGCTGCTGCATACTTTTCTCTTCTTGCCTGTATTTTGTGTTCTACTTTCCACACTTCTGTCGATATTGCGCCTATGTCCAAATAAATTAAGTGTTGATATCACCGCAAAAAGAGTCAGCATTACAGAGTAGGCAGCCTCATACACGATCTTCGATGTGTTAAAAACATACACAGCTACTTCCGTTGCATACCGTTGCCTTATGGCAACGGTATTTATGTAGTATTTTCGATATGTGTAAACACGACTGATGCAGCTTATCTCCAGCTGTGGGTTGCATGTGTGAAAGGGCAACTCTGGATCATTTCATGACACGATTCTCCAAAGATGATGCAGAGTTCATGTGTGAAAGGCCTATTACCTTCACTATTTCACCCTTCTACCAGTGCCCTGGTAAATAAAAGGAACAGACTTATAAGAGACACCTTTGTCTGTCGCATGATGACACCCATTGTGAAATGGGTCTGTTGACCATCAATCCCTCGAAAGTCACAGACGCCCCTACCTGCACTCTGGCTCTGACCACATCCATGGGGTTGGTGACAGTAGAGGCAGTGGCAGCAGCTAGTGGCCCAGCCACGGCCTGCAGTAGTAGGTGAGGGCAGTCGGTAGGGGCCCACTTGGAAAGCTGTTCTGTTAAACAAAGACATGTATTTATTGTTTGTGTCTTATGAAAGTGTATTGGATTAACATATTTCTACGCTATTATTACTATTATTATACATTATTAACAACTATAATGCTTACCAGCATAAAAATGGTAAAAAGGCCACCAGACAGCACTATTTGGGATGTAAGTGAGCAGGGAAGCCACGTATCCCCTGTAGAAGCCCCGGAATCCATCAGCAGCAAAAATCTGTGAGATGATGTCCCTGGTTTGGCCAAACATCCTCTTGGACATGCCCTCCCGAACCTTGGCCTCCAGCTGGAAGCGGGTGGGGTGCCCCTCCTGGCCCTGCATCATCAGCTGCTGGGAGACCACGTCTATTGGCACAGTGATGCTCTGCGCCACCAGGGAGGCGGAGCCGCCGGCGACCAATGACTTCAACGTGTTGTCACTGGAATAGTTAGAGACGTACTTCCTCACCAGTTCGTAGGTGGTGATGTAGGCCTGGCCTGAGATCAGTGTGAAGGAGTTGACCATGAAGCCACGATACAGACCCCGCACACCTTCTCTTTTGAGAATCTTAAAGAAGGCGTCGAAGGTGCCACTGTAAAGGGATTTGCCCTTCTGGACCTGCAGCCGGGTACGGATGAGTGTGGCAGGGTAGACAGTGGCCCGGATGGACATAGTCATGAACACCCCAAAGGAGTAGAATTTTCTTTTGTCCAGATCCTCCCATTCTATGATTGGGATGTTTCTCTTCTGCTGCATCCTTCCCCCTCTGAAAGACCCACATCAGAGTTAACCTTTAATATTAGAAATACATTTGGTCAGTGCCTTAAGACTTTTTTTTTTTTTAATTGTCATGTCTTTACAATGCGTGTGTGCTATGGTTTCAATTGCATGTTTGCCATGCCAAAGCTAGCAGAGTTACAAAGGTCAAACCAATCGGGGAATTAAATATTGATCAAAGCGGTTTGGCGTTGTACATGTAAGTATTGCATTGCGTGTCATCATAATTAAGCGCCATGAATACTGAAATGAAAATAAGCCGAATGTCAAACAACTAGCCAAATCGCCAAAACAATGCGACAGGTTAGAGGACTCGATGTCCCGGACAGATGTAACGTTACTGGCACCCGATTCGTCGATAAAGTAAAAATTAACAGGGGATTCAAATAAACAAGGGGCGCACTAAGAAACACTGGATTTCACTTTAAATGCCTTATTTTCGCTTGTTGGCAATTACCGGAGCTAAATTAGCATTGCACTAAGCTAGCTCCCGATTGTCAACATTAGCTGTTTAGTATGAACCAGCTTTAGCATAAACCCTTACCTTATATCAGATTTGTTTTACGTCAAACTAATACGCATCGCATTGCCCACTTCCAATTTCGTGCAAACGAACTAAAATAGTTTCGTTTGGCAAGGTAGTTTTAAGCGAAGGGTAGAAGCAGCCGGCAGGAGTTACGGTCAACCCGGACAGTAGTAGTTTCTGCCCACATACCTTCCGGTTTCATTGAGTTCTTCACGTATTCTGCGTTCAACTTGTTTAAATGCCGCCTCTTTTGAGGCTATCGTCGAGGCGTTAAGAGTTTATCGTTTGGATTTTAAATTAACAGTTCTCCAGATAGTTTGACAGGTGACCGAGATTGGTAAAACGTAATAAAAAAAATGTAATATCTATTGTCCAGTAACACATGCGTATCGAATTGATGCATTATCAATATTAGTTAAATATATTTGTATAGTATATATGCATAAGACCATGATGGAATAGTTTTACTGTATGGATGACCTCCTAATTGTAAATTAATTCAAGTTAAATAATATTACCATAACAGCCAAACAATTCCCGTTTTTCAACAACATTTTATTGTTCACATTTGGCAATGTCAAGTTCAGAAAACAGCCAGCCCTAAAATGCAGTTTCTGCAGTACAAAATACAAATATTGTGTATTTGACAATCAGCTCCATGACAACCCTCTGCCGGCTGGATAAAACTTGCCTCAGGAACTGGTAGGTTCTGTGAAATAAATGGAGGGAATAACATTAATACCAAGTCATGGATGTGGACCAACATAATTATATTGAATGCATATTTAAATGTTTAAATGTGGGTTTAAATGTGGTCGATAGGGTTTAAATGTGGTCGAGAGGGGTTTACATGTTTAAATGTGGTTGATAGGGTTTACATGTTTAAATGTGGTCGATAGTGTTTGAGTGTGGTCGCTAGTGTTTACATGTGGTCGATAGTGTTTAAATGTGGTCGATAGTGTGTAGGTGTGGGCGAGAGTGTTTGGATGTGGTCGATAGGGTTTACATGTTTAAATGTGGTCGATAGTGTTTAATTGTAGTCGATAGTGTTTACATGTTTAATTGTAGTCGATAGGGTTTACATGTTTAAATGTGGTCGATAGTGTTTACATGTGGTCGATAGTGTTTACATGTGGTCCATAGGGTTTACATGTGGTCCATAGGGTTTAAATGTGGTCGATAGTGTTTAAATGTGGTCGATAGTGTTTAAATGTGGTCGATATTGTTTAAATGTGATCGACAGTGTTTAAATATGGTCGATAGTGTTTAAATATGTTCTTTTCACTCACTCTCCACCTCATCCCTAACTCTCCACCTCAAGCTGGTGTGTAGTGAGCGTTCTGGCACCGATTGGCTGCCGTGCATCACCCAAGTGGGTGCTACATATTGGTGGTGGTTAGTGAGGTCCCCCCTTCACTTTAGGCGTCTTTGAGTGTTATTAATTATTATTATTATTCATGTTTTCATGTTTAACATCTGTTTTCCTTTTATTCCTAGTCTGTTTTACAGTTTTGAATGATGACTATATGTTCTGTAAGGTGACCTTGGGTGTCTTGAAAGGCGCCTCTAAATTAAATGTATTATTATTATTATATTATACCTTCCGTCTGCAGTGCTTTGTGCCTTCCGTGTCTGTAGAACCAGCATGATGTTCTACAATTGCCAGGTCCGAACAACCTTGAAAGTGGAAGGGTAAAAGCTTGCTTTAAAATACAATCCAAAACTCTTGGGAGGATACAAATGTGGTACATCCAAATAAGTTACAGCATTTTGACTACCATATCCAGTTGGTCTCAGAATATGTATGGTTATACAGTTGTTCACAAGGATGCATGTTTATTCATCAGACTAGTCATCGTGTTTTAAAACAAACGCAGGTTTACAATCATTTTTAATGGAATTAGTAAGAGATCCGGCATCTTATCCATCTAGCACTCTATGGTCATCACTGGATTGTCTCCTGGGGTGAATAAAATAATTTAATTTTTCTATCTAAAAATACACATTTGTATTAGTATAAATTACTGCCAGTTTTGACCTTGCAAATATGTGAAATTATTCTAATTTGATCAGCAGCTGATTAAATCATGGTTGGTCTCAGGAGGTTGTAGGGTTATCCATCACTCGTTCAGCGTGGTGTATGTTTTTTCATCACAGAACAGACCATACCAAGAGTGATAATTATACTATATGCATCAGCTGGACATTACCTGTGGACCAGCTGGATCGACGATGCGAGCCTCACACAAAATGTCAGCATCTTTGGCTGTGGTGAAACAATTGATGAAGAGATTAGTAAAAACACTGGATGGAAAGTGACCTTGATTTGAAATTAACACTTTGCCTCCGTCGTCAAAAAGTTTTTTTTGACAATTTCTACAAAAGCTTAAGTTTTACAAGTGACTATAATGGTCGTTGCCATTTGAAGGCCTCAGAAAGCAATGGGTTATACATCACTAGTTCAGCGTGGTGCATGTTTTTTCATCACAGACCATAGAACTTCTTAAGAGGGATAGTTATTATATAATAAGCTGGACGTTACCTGTGGACCAGCTGGATCGACGATACGAGCTTCACACAAAATGTCTGCATCTTTGGCTGTGGTGAAACAATTGATGAAGAGATTAGTGAAAACAGTGGATGGAAAGTGACCTTAATGCCAAATTAACATTTTGCCTCTGTCGTCAACAAGGGTATTTTGACAATTTCTACAAAACTGAAGTTCTACAAGTGACTATAATGGTCGTTGCCATTTGAAGGCCTCAGAAAGCAATGGGTTATACATCACTGGTTCAGCGTGGTGCATGTTTTTTCATCACAGACCATAGCACTTCTTAAGAGCGATAGTTATTATATAATAAGATGGATGTTACCTGTGGACCAGCTGGATCGACGATGCGAGCCTCACACAAAATGTCAGCATCTTTGGCTGTGGTGAAACAATTGATGAAGAGATTAGTAAAAACACTGGATGGAAAGTGACCTTGATTTGAAATGAACACTTTGCCTCTGTCGTCAACAAGGGTATTTTGACAATTTCTACAAAAGCTCAAGTTTGACAAGTGACTATAATGGTCGTTGCCATTTGAAGGCCTCAGAAAGCAATGGGTTATACATCACTAGTTCAGCGTGGTGCATGTTTTTTCATCACAGACCATAGAACTTCTTAAGAGGGATAGTTATTATATAATAAGCTGGACGTTACCTGTGGACCAGCTGGATCGACAAAACGGGCTTCACACAAAATGTCTGCATCTTTGGCTGTGGTGAAACAATTGATGAAGAGATTAGTGAAAACAGTGGATGGAAAGTGACCTTAATGTCAAATTAACATTTTGCCTCTGACGTCAACAAGGGTATTTTGACAATTTCTACAAAAGCTTAAGTTTGACAAGTGACTACAATGGTCGTTGCCATTTGAAGGCCTCAGAAAGCAATGGGTTATACATCACTGGTTCAGCGTGGTGCATGTTTTTTCATCACAGACCATAGAACTTCTTAAGAGGGATAGTTATTATATAATAAGCTGGACGTTACCTGTGGACCAGCTGGATCGAAGATACGAGCTTCACACAAAATGTCTGCATCTTTGGCTGTGGTGAAACAATTGATGAAGAGATTAGTGAAAACAGTGGATGGAAAGTGACCTTAATGCCAAATTAACATTTTGCCTCTGTTGTCAACAAGGGTATTTTGACAATTTCTACAAAACTGAAGTTCTACAAGTGACTATAATGGTCGTTGCCATTTGAAGGCCTCAGAAAGCAATGGGTTATACATCACTGGTTCAGCGTGGTGCATGTTTTTTCATCACAGACCATAGCACTTCTTAAGAGCGATAGTTATTATATAATAAGATGGATGTTACCTGTGGACCAGCTGGATCGACGATGCGAGCCTCACACAAAATGTCAGCATCTTTGGCTGTGGTGAAACAATTGATGAAGAGATTAGCAAAAACACTGGATGGAAAGTGACCTTGATTTGAAATGAACACTTTGCCTCTGTCGTCAACAAGGGTATTTTGACAATTTCTACAAAAGCTCAAGTTTGACAAGTGACTATAATGGTCGTTGCCATTTGAAGGCCTCAGAAAGCAATGGGTTATACATCACTAGTTCAGCGTGGTGCATGTTTTTTCATCACAGACCATAGAACTTCTTAAGAGGGATAGTTATTATATAATAAGATGGATGTTACCTGTGGACCAGCTGGATCGACAATACGGGCTTCACACAAAATGTCTGCATCTTTGGCTGTGGTGAAACAATTGAGGAGATTAGTGAAAACAGTGGATGGAAAGTGACCTTAATGCCAAATTAACATTTCGCCTCTGTCGTCAACAAGGGTATTTTGACAATTTCTACAAAAGCTTAAGTTTTACAAGTGACTATAATGGTCGTTGCCATTTGAAGGCCTCAGAAAGCAATGGGTTATACATCACTGGTTCAGCGTGGTGCATGTTTTTTCATCACAGACCATAGCACTTCTTAAGAGGGATAGTTATTATATAATAAGCTGGACGTTACCTGTGGACCAGCTGGATCGACGATACGAGCTTCACACAAAATGTCTGCATCTTTGGCTGTGGTGAAACAATTGATGAAGAGATTAGTGAAAACAGTGGATGGAAAGTGACCTTAATGCCAAATTAACATTTTGCCTCTGTTGTCAACAAGGGTATTTTGACAATTTCTACAAAACTGAAGTTCTACAAGTGACTATAATGGTCGTTGCCATTTGAAGGCCTCAGAAAGCAATGGGTTATACATCACTGGTTCAGCGTGGTGCATGTTTTTTCATCACAGACCATAGCACTTCTTAAGAGCGATAGTTATTATATAATAAGATGGATGTTACCTGTGGACCAGCTGGATCGACGATGCAAGCCTCACACAAAATGTCAGCATCTTTGGTTGTGGTGAAACAATTGATGAAGAGATTAGCAAAAACACTGGATGGAAAGTGACCTTGATTTGAAATGAACACTTTGCCTCTGTCGTCAACAAGGGTATTTTGACAATTTCTACAAAAGCTCAAGTTTGACAAGTGACTATAATGGTCGTTGCCATTTGAAGGCCTCAGAAAGCAATGGGTTATACATCACTAGTTCAGCGTGGTGCATGTTTTTTCATCACAGACCATAGAACTTCTTAAGAGGGATAGTTATTATATAATAAGATGGATGTTACCTGTGGACCAGCTGGATCGACAATACGGGCTTCACACAAAATGTCTGCATCTTTGGCTGTGGTGAAACAATTGAGGAGATTAGTGAAAACAGTGGATGGAAAGTGACCTTAATGCCAAATTAACATTTCGCCTCTGTCGTCAACAAGGGTATTTTGACAATTTCTACAAAAGCTTAAGTTTTACAAGTGACTATAATGGTCGTTGCCATTTGAAGGCCTCAGAAAGCAATGGGTTATACATCACTGGTTCAGCGTGGTGCATGTTTTTTCATCACAGACCATAGCACTTCTTAAGAGGGATAGTTATTATATAATAAGCTGGACGTTACCTGTGGACCAGCTGGATCGAAGATACGAGCTTCACACAAAATGTCTGCATCTTTGGCTGTGGTGAAACAATTGATGAAGAGATTAGTGAAAATAGTGAATGGAAAGTGACCTTAATGTCAAATTAACATTTTGCCTCCGTCGTCAAAAAGGGTGTTTTGACAATTTCTACAAAAGCTTAAGTTTTACAAGTGACTATAATGGTCGTTGCCATTTGAAGGCCTCAGAAATCAATGGGTTATACATCACTAGTTCAGCGTGGTGCATGTTTTTTCATCACAGACCATACAAAGTTTTAAGAGCGATTAGTCCAGTAAATAATCATTAGAGCAAGGCTACGTTACCAGATGGGCTTGATCAACGGTACAAGCTTCAGACGGAACGTCTCCAACTCTTTGGCTGCTGTAAAACAATTTGCACAGCAGGATTAGTCTAAACACTTAATTGGAAAGTCCCTTCGACATATTTTATTCCCAAATTGTGAACATGCTAAACATTTGATCGAACGAGGGAATTTGGACTAACGTTAGGACTTGTAATACAACTTGATCAGTAAGGAATAGGTTGTCGTCTCAGATAGTAAGGAGTTATACATCAAGCTCTCAGCGTGGTGCATGTTTTCTCTTCATCGACTCATCACGAAAGGTGGTTGCATAAAGCATATGGTGAATATAATTTTTTTTCTCCTCGGCGTAGACTTGACTGCCTGCATGGGCCATCATGGTTGCTTCATATACTACATCCCAGGATAGTTTACTGGAGGTGTGGGGGGGAAGTCCGTCTCGTTTACTCAGGGTATTTTGCAACATCTATTGCAATTTTAATAACGTTGTAACGAGGTATAGAGACAACACTAAATGTGGTTTGAAACCGCCAACGTACCTCATCTCCACAGCTTTAGGACACGCGGTTGTAGAAGCAGAAGAGGTCGACGGGAAGTGCATCACCTTATATATACGCGAATTTAATAGGCAAAATAAAAGCCCCATTGGACTTCACAAACAAACGACTTCTTAGAAACGAAGTAATCGTACTATTCAATACAAAACAAAAGTAGGCCTATTGAGATATCTGACCTATTATTTTCAAGTAACACTAAGCAATGTACATTTAATATTCATTTTTACAAAGGCACATTTCTCGCATCCTTTGACGACCCCCAAGCGGTAGATGGCGCTGCTCTGTATCAGAGTCACCAACATCGGACAAGCATGCGTTGCGTTCAGGTTGAGTTGGATGCATTCTGGGATCAAAACGTGAGAAATGCAGGTGATAACCCCCCTATGCGACATGTCACATGACTTAGCGGAAAACTAGCGGGAGTTGTTGAATGGTGTTGGTGTGGGTGCAATACAATGTAAAGCTTGTTGTTTGTTTTCGGGCAGGTATGCTAAAGGGGCTTATGTAGCTAACAATAAACAACGATTAGCCAATGTCATGACTCATGACACAATCACAAAGACGAACAGGAACGCTATAAGTGCTCCGAGACCGGGAATGGCGTCAAAAGCAACTCGGAAGGCTAGCGTCCGAGGTTCCATGAACTCACCAATAGGCTTGTTTTTGATGAGGCATGCGGCCAGAGCTGCGGCTTCGTTTGACATGCGTCAGAATGCATTCTGAAGCTGTGTTCGAAATCGTTCCCTATACACTCAGTTTAGAATAGCATAGTAATGGATGTCTTATCACTATCGGGGATTTTAAATTTGATTTTAATGAAAGCACAGCAGGAGAGAGATTTTCTCTGCCTGCTCCTTCAATTAAGAAGGAGGAGGACAGCGCAGCAACGTCAATTTCTCGTCAGATCTTTATATTCACCCCCAGCTCCGCCACAAACAAGAGGAATTTGGATGCGAGTCCGCAGCCAAGACTGGTGGGAGAGAGTGGTCTTACGGGAATTTAGTGACCAGGAATCCTCGAAGGTCCAATTGCGAACTACTGCAGCTGCCATCTCTCTAAGTTAAGAAGTATTTTAACATTCAGCCTGCAAAAGTAGTAGTAGTAGCCTACTAATTTACAGTTATCTCGGACGTGCGCGGACACTACGATACGCGAACACGTCATTAATAAACACCCATTTCCCGTCGCTTAGCAACCGGACACGCTTACCGGACTACTTTAACGGAGTGATAAAAAAAGTCGTGAATCAGGCAATAAATCCACTTTATGGATTTGTGTAATCCAGGGCATATAAAGACTGGGACCAGAAAATAATGACTTTCTCTCCATTGAAACCCATTCATATTTTTCGATCTCATAGGTCCCATGGGCTCTACCGGAAGGGGCGTGACCTCGCCACTCTAGCGTGGGTACCAGAATAATTACTTTCTCTCCATTGAAACCTTCAAGGGAGAGAAAGTAATTATTTTCTGGTCCCAGTAACATATAATTGTCATATTTAAGGAAAGATGTTCCACTTATAAACCTGAACTGCAGCCTCATTCACATGGTCAAAATGTCTATCGATAAGCACACAATATCAAGAAAACTCAAGGCACACTTTCTTGTGAATTAAGCGCTTTCTTCAAAACATATACCTGAAAAATCTTTGAAATTCTGGGGAAATTAAACATTTGTAGTCAAGAACACTAAAGGAAGAAATATAAATATGACAGAGTTAATTATGAAGGAAAAATGCTTAATGAGGAAGTTTCCCTTAATGCCATACAGTGTCTTGGCAGTGCGATTCTTGGAAACTAATAGGCCGGATTGTTGATTGCCTGATGAATTTCAGGTGCGGTTCAATGTTGTGTTTCTCAAATGAGTGGCGATGAGAACTCTCAACCTAATGATCACCGGTATACGGCATTATCCCGTTGAGCCCCTGACATTCCTGAACTGCATGCAGCCTCATTCACATAGTGAAAATGTCGATTGATAAGCACACAACATCAAAAAAACTCCTAGCACACATTTCACTAGAGAATTAAGGGCTTTCTTAAAAGAGTACAGGTCTGAAAATTTGCACTGTTAATGGTATCCACCTAATGAAAGCCGTATGGTAGTTATACAATAACAAAATGGTTGTATTGGCAAAATGGGTTAAGACTATGGACGTTTGGCTTTTCTATGAAATTGTGGGAAAAGTAAACATTTTTAGAGCAGAAGACCAGGTTGAAAAAGATGCATCTGATTTTAGAGATTAATATGATGAAAGAATTTTGAGTCCAGGTCAATCTCGTAAGGAGAAATAAGGCTAGTTCATATTTTTTTTTAAATAGCGCCACCGTTGGGTGCAGTACAACAATTTGGGTTTATTAGTAGTCGGGGGGTATTGGTATCCACCTAATAATAGTCATACGTTTTTTATACAATAACAAAATGGTTATGTAAGAAAAATGGGCTATCTGCTCAATCTTTATTGGCCAATATTTCTCAAATGGAACTAAGTAAAACAAATTCTGTTCCATGATTTTTGTGAGGCTTGGTCTAAAGATTTTATGTGGCGATTTTGGTGAATTTTTGATTATTTTTGTAGCCTGTGAATCGTTTTCTCATGTTTACCTTTAATGTGAAATTGTGGGAAAAGTATACATTTTAAGAACAGAAGACCAGGGTGAAAAAGATCCGTCTGATTCTAGAGATTAATATTCTGAAAGAATTTTGAGTCCAGGTCAATCTGGTGAGGAGAAATAAGACTAATTCATGATGTTTTTTTAAAATAGCGCCACCTTTGGGTGCAGTACCACAAAATTAGGGTTTATGAGTAGAGGGGGTTATTGGTAACCATACCTGAAAAATTCAAAGAGTTTTCGACTTGCGGTATAGGCTGCAGTAGGCCTATCGACTATTACAGAATTTGAGGAAAAAAAAAACCTTACAGAAACAATAGGTTATAAAAATGTAATCTCTCTGCAGTCATCCATCGTAACGTAACAATTGTTTTCGGGGTTACAGACAGCCTTTCTATCCCAAATGAAAACAATTATAAACAAGATTGTATTCTATGTCACTTAACAGACTTATTTAGATCATAAGATGTCATAAACTGCAAATGTTTACAATTCTACAATCTACTATTTACATGTGGCAAAGTCACGTTCCGTCACTTGGTGGTGCTATTGAACCAAATAGCGAGAACTGTAAAAATCGTCAAGTTGCCATAGACAGAAACTAACACCCACCCACCCATCATCACAATAATACAAAGATTGAATACTTCCAGTTATTAGAATGGGGAGATAGAGAGTAGCCTACATGTTCAAATGTATGAAAACATTATGTAATACAGCAATTTAAGTTCGAAAAATCAACCTGATAGGGTCATGGTTACAATATTTTAGAACTGCAGACTGACCCAAGCTGCTGACCAATTTATTTCCAATGCGTGCCCTGCGAGTAGGCTAGTCTTATCTCGCCTTCATTAAGATGAGGCAAGGTTTACTACTTCGGAAATCGTCCTACATTCTTCCTGCTGACCATTTGTCATCTCTCTCTACCCAGGACCAGGTGTCCCTCGCAATTAGGCGGTCAAAACCTCACAAAACATCAGTGTGCGGCAAAAAGGAATGGAGAAAACTATTGAATTGGAATTAAGTGTAGGCCTACCGACTAGATAAGATTGACCCGCCTACCAGCTATCACATCTTCAGGGCGCATTCCGTTGTCCGTTGGTAATAAAAAATAACAATCATTATTCTGGAATTGGTCTTAATATTAATTTATGTGTATATATATATACATATATGTATATATACATATATATATATACACAGTATATATCTCTAGGCCTACATCTATATGTATTTTACAGTAGGCTATTTGTAAACCATCACCATTGGCAAACATTAAAAGCAGAAAATATCCTATATGGTGCTATTGAAATAATAATGGGTTATTAACATTGCATTTATTATTTTACAACGAAAAACAAAATATTAAATTAAACAAATGGTTTTTCAATACGGTGTACATTCTCAATGTTGAGATGAGGTAATGACAGAGGTCAATGTATTAAATAATTAAAATCCCAACGCGTTTTAAGAGCAAATAGCAGGTGGCGTTCCGGACAATGACTGAGCATGTGCCTTATCACAGAGGGATGGGTGCTGGTTGTCGTGTTGCAACTCTGTCGGTGGTCATGTCTCCATATTCACGCCAGCTGCTGCCGGCTCGCCACACATCATGCTATTGGCCTGAGGGTAAATGGTCGTGTTCAACATTCAAGGTTTTTTTTTTTTAAGAATGGCTTCTCCTTTTGAGGTAATGTTGGATGTTTACCCGCGTTTTGAAGTATTGGCTACTTTTTTCTTTGCGACTATGAACTGGCTCCCCTTGAACCTTCCAGACCTGGTCGAGGATGAAGCCTCAAACAGATCCACTATATTGTTCTAACAATATGGTGGATCCTCAGTATGCTGTGTAAGTCCACTACTTCTAGACACATAGCACAAATGCCCATCGCACCTTGACGCAGACAGGATATACAGAGTCAAACAACATCTGTATTGGCCCATCTGAGAAAAGTTTCCCAGCTAAATGTAATCGTTAAATATATTTTATTGGTTATCATTTCTTATTCACTATGGGTCCATATTGTATTTAGGATCATATTTGGATAGTTTAAATCAATATAAATCAACAACACTGATTCATTAAAAGGCTGAAAGCAGTGAGGTCATGGTGTTCACATGAGCTCTCTTGCTCGTGTGTTTGTGTGTGTGTATGTTAGTGTGTATGTGTCCGCGTGTGTGTGTGTGTGTGTGTGTGTGTGTGTGTGTGTGTGTGTGTGTGTGTGTGTGTGTGTGTGTGTGTGTGTGTGTGTGTGTGTGTGTGTGTGTGTGTGTGTGTGTGTGGGCGGTGGGAGGATCTACCAGACTGAACCATCTCTAGATACCCCCTAAATGAAATGTAAGAGCAGGCCTAATACTAGCTGCTTGTGGACAATACCACATAAGGATTCCAATTCATATGGGGCTGTTGAATTAATTAACTTAAGAATGAACACATGATTTAAGATAATAATGCAAACATCTCAACAAAAAACATTTCTGATAAGTATTTTTATTTTTCTGAATTTTGTTGTCCCAATTCTTCACAAACACTATACAGACATCCCAAGTCAGGACATTTTAAATATCGGAACCAGAGACCGAGAGACCCACTGATGTTCAGTGTGATTGTTGAGAGGGTGAGAGAGAGCGGGTTAGGGGGTGAGATAGAGAGAGAGAGAGAGTGAGAGAGAGAGAATGTAATCTGTTGCAGTGTAAACACGGCCCCAGTAAAGCACAGGAATGTCTCTGCAGTGGGAGCTGGAGGACGAGGTCAATTGGGGGCCAAGGCAGGTGGTATACATCAGAACCAGGATCTGACGTCTCAGCGTTAACTTATCAAAACAAGAGGCGGTGTGCCTGTCTGACTGCTATGCAATGAAAGCAGGGAGGAAGAGGAGGAGGCGAAGGAGGAGGCGGAGGAGGAGGAGGAGGAGGAGGAAGAAGAAGGAGAAAGAAGGGAGGGAGGAAGGAAGGAACGGAAAAATGGAGGAACGGAGACATGAACCCGGGGGAGCGTCCATTCTCGGCAAGGCAGCCGCCACTCCCCCATCCCCCAACAACCCGAACACCCCCATCACCCACTTCCATAGGGGAAAACCACCAGTTAGCATATAAAGTTAAACACGACGAGGGAGTGTTTCCATCTCAAACGCGCGGATGTTGGCACTGGTCCTGGGCAGCTGGAGGCACCAGAAACAGATAGAGCGTAGAATGACCAGTCGGGGGTGAGAAATTGTTCATTTCACACAAGTGCCTGACTAGTTTTCTATGGACCTTTATGGATCCAGCTGGCTAATGAACCACAGATAAATAGCACAGGGGGTTTCAGCTTCCTGTCTGTTGCTGTGAACTCGATACTAGGTCAAATATGTATTCAAAAATATATTGATGAATATTAATTCAATATTCTTAAGTTCAAGTAATATTTCATACTACATACAACAATCTTTTCGTCATTACTCCAAGTCAGAAAGGGTTATTCACAGGAGCATGCTGTTGGATTCTCAAAATGAGAGGCTCGGTTCGCTTTCAACTGCACCGTAAATGGAACCATGGATTAATGTAGAAGTAACCAATAATTAACTGTCCTGCTAATATGACTTATGATGGAAACATATTCTTCTTGTTGTGGCAATTGCACCAAATGACACAGTCACGCTGTATAAACCAGGACATTACAGAAGCATGCCTTTTTCTCACTGTGTCTTCGGCCCAGGAGGTTTGTAAGGCACAGTAACTGTACCATAGCAGAAAGTAGGTCTAACTTCAAACTTGGTCACGTCTTCCCCTCAGTAGGTTGGGGGGGAGGGGGGGGGGGTGGTCAATATTGCTAATGGCTATTTATGTAAGGACCGCTGCTCCTATCATTCCTTTCTTCCGTTGTTTTTATCCTCCTGTCTCTCCAGAGGTACTGGTCTGTCTCGCTTCGGATCAATGGCTGCTTGTCACAGGCGTACCAAATAAGGTGTTGGAGCATTGCTTTTAATTGTGTGGAGAGGCAATACAGGGGTTTTGGGAAGAGGGGAAGGAGAGTGAGAAATAGAGAGCGAGAGAAGAAGAGGATGAGAGAGAGTTTCGAGGGGTCATAGTAACTCATATTTGTTTTGCAGCCCATGTCAAACCATTCCACACTCCTATTAATAAACACAGCTCAGTGTTATGCATTTTCCACTACCAAAGGTCCAAAGCATACATTGTGCAAACATAATAAAGATTGATTTTATTATATACACAAACACACATACACACACACACACACACACACAAACCCCCCCCAAAAAACACACAAACCCCCCCTCCCCCCCACGCACACACACACACACACAAATACACACACACGTACACAAAATCATACTAACAGACATTGTCAACACCCTAATATTGTTTCATTTAAAATAAATAAATAACATGTTTTACAAATCTTTTTTGTTGCTTATGTCTTATCATAATATTAATTAATTAATGCATTACAATGATATTAATTGATATGAGGAATATGCAAACACGGGTGTTGCTTCTATACTATAATGTAATATATTTGCTAGCATTACCTTTACTAAATAGGATGCTTAAGATGAATCCATGGGTTTTATGTGATTTTAAATGTGGATTTTAATAAATGTGAGGCTTTTGTGTTTTTGTCATGCCAGAAGATTGTTTCTCTGTTTGCTGGGTTGCTTGGAGGTTTGCGTTTTCTTTACCAGCTTTTTCATGCTTCATGATTTCATGGTTGAAATGACTTCAGAACTCTGTGTTAAGCATCTGATGACAGAAAGATCATGAATGTGGCGGGAATCCTTAAAGGGGACATATTATACCACCAGGTGTGAGTGTGAAAATCTGCCCCTTCTGACATCACTAGTGGGCGTGTGCACCGAGATGTGTGCTGAATAGATCAGTCTACCAGCCTACCCAGTGGACTGAGGTAAACGTTGCTCATCTATCCAGCACAGATCTAGGTGGCCACGCCCACTAGTGATGTCAGAAGGGGCAGATTTTCGAAAGGGCCTGTAAGGGCTCATCACACTCACACCTGGTGATATAATATGTCCCCTTTAAACAGTAGTCAACTTCCTAATCCGTTTTTTTAATAAAACTTTGACGTACGTCACATTTTTCCCATCTCTCGAATGAAGATACGGGCAAATACATTGTCAACCAGAACCAGATCGGTATCAGAATTGCTGTTATTACATAAGTACACAAGAGTACAATTATTATGCTTGGTCCCCCAACACGCATATAGCAGCAACAATACAATATGAAGTAAATAGATATTTTAAAATAAATAAAAGAGGTAAAAATACAGAAATGTAAATTGCTCAAGTGGTAGTGGTACCAGCCACGGTTGATTGTAGTGCAAAATACAGTGCAGTGCTAAAATGTTGTGAAATTAAAGTAAATAATGCAGTAAATATGTATGTAAATGGACTCTTGTTGGGTTGGTTTGATCGTTGTGGATTCCCCCAGGAGTCTGACTGCTTGGGGGGAAAAACTTTTCCTCATCCCTTGGGTTTGGCCCCCGAGGCTTCGGTACCGTCTCCCCTATGGCAATAGCTCAAAGAGTTTGTGGCTGGGGTGGCTGCGGCCCTTGATGATTCTAAGGGCCTTTCTGACACACGTGTCCTGAATGGAGCTGATCCTCTCAGCTGTCCGCACTACCCTTTGCAGCGCTTTGCGGCATTGAGCAGTGCAGTTCCCGTACCAGGCTGTGATGCATCCTGTTAAGATGCTCTCCGTTGTGCCTCTGAAGAAGGCCCTCAGGATCTTGGGCCCCAAACCAAACTTTTTCAGCCGCCTAAGGTGAACTAGGCGTTGCTGTGCTTTTTTCACCACCTGGTTGATGTGGTCCTCCCAGGTGAGGTCTTTGGTGATGTGGACCCCCAGGTACTGCTGTCTACTCCCTCCACAGCAGCCCCAATGGTGTCGATGGGGTCTGGAGTCTGTCTCTTCCTCCTGTAGTCCACCACAAGCTCCGTGGTTTTGTCGGCGTTGAGAGCGAGGTTGTTGTCCTGGCAGTACTGAGCCAGGCGATCGCCCTCGCTCCTGTAGGCCGTCTCATCTCCATCAGTGATCAGGCCGATCACTGTCGTCTCATCTGTGACCTTGTTCACTGTGTTGGAGCTGTGTGTAGCCGCGGAGCCCTGGGTGTACAGGGAGTAGAGGAGGGGGCTTAGGACACAGCCCTGGGGGGCTCCTGTGCTTTTAGGGGGGGGGGGAGATCTTGGAACCACCTGTTTCCAATCCAACAGGAAGTCAAGGATCCAGTTGCATAGGCAGGGATCAATGCCTAGGTGCTGTCGAGTCTGGAGGGGACTATGGTTTTGAATGCAGAACTATAATCCACGAACAGCATCCTCACATAGGAGTTCCTCTTGTCAAGGCGGGTGAGGGCTGAGTGGAGTGCTGTGGTAATGGCGTCGTCTGTCGATCTGTTGTGTCGGTAGGCAAATTGGTGAGAGTCCAGGGTGGGTGGCAGCATTCTGCAGATCAGCACCTTGATGAGCTTCTCGAAGCATTTGCTCACTTTCGGGGTGACAGGTCGCCAGTCCTTTGGGCTTGTTACCTTGCTCTTCTTTGGTACTGGGATGATGACTAAAGACTTGGAGCAGGTGGGCACTATCCCCGTGGAGAGGGAGAGGTTGAAAATGTTTGACTACACCAGCCAGTTGGTCCGCACATGCTTTGAGCGCCCGGCCTGGTATCCCATACGACCCGGCCGCTTTGCGGATGTTGATGCGTTCGAATATGACACGCACATCCTCCTCTGCGATGACCAGAGCGCTGGCTGTGTCCTCTTTGGAGGAGGTTCTCTCTAGGAGGTTGCTTGGGCTCAGCTCAAAGTGGGCGTAGAAGCATATTCAGCTCGTCGAGTAGAGAATAAGTGGAGTCAGCTGTGCAGCTAGGGGTCTCTTTGTAGTCAGAGATTGTGTGTAGTCCCTTCCACACCCAAAGCCCGAAAAGGACTTCTACTAAAGCATGTTCTGCTGTTTGCTCTCTCTTTTGCATAAGGGAGTCTAGAGAATTTCAGAGAAAAGTCAGAGGAGTTTTTTTTCACACACATAAAATAATATTTCTCCTGACCCTTTCTCCCCTTGAGCTGGACATCAGGCTCTGACCAGGCTGACTCCCTACAAATTCAGAAGGCCTTTTTCCGGCAACATTAGTAAACACTGTTTGTGCAATATTGAGTGTTACCCAACATCCCCACCCCGTGGCCCAACCCCCAACACAAGACACATGTACAATTGTGTGCTTATTTCACAAAGGCTTGGGAGCAACTTTAACCAATTAGCAATGTAACCTAACATTTAGGAGCTGACCAAATGGACAGGAGGATCATGTAAGACGGAAAGACAGAAATGATTGTATATCTCGAGTATCTGCTTCGTGTCACTTTTCTGGGTTGCCCAACATAAAGCCATGTATGCCATGTATGTAGGCCATGCACAACTTCGCCAAAAAGTTCTGGAGAAAAATTACTTCTGCACCACGCCCATGTCCATTGTCTCAAACACCGCGTCGTCCACTGCCCCATTTAAAATAAAATCTGCTCCCAGAATCTTTTACATTTTTTAAATAAGAGACGAGAGCCGAGAAACAGTGGGTGGCATCTAAATTATGCAGCTGCAGGCATCCTCTTAGGGGCAAAAGTAGAGTTGGGCTGAGTTGTCATGGCGAACTAGTCATGACAGGCCCGTGTTGGTCTGGGGGGAGCTTTGAGGGGCAGGGCCATGCATTATGAATGGCATTAAGTACGCCTCAGCTGAAAGACTTGTAAGTGGAGGTGATGGAGGCTGACGCGATCACAGTGCGCCATTGGCCGCCTACGGTGGGCGCACCTCACTTTTACCTCCCAAACGTCCCCTCCCCCCCCCCCACAAACACACATACAAGACAAACTGTATTCTCTTTTGGATTTTATTTTTTTGGAAGGGAAGTTAATTTGTTTCTAGGAGATTTTCTTTGTTATTTTGGTTTTGCTAACCCTGAAGCAAAACTACCTGTCAAATAAACACCTTATGTTTTGGACTGCAACAGAAAATCTGGTTTCCCTGGTCACGTTGGGAAAGGGGGAAAAAACTTTTGTGTCACGTCCTCATTACCCCTAGCCTGTGTCGTTACGCACACACACACACACACACACACACACACACACACACACACACACACACACACACACACACACACACACACACACACACACACACACACACACACACACACACACACACACACACACACACACACACACACACACACACCGTGTACCGCTCCAAAAATATCTAGATTTCTGAAGTACTGGTTCTTGATTTTCTAGTTGAGGACATTTTACTGTTTTAGTTAGAAGGAAAAATTATGTATTCACAATTATATAGAAAAGAAAAGCCTATCAAATAAAATTATGTTATTTATTTGTTGAAAGTATATTAAATTAAATCATCTTTGCAGAGTATTATTTTTAATCAAAAAACCAATTGGCAGTGTTCTCTATTATAGATTTGTAGCAAGACTTTCATAAATTTATATCCACAGATCACAAACCTATTATGGTATCTATCGTATATTCACGTTGTAGATTATGACATCAAACATCATGTGTGTTGACATGTGAAGGTCTGAGAAGGTCAGGATGTGTCTAAATCACTGACACAAAGGAAATTTGAGAATTGCATGCAATATTTGATGTCTATATAGCCTGGACCATCCATCCATCATTACTACAACCTTGCATTGTTTTAATTATGTTAGTTAACAAAATTAAATAACATCGTCCTCTATTTGTGTTGGTGAGTTATATTTCAAACCGTACGTTAAATGAACGCTAAGCTTACGCCGATCTGTTAGCCTATAGAGTCCCAGGGGAATCCTGTGCTGTTCAACCAAGTCATCTAACCAACTTTAATATTTGATGACATTAGTTCTGCCCAATGCATCTGCACTCAGGCTCCTGATAAGTGCAGGCAAGAACCTGAGAACCTACAGTTTCTCCTAGGCTGCAATATATGTTAAATATATTTCATTGTTTTATTGAACAATCCTTTGTAAACAAAGTGTTGATGTCTCTCCTCTGTTGAAGGTGATTGATTGATTGATTGATTGATTGATTGTCTTTATTTCAAACATATAAGCAATAAAATCAAATCGTAGTAGATGAATAAATAAATAAATAAGACAAAATCAAAAACAAGTGTTGCAGGAAGAATATATTTCAATCTTCATGGGCACATTTGTATCATTGTAGTTTTATCCTTTTTGCTATCATTGTCGACATTGTTCATATATTGACAATTCGATCAGGCATGATTTGTAAGATGAACGTCTGCTTGCAATACAATGTCATGTTCTCTGAGTCTGGCTGAGTCGCTGGTTAACAGTGAGATATGGTTACTTACAACACCACATTTTTCAAATAGAATCACATGGAGATCAAGCGCGGGAGAGAGGTGGTGGAGATATCGGTCTTGTATTGCCTCCATAATACGTGTTGACAATAACACTATCATGGGGATTTAAACCAGATGATGAAATGTGATACAACATATTTGTTAAGATAACCAAAAGTGCTTAACCTGACATGTGTATTGCCAGTGGAATCTTTGGAATCTATTTTCTTTTGATAATTTTCTTAGAAAACGGATATGCTACTGTTATACTGCTTATTTGGCATATCTCATTTGGCAAAACACAACTGTATGTTACTGATTGTTTGACCTATTACTGCCGTTTGTGTATTTTTGACAATCTTGATTTTGTCTTTGAGACTAGACAATATATAGCCTGACTCACTTCCGGATACGTGTTTTAAGTAAACCACATAATTGTGTCCTGCCAGCACACCGACTTTAGATTAAAGTAAATTGGGTCTCCAACTATGTTGTTTTGTCATGTAAACAATAACAGCTGTAAAGCGTATATGGGGGATAGAGTGATACTTTTTCCTCTCGCTCTACCGTCAACAAATAGAAGACATGGTCACACGTCCAAGTCTGGCTGCAGGACAAGCGAGAGGGAGCGAGTGAGCCGAGTGTTTATGTGGAACAGATTGATTTAGTGTCTCTAAGTGGGACAGAACTATGTAGCGCTGCTATTAACCGTCTTGTTATTGTCCATTAGAGAAGAGCCAGGACTCCACTCTATGGAACAGATAGGGAACAGGAGAATGTGTGCTTAAAATGTGTTTGGATTGGAGTTCCTCTGATTGATGCTCTGTGAGGAGAAGTGCCTATATCCACTATATCATTCACCAAACACAGAACCCATTGCCTTCCAAACTCTTGGCACACTTGACGAAGTGGAGCTCTTTTTGTAGGAAATGTTGTACATATGTGTAATGTTATAAATGCTACACTATTGTTTTAATGCATTTGTTTTATAAGCTCAGAGAGCAGGTACATTTTAGGACATGGGAAATTAAAAGGGCTGCACAAAATAATGTATTATTTTGGATATTAAGATGTCCAAAGAATGCCTTGCATTTTGTAAACAATTGTTGTGTATGAATCTGTAGAGCATTGGAACCTGGAAAAAGGAAAATTTTAAGAAAGAACAATTATAACAAATTAAAATCCTAATAATAATAATAATACATGTTTGTATTATTAATATAATTATTAACAAGAAAAATAGCAGTTTTAGTAGTTGTATTGTTTAATCAATAAAGCATGACCCTTGGGGACTTAAATAACGTAAATATTGGAGGACTGCCTGAGTCAGACTGATACTGTGTGAGTGACATTAGCTTGTAATTTGGCCAGAGGCCACCGAATTGACCAGCTATGTGCTACGTGGGAGAACAGAGAGAGGCTTGTGTATCAAGAGATTTCTTCGGGAGATATAAAATGTTGTATACAGTTTGGCAAAATATACCCCAACTGTTTTCCAATCTCTGTGTTATTACCTAGGGAGCTGATCTGGTCTCTGGTGCCAGTGAACAGGCTTAGGGCATTTGGTTTGATTGTTATCCAGAAGCCTTCCTGTCTTTCAAATTCCTGTGTTGGTAGCATGACCACCCACTGCCTCCATAATGATACTCTGATATATTACATGGTAAAGGGCTACATGCAAAAACAATGAAATAGTGCCAAAAATCAACTGTGTTCAATAACAAGAACACTGCAGCTTTCTAACATTAATATTCCCAAGGTTAGCTTGTGTTGTCTGCTAGGGAAATGAATCAAGTGAACTAATTTCCTATACAGATCAGCAGTTTAAAGTCGCTAATGAAACATCCGTTTCCCTGCGATGATCTTGATCTCAGAATCAGGGAGGACCTCTCGGTTCATCGCTCCCTCCATTTTCTCTCAACATTCTGTTGATGTTGTCATTTCTGGATTTCCTTCTTTTTTTTATCCCCCCTTCCCTCAAACGTCCCCCTGAGAAACAGACAACATCATGTGGGATCCAACTAGCTTCTTAAACTGAGGCTGGGAATCTGATGGCCTTTGGTTTTGATAGCATAACCCCCCTGCCTCCACGTTCCCCACACAAACAGGAAACCGAAGGACGCAGAGGGTCCATGTTGTGAAAGGGTTTATTTTATCCTAGTCCACTGTAACTTTTTTTCTTGTTAATAAGAATTCAGACGAGTGATCCCTTGGAGACAAATATAAAACAAAGGGAACACACAGAAGGACCGTAAGAAGATAAAAGATACTATGAAAATATTTAAAGAACACATTTTCAAAAATCTCTCCAATGGCGTAAAATCATTTGCAGATGCTCCTGGACAGCGTCTTTAATCTTAAATAATGCCATTGTTTATATTTGGGAAAGAGTGTCATTGCCTAAAGATGTTTGTTTTTCTTGTCTCCGGTGTCTTGGAGAATCCCTTAGGGTGGCCATGAATCTGTTATTGTGACTCCATGACAGAAGTACTATTTTTAGCCATGACAGAGGGGAGATGTTTGGTAGTTCTATTTATTCTCCCTCCATAGTATGTGTTTCTATCTATCCTCCTTCCATCGTATCGACGAGTTAGTGCAATGGTTTCAGTGGAATTTCAGTTAACTTGGTGTCTGTTTAGGCAAAGTAGAGATCTATCTTCTGTGCTTTCTCCATGGTCAAAGCCAATTATGTGTCTGTAAGAGATTCCCCCCCCACACACACACACGCACGCACGCACGCACGCACGCACGCACGCACGCACGCACGCACGCACGCACGCACGCACGCACGCACACACACACACACACACACACACACACACACACACACACACACACACACACACACACACACACACAGACATGCATGCACACACCATCCTCACAATATCCAAAGGCAAGATCAATAATCAAATGAATGGAAATATATATCCTTTGAATCTTCCTTTAAATTACTCAGTGGTAACAATACATCAATAAATGTCAAATATTGTGGTTGTCCACAAACTTCATGATAGTCGGTCAACTCACGGGGACCTTGCCTGAAATGTAACAGAAGCACTTTACAATAAGGATACATTAATTAACCACAATCAACATTATCCAATACAGTAATAAGCATTATCTTATAATGAACAGTTAATTAACAGTTAACTAATGGTCTTGTAATAATTTACTAATGGTGTTCGCATCTGGTATTTTTTTATTCATTCATTACTACTAACCCTAACACTTACCCTTAACCTAACCTTAAGCCTAACCTTAACCCCTTTGATGATGTTATATACTATTGATTATTACTGCATTAACTAATGTGAGATAGTTCATTGATGTACCTTTATTGTAAAATGTTACCAATTGATGAAGAATAGCTTATTTTTAGGACACATCGGACAGGAAAGTATTTGTTTGAAGTTACAGGCAGCAAAGTTACCAAGCATACATTCAATGAAACAATGGGTGTACATGATTCTTTTAGGGAAACTTTCACATTGTGGGTAGTTAATAGAAAGGAAACAAAGGTGAGGGGGAGTGATCATCGTGGAGAGTTAAGGATTGGCTATGGCTGAAGACAGCCATGGCGGGAGAGACCAAGTTAAATTGCAATACACTAAAGGTGAGGTGGACATGTTTGCAAGGAGAGCTGCAAGACAGGTAAAGGAATCTACACAACAAAGAAGTCAGTCGATTGGTATGGCCTCAGTGTCTGACTTTGTGGCTACAGTGGCAATGCAAATGCAAACTATCTTAACATCTTTCAAGTAGAGAGAGGAAGGGAGGTATCCCTAGGTCCAAGGAGAAGTCCCTTTCAATTAAACAAGTTTGTATATAATTGTATATTGTAGTTAAGATTAATATTTCACCAATGTATTTCAATAACGTCCCAGTTACACTTTAACTAGTGGGACATTGTGCAGCACAAAATATTTGTCGATATCTGGATAGTGATTAGTCATAGGGGGCCAGCATATCAATATATATCACTTATTTTTTGGCAATTTCTAAATTATAGTACATTGTTTATTAGACAAGATTTGTGTTTTATAATTTTTTATCCTTTCTTGACTATCAGTTCCTTTGCTGGATCAAAGCAGGGAAGACATTTAGCTATCACACTGACAGGTTTTTGGTTACTGTCAAACCTGAATCTTTGAGTGTTTGTATGAAGAGGACAATTTATTGGACAAAGTATTCATGAAACATCACAGAGGCATTCTGCGCCTCCGTTGCTCAGTGTGTGGGTGAAAAAAGGCTTCAAAGTTTCCTAGGACTTTTCAAATAGATGTTTGGCCGTACCACAGAGGACACAGAGAACACAAGCTAAGTGGTTTAGCGGCGGGTGACGTTAACGCTGGAGGACAAGCTCAGTCTGGCGTGAAGCAGAAGAGTGCTGTGTGAGGCGACTTATGGGACAATGGGGCCGCTTTTTCGCAAATAAAACATGAGGTTTATTTAGAGACTCTGAACTGTACACTTCTTCCCTTTGAAGGGGCCTCTCAGTATACAGAAAAAGAGGAAAAATCCGATCTAATGCTCTTAAGTTGTTTTGATTGTGCAAGAGACAATCAGAGGAAAATTGAAGGAAATTGCCCCTTTGTACTGATGCCTACAGTACGCATTGATAAGGAACTGGTGGATGGGAAGGGCTCTTATCGAGTCTGTCTTTCAAAATGTTCGAATGAGGACTTTGTTTGCTTGTGGTTGATAATGATCATGGCTCAAAATGCAACATTGGCCACTGAGTGTTTGTTGGCTCAAGTTAAAAATGGCATAACCACCAAATAAAGATTTGTTTAAAAAATGTTGCTTTGACATTTGTCCCCGTATTATAAATAGACTGTAAATAGATCATGCTGACTCGTCTCTAACAATATATATTGATAAAGCTGACATGATATCTTACAGTTATAGGTCCATATAACATGAACATGCATCTCATTATATTCACCACCACTCTGATAAACAAGAGTGAAACATGTTTTCCCGATGAACAATTTAATATCTAATGAACAAACTTTTGTTTCTGTGTGCTTACATTTAGAAGAAGCATGAATGCAAAAAGACAGTTTGCGTTCCCTTTGACAATAAGCCTCATTGGGGAAACAGGCATGGTCCTTTTTATACAGATCCGTCCATGTTGTCAAAACTAAATGAATGATTCATGGCTATCATTTCCAAACACATTTTTGGAAAAACATTCTAATGTTGCAGAAGATGCCGTGGGCAGTGGTGGTATCTGTGCTTGGCAACAGAGGTGTTTTATGGGAGTCACACATTCACCATCCCAAGGACACCTTGCCCTCTGATGTACAGAGCTTCTGCAAAAAGTTAATATACGGTTTCTGCATAAAATAAATAGAAAAATGCTCATAGACTGTATTATGTGTATAATATTTTATTTAAGGATACCTTCTAAATGGTTTTAGAATTAAGGTGAGTCCTGCATAATATCAACCAAAATGATTTTGAATACCCCCCCCCCCCCCCCCATGTCAAAAGTAAGCTTCTGCTGTTTTGGATTTGAGAGCTTTTTTTTTTTTTTTTTTTTTACTTTTCTAGAAAAATATTCTGCATAATGAAATGTTACCCATGAGAATTCAAGCGTAGACTTCAGTTAGCTGCATTTAACTGGCTCAAAGACAGCTGGTGAGAAAAAATGGCCTCCGCTAGCAGCTCCAAGGAGCAGATTGCTCCCAGACCCCCCGAATTATATCCACTGCATTATCTCCATAAATTAATGATCACACTATGGCACATGGCTCAATATTTTATAGGCATGAAGTACCATCGAAATAACCAGTCTATAAGCCTATAATCTAGGTCAGGCCTGAATACGTCACTTTGACAGAAAACATTAAATGTTGTTGGTTCATCAAATGGTTAGTTCATCAGATTGGTTCTTCAGTAAACTGAAGAACCAATCAGCTGCAGCGATGGCATAATCTAAACAGGCCCTTATCAGCTTTTTCATGACTTCCTGTAGCAGCGATCTAGAATCCCACCTCAACATCTCAACTAAACATCTCTATCTTTCTGTACGGTTGGTCTAAAACGGAGCACAATGTAGAAAGATTGTACTCTATTGGGTTATATCTGAAGAAATTCGTTTTGGCTCATTGTAAACTGGAGAGTTAGGCTAGGCCTAATATAGAATGAAACTACTCACAGTGATAGGTTCCTTAGTAGGCTATAGGCTAATTAGCTGATAGACAGTTAAGGATATGTTTTTGTAAGCTACTGTATTAACGGCTTGTCGGATGTCCCAAAAAAAAAAGAGAAAAAAAAAAGTCTTCCAATGGGACCATAAGAAACAAGTTCAGAGCCCTTCTATTTACTTAAAAGCTAGTAACGAGCGGATTCATTGTGGAGTCCACTGCTGCTGGTGCTCCTAGCTGGGCTGATTGTGTTCCCATACAAAGTCAGGAAGCAGTGTTGCCTTTGAGAGCTACACTTGTGAGGAAATAACAGCAGACACGAGTCCCCTTTCAGTGCAAAAGCCGATCACACGACACCCGCCGCTGCCCCCCTGCAGTCTCCTGCCCTTAAATACACTGAGGTTAATTTATTTAGATATATCGTCGCGAATATCCCTCCTAATTATCGTTTACAATGCATCGTTGTCTTTCTATGATCTTTATTATATTATTTTTGTTTTACTTTTACATGGGCATGGAATTATATGCCCTATATTTGGGGTAAGGCCTTTTAAAAGTTATTTACTTATTTAAACGTCAATATGTCTTAATGCCTATTCATTATTTCCTTTTAGCCGTTGTCAACCCTATGTTATTTTTCATTGTTTTATAATTGTACATAAATCAATAATTGATAATCAAATATTATTATTTATTATGATATTTTATTTAATTGCATTTTTTTGCAATTATCTGTTAGTTGTGAAATCAATGTTCAAATGTTTTTAAAGGGATTAAGATAAAGACAAATCTAATTTCTAAGGAAAACTACGAAGATTTACAGATAGTAGCTGGGTGATGAACGTTAAAAAAATCAGGAGTCGTGACAGATCTTTAGCCTATAGGCCTATATGCACCAAAATGTTTATGTTGCCGTTTATTGCCAGTTAAACCGTAAACTTGACGAAAACGAAAGCTAGTTGGATTATGTGATACTCATCTGTTGTTAGGTCCAATAGCCTATGTGTATGGGCTCGTTTTCTTTGTTAAAGTATGTATTTATAATTCATAGGTCTGTTAATTGTAGATGTGTTCAATGCTTTTTAAAAATGTCTTGCTGCAGAGGTTTAGGCCTTTATATGTAAGACGTTCAAAAATAAAAAAAATACCTTGGGAAAGTAATTTCTATTGGTTCTCCGGGTCCCACAGGAAACGATGATGTCAAAAGTGAGAAAGGGGGGCGGGCCTCATACCAGCTGAGGTGGATCTCGCGCTTGATTGCTGCTCACCCAGACCAAGGACATAATTGATGAGCTAATTGAAAGCCAGCGGTGACAGGACGGAGGAGAAGCCTCCAATGAGAAAGTGGACTTGTATCCCCGCCACAATCCGACAGCATTGATGTGAGCATTGCAGAGAGCTTCACGACGCGCACTTCTCCCCCTCTTTCACCCTCACAAGTGCACATTTCCACTTCTCACACTTTAGTTTAAGTTTTCATTTTATGAATGATTCTCTCTCGTAATATATCATTGGATACCTCGTCATCAACTGCACGAACTCACTTCGGCACGTCTTTCCTAAAGTTCAAACGCCACCAAGATTTGCTCTGCAACTACAAACGCACTTGGGGAAAATATCCGACCAGGAACAACTTGACACTTTCTTCAAGCGCAGCTGAAGCAACCACTGTGAACATGAGTATCAAAGCTGATGTGGAGCCTAATAACAACGTGTCTATTGAGGAGGAGGTAAGGCAAATTGTTTTAAAAACTTCCATTCAATCGGTTATAAAGCCATCTTCTGTGAACCATCTGAGGTTTCATGTTAGAAAAAAGGTGTGCAGTTTGATTATTGTCCGAATGCATTCTCGATGGGTTCATATTAAATTAAGTAATTGAACGGATCGAGACTACAAAATAAAACAATTTGTCGCTGCGTGTAGGCTAACCTCCATTTGGAAACGTTTGTCAACGAGTGTGCCATAACTTCTAAAAGACGGGCGAAAATATTATGTCACTGAACGAATGCCCTTAACATTAAACTTCTAGTTTAGGTATGAATAAAGGCGATTGATAAAATTGACTATTTTACTGGAAAGGGGTGAGCAAGTGTTTATACGTAGTAAAAATGTTTAACTGTTTCTCTACTCACGTGGGATCTTACTAGTTTTTCATAATTATGAGCATTTTCTTTGTTTTGCTACAAACACCGTCATAGGCCTAAGCTATCAAATTTAAATTCTAGCATTTAGAAGAAATGGCTGCCTGACCAATTATCTGGCATAAATTAACTTCAGTCACAATAGGTTTTATGTAAGGTTTTTTACGATAGCCTACCTACCTCGTACCATATTAATTTGTGTGGGCTTTGAAAGAAAATATACTGGTTTGTTCCTGTCATGCGGCCTTGTGGAAGTCGCTGGACAGATTACAACGCAACCAAAATGTTTTTCAATAATGGGCCGAATCGTCAGGACCAGAGCTTGCTGCACCTGAGTCGCCGGCGTGGTTTTGGGGCCGCAATGTCTGTAGGAAGGAAATGGTGTCATGCTATGTGTGTGCACTGTTGTCCAGCGCTGTTCCTCTTGCTGCCCATTGTGCTCAACCCCACCCCCTTGAGTGGGATGTAATGGCCCTTACTGTTTTCATCATACAAAGTACCATATATGGTGTGTCTTTTTTTTTTCTTTTTTAGGAGAACGTTTTTATTAAGGGCTACATCCAAATTTCCAGTAGTGCTTTTATATTGTCCTTAATATTAAAAGGTTTCTATTACAGACCTATGCAATTTCTTATTTTGTCTCATTGTTTTGTTTTAAATACAGGTACGGACACTATTTGTCAGTGGCTTACCAGTTGATATCAAACCAAGGGAACTTTACCTTCTTTTTAGACCATTCAAGGTAAGCCACATGTTTGAAGATTCCAATAATGGGTTGGGGGGAGGGTGGCGAGTGCAACTTATTTTCTCATTCGTCTTTGAAGTATGCACTGAGCATTTATAGCGATCGACAAATATATCCAGACATTTTTTATCCATGGCAAATACCCCCCCCCCCCAGCTTGCTAAAACCAGTTGGGATATCGGCATATATTCTAATGAGGTCACGTAATTGTGAGCCCATAGTTGTGGTGTTGTTCGACCAGACCCGTCCAATTCCACAGCCTTCCCTCCCACCTGATGACTAAATTGGAAGTGGTATCCACATGGATGAGCGTGTGGAATGTGTAAATGAGTAGCCCTTGGCCAACCATCCCTCCCTGTGACCCCTAGCTTCTAGCTAGGGAAGCATTCATGTTCCTGTTTCCTCTGTCAACTGTTTAAAATCCACTCCCATGCCCTCATTTGTTGCGCTACCAGTACAGAATTAAATGGGTGTTTTTTAATAATCCATTTTGTTCTTAAGTATTTGAGTAGAAAATTGTTGGTCTATACAACACCATTTTTTAAATTGGACGACTTGCTTAAACCTTGGTTTGTTATTCGGTCATCTGCAAACCAATGCTTAAAATCAGGATTTTACTAGGACAATTAAATAATCTGTCTGTAAACCAAGGATTTTATGCTGCACCAAAAATCTAGAATTTTGTCTGGAAATCTTTGTGCAATAATTTCTCGAACGTAGACTTGCTGTAACCAATCATCAGTTCATATCTGTTGGAACAAATGCCTTTCTTGATAATCATGCTAAATCTACTACAAACCCAAAACTCGTATTCCCTTTGTCAACTGTGTCAACTGCATTGGCTAGAATTTCAACATATTTTTAACTCTGTATTTAGGATTTTTTTTGAGGGATAAATTATTTGGCCTTAAGCTATGTTCTGAAAGGGTTTGTTTCATATGGTTTATGCTTTTGTTCATGCATGTGACTTGACAGTGAAGATATATTTTCTTTCCTCTTCACAGGGTTATGAAGGGTCACTGATTAAGTTAACATCCAAACAGGTATGGGGTTTTCAATCAATGTCAGAATGCTCATCTCCTTTTTAACCCACCACTGGGCAGTAGTGGATGTACAAGGAATACATAATCCCCAGTTCAGACCATGGGGAAACATTTTCTGCCTAGAACTTTTTTCCAATATTGTGTTTACCAGTTGGCTGTCTTTATTTGTTTTAATCCTTCTGGCTTTTGTCTTCCAGCCCGTTGGGTTTGTAACCTTTGACAGTCGGTCTGGAGCTGAAGCTGCAAAAAATGCATTAAATGTAAGAGTCAACAAAGCGCACAGGAGTTGGAAGGCCTGCATTATTGATGCTGTGTCCTTGGCTGGGGTTCTGCTGCCCCTTTTTGTTGCATTTCTCAGAAATGTGGACTTTAACTTAAAGGAATATGAACTAAAGGTCTCAAACATACTAATCTCATACCATCTCTGAAAGCCAACCCATTTTGTCTTCTATAATTCAATGGCAGGGCCATTTTTGGAAAAGAGACCAGAGCCCTGTAATCTAACGGTAGTTTACTATGTCCCCGGTACACATCCTCCCAAGTCTGGTATAGCCCTTCTCATTTACATATCACTGCTTTACTGTTTAGACACACCGGTAGTATCATTTGAACCCTTCTTCTGTAGTTTAACCTCTTATTTTGTCACCCCAATCGCCCACATTTGCAGTATCTAACACCTTTCTCTTGGTCTATAGCCCTAAAGGAGCATCACCTTTTCTTTTAGCCACACTAGTGGTCACACAGACAAACACACATACACACCAAGAGACTACTCACCTGCATGTGGGCACAACGCTTAGGGCACAGATCACCAGCAGGGTCAATCCCACCAGCGATGGCACCCCAGGGACTCGTCACGGCTCCTCATCTCCAGCTCTTCTTGGTCCTTGCGACTGGATCACACTGACCCAGTGGCCCGGCCTTTTTGAAGGAAACGAGATGCAGGCGTGTTGCAATACTCAGAGTATCTTTCAGTCTTTCAATTGTCTTTTTAATAGATTAACACACCACCCTGGTTGGTAATGATTTGTTCTTTCTGCGATGAAGACTGTAGTATACATTAAGTATTGAAACCGTGCTCAGGAGTTGCTGTGTGAGAACCGTGCGCTGTAGCCCCCTTCAAAAACCAAACGCAGCCCACCTCCCTTACGATACTGTGTCCCACCCCCTCCCGTCTCTCCACCAGGGCATCCGTTTTGACCCCGAAAGCCCCCAGACCCTGCGCTTAGAGTTTGCTAAAGCCAACACGAAGATGGCAAAGAATAAGCTGATGGCCACACCGAACCCCACAAATATCCACCCTGCTCTAGGAGCACACTTCATTGCACGGGACCCATGTAAGTTTTACGGCTGCACCACTATAGGCTCTCTCTCATGCACTCTCTCTCTCATGCACTCTCACCTCGTCGCGTCCCTGTAGCTTGTTCTACTGCTCCTAGACTGTTGGGTTTTACGCAGACGTTCACGAGAGAACAACCTTAACACTAACCCACCCTCCACAAGCATGCCCCTCCAAACTGTAAATTATAATTATATTCGTTTTTCTCTGGGATGCTTAGCCGGCCATCAATTTCCTGCCTTTGTCGTAATTCCTCTAAAAGTGATGCTTGGAGCAACTCATTGCACTTTAGCATTGGAAGTGTTGTCTCTGCACATGGTGGCTGTTGGTTTTTATTGTCTGTAGCAAGGTATGCAATCAAGGGTAGCTAGTGATAGTTTTTCTGGCTGTAACTGGGAGACAGTTAGGGTTAGCCTCCATACTTGGATGTGAAATCCCCCCTTTTTTTTTTAAGTCATTGAAACGCCACTATTGGATCCAGTATTCCATCCTTGATGTACCCTACACCTGGTCATGGCTGTAGGCCAGTTCGACCCCCTTCTCCCCTCCATCCACCATCCTCATGTCTGAGCAGATGACCTGACGGGAGCGGCACTGATCCCCGCGTCGCCAGATGCCTGGGCCCCCTATCCCCTCTACACCACGGAGCTGACTCCTGGTCTGCCGCACGGCGCCTTCACCTACCCGGCTGCAGCCGCCGCAGCCGCTGCCCTCCATGCCCAGGTAGTGTGTGTGTGTGCGTGTGTGTGTGTGTGCTCGCATACTAACGCAATCCTTTCAGCATTACTTTGGTCACATCTGGAAGAACTGAAAAAGGAGCGGACTTGTAAACAGACAATGTTATATAGTTGTATCCAATTGTACCTGTAGCATTCTTGCAGTAATTCCTTTTGGTTGTCTAACGCAGGCTTTAACAGCTTTTCCTGGTTTATTCAGTCATAAAATGGCTACATAATGAAAGGGCTCGTATATTTTTTGTAGCTAATCCCGAACTTCATGGTCTATGTTGTGGCAAATTACCATCTGTCAAACTTGACTGTTAAAAGGAAATGTAATGGGGGTGGTTGTGCAAGTACTGCATACATTCTTTCCATTGTGGGTTCATTGCTATCTACATGCAGTGGTAGCATTGTGTGCTCTTGGTAACGATAGCAATGGAAAAAATTATCCTATTGGGTCATTTAAAGTTCATTGCTCGGCTAACTTCCTCCAATATGCAGGCAGTGATACACTAAACAGTAGCCAGCAGCCATTGTTGAGCATTCTTTCTGAGATGAGGTGGTGAGGAATTCAAGGTATTAGCAAAGAAATTGGTGAGCCATGATGGCCTTTATTGAAGGTGCCAACCTGCAGTCTGTATAGCTGAGGAGGGGGGGGGGGTGTGTAATTTCAATGTGGTGATGGATCCCTAGAATACTTTGGATTTTGACCTCAGTTTCATATAGTAGGAACTCTTGATTGTACTCGACTGTATGGTCCTAAATTGCTCGGGAGCCTGTAGGTGTTCTTGGCCTCTTGCCCGCAATTGTCTTGACCATGAAATAATACTCAGGCTTTGTCAGGTAATTGGCAAGTCTGCTGGGCTCTCGTCTTACTCTATGGAAAAGGCATAGGTATACAAACACTTGTGCTGGGGAAATGTTTAACAGGGGGTCAGCTCATTTCCATGGCTGTTAATTACTCCAGGACTGTTGGCTTCATCCAATGGCTATGTGACCCATATTCCCATGGCCTGTACTTTTTCTTGGGGATGCATGGGCTGAACAAGGATTTTGGGTCAGATGTAGAAAAATTATGATTCTAATGTATTCAGGAATAATGGGACTTTTTTTTTGGGTGACTTGCTACATAATAGTGCATCACATGTATACCTACATAAATGTAATGTTATGTCGCTTGAAGAAATGCACCCGGTTGGGGTGCATTAAGTGTTGGGCCACCAGTATGAAGGCGGTCTTTGTTTGCTCATGAATGCTTTGTGTCCGTAGATGCGCTGGTACCCAACACCCTCCGAGACCTCCCAGCCTGGATGGAAGTCCCGACAGTTTTGTTAAGCTATTAAGTGAGTAGCATTTGTCTTGGAAGCATTTCGTTTGCCTTTTCTGGGACCTACACAAAAGTCTGTGGCCTGTAAATAAGGATTCATTTTGAAGAAGGGATTGTTTCAGATGTGTGTTGATTGACAATGTGATCTATTGTTGTGCTGTATATCCTCCCCCTCGCCCCTCCACAGGCTTCTGGAAACCCCACCTGCATCCAGCTGACGGGAGGTTTGCCAAGCGCTTCATTAATTTAATCAGGTTTATTTAATGGACAAATGTGCATTAGAAACATACAGTATTTATAATTCCTCAGAATGTCTTCAAGACATTGGAGGTGAAACCATCTTGCTGTCAACATTCTAAGCTTATGAATCCTCTTGGAAACTAAAGCTCTACCTTAGCACCTAACCGGGTAAAAAAAAACTGCTAGGCACGTTAACTTGCTATGGAAATTGATACGTTGAAGTTGCCATTTGTAAGCAAGTCCTTCCATGGGTTGTCATGGCACAGGAGAGGTTTAGAAGAGTAAAGTCATTGCATGTTAAGTCTCTTTGCATGATCTTGGATCACAGTTTCTGTGGATCCTAATGTTAGTGTTTGTGTTGCCTCTTTATCTTGGCCTAGACAATTGTTTTTTGTTTTTTCCCTGTAGAACCCTGGTCTTGCCTCTTTGAAAGCTAGGCTGTTGTGTAAATGGCTTATCTCGCATGGACCCTATGAATGCATCTTTCTGACTATCCCAGTCCTAGCCTTGTCATTATAAATGTTTATTATTTGTGCAAAGAAAGTATGAATTTGTACTTTTTTGTGTGATGTATATTTATGCATTTTTTTCGAGCAACTAAAAAAAAAATCTGTCTAAGTTCGTTGTTTAGATGTTTTTGGTGTTATTTTTGATCCTATAATACTGTTGAAGTAGTTTAAAAAAAGTGCAATTGTATTTGCTTAAACGGAAAATGAGTGTCAATGGAAGTGTTCGGATAGTGGCCTTTGCCACCCTGACTGCTACAATGAGATTGCTGTAAAATGCTGATCTTTCAGAATGTGAAACTGGAATACGAACAAAAAAGGCTTGGTTTATTTGGGGGAGGGATGACCATATGGAAATGCAGGATTCAAGTGAAGAAGGAATTTCAGTTTGTGGTTTAAAACTTGTTTGTCATGGTATCTGCTGTGCATAAGATGTAGAAGAAAAAAGTGACATCTTATGAATAAAACAAACAAGCAAGTGAATGTGTTTCATGTTTCTTCATTGATTTGGTTTGTTTTTAATGCACTCATCTTCTAGACTAATTTCAACTACAATTATGGAAAGGGATGTTGACATAAATAATTGAAGCCTTTAATTTTAAATCCACCGATTACTACATGTATGACTGACTTTGGCTTTATTGGGCGGAACAGTCCTACTGAGGCCTTATTACTGCTCTGCTCAACCAAGCATGGCCTTAAGGGAGTAGTGAAATGGCTGCTCACAATAGGGCCAGCTGGAGTGGCATGGAAAAGTCAACTACATTGAGTCCATTGTATATGTATGGTTTCACTTTTCTAAATTATATTTAAGTATTTAACTGGCTGACTTCAAGCATGCTTTTAAAAATAACTTGGTTCCTCCCCTATACAGAAGCTCTTCACGCTTAAGTTAAATATAAACCTATCTGTACTAACTAGACATAATGAGCGAGTATTCATTCAACATGGGTTACAGAATAGCTACATGGTCAAATGAGTGAGCTAATTGTTGCGATGTTGCACTCTAAGAATATACAATCATTTTTAAATTAACTAAAATTAATTTGTCCATTTTAAATTGTGGTACAAATTACAATTGCGATAACATAAGAACGGTTTTACCATTTCTGTTCTTACAGAGCCAAACCTCTTCATATAAGCCAAAAAAAAAGATTTGAAACCATGTGTGCTTTACGGGAAATTGGATCACAAAAACATCTGAAATGGATCACAGGTAACATGAATTGACAGGAAATCAATATCCAGCACAACGGGTAATGTGTGTAAATTCTTGCAATGTAATGGTCTTAATACAATAACGTATACCAAATGTATTGACTGCGTTTTAGTTTCAATTGTATCTGCTTTTTTGTAGTGTAGTCATATTGGGTTTATTTAATATTTAAGACTAATAGATTGCTATCAGAAATGGGACACTAAATGGGACACTACTACGCTATCACAGAATGTGAATAACAATTAGATTAACTCCCATTGTAGACTACATTTCACCTTTCACAAGAGAAGGGCGCGAAAGGGGATTCAGCACTGCACTAAAAATACGGTAATGGGGTCAAAAAAGAAAATATAGCGCGCAAAGGTTGAAGTGGAGGCTGTTTTTATATGTAGGGCATTGTCGCCATCTACAGGCCTAGTTGTGACAGGACAGCTAGGGCGAGAGGCATGGAAATGTGTAGGCCTACCCATCTGAACATTTGGCAGGGCTGGGATGGTGTCCTCACTTTCACGAGGTCAGCTGACCTGATGTGACTGTGTGGGCTTTGTGCTATGTAAAGTAGTAAATAACGCACATTTTCATCACTCTATTATTAGAAAATAAGGTTAAGTTACAACATATCCAAATAGAGTCCGGTCAGTGTGTTCTGAAAGGCATACGTCCATGCTGCGCGTTCAACATGGAAAAAACAGGAGAGAAAGACTACTCGTGATCGTCTTGCATAGTATAGTTACATAGTAGTCCTTCAATATATAATCTTGTGGCATATTACAATAAAATAAAAAACATTTGTAGATATGTATTTACACACACACACACACACACACACACACACACACACACACACACACACACACACACACACACACACACACACACACACACACACACACACACACACACACACACACACAGTATGTAAAGCCCAATTTATTGGAAGCCTATCGTCACACAATAATCATGAAACAAAGAAACTCTTTTGAAGACCATTGGGTTTTGATGTGAAGGGGACGCTATGACACACCACTGACATGGCTCCCCCCCCCCCAGCTCTTGCCATTCGCTCAGCACACGTTCATCAAATGTTGCCTAATTAGCTGGCATATAAAACGAATTAGCTGGCATATAAAGCTAGAAGTTAAGCATCGAATAGGCTAACAATATCATGGCGTTTTCCCTGGTGAGTTTTACTTGGCACGTCTTTGTTTTGGTCAAGCAATTTTCTTGAACCATTAGCCTTGTTTCCAACAGGTTTCCAGGTTTAGCCATCTTGAGGTCGCCTGAAATATGACGCTGGTTTGTGAGAGTTTTCCCCAAAAGAAAAGGGTTTAGTTTACAATTTGTTAATTGTAAACTACGGTTGTTAATTGTAAACTACGGTTGTTTTCTTATTCTTGGGATAAGTAAGTAATCGTTTCTCATTCAACTTTTTCTTTCTCCTTCAGAGAGATGATCCTCGAGCTCATGAACGTTGGGACCCAGAGTCTCCGGCCTTGTCCACTTGCAGCAATGCAGAGATCTTCCGTCGAATGAACACAATGCTGGGCAATGCTCTCGATTTTACTGGCGTGTGCACAACACCAAACACCAAGGGCAAGCGAGACCTCCAGTGTGGTAAAGTCGTTTATGGTGTATGAGATTGCATTTTTAGCTTATTGGGTTGCTCACGAGACCACAGGAGGTTAAAGGTGTAATGGGAATCTGACTTGGTTCTGTCTTTCTCACCGACTCAATTGCCAACTGACGCAAATGCCGACCGCTGATTCACGCCGAATAGAATAGTCTGCCATGTCGCAGCATTTAACGGCCTTTATTAATTTAAGGAAACTTATGGAAAGAATAAAGAAGGTCCTTTTTAATTCGTTAATTATAATGCCAAGTGTTTAAAATGGATAAATGTTCCATTTGCTAGACCTATTCCAATCATCTTTGAGATGAAGGGTTCAAATTGTATCATAGTTTGATAAGGTTATAGATTGTGACCATTTGACTAGTTGACTCAAAAGATGGCCAGCAGAATTTGCACGATGCTCTTTAATTCGTTTTCCTCATCTGAACTACAGTTTGACACAATGTGGAGTCAGTTAGGCAGTGTAATTCCAAATTGAACCACAGACACTCTAGTTTTATTTTTGTAAATCTGGGCTGTCCTACCTCACAACAGTCCCTGTGGCCTTGTGGGACATGCTGAATCAGGGCTGTAGCTGGAAGCTGTCCAGTGTCTGGGAGGGATGGGAGGAGCTGGTGGTGCAAATCTCTACCAGCGACCAACATCTGATCAGTCAGCTGCTCCTGTGAGGCTTGTGTAGTTTTCCCTCAGTAGCAAATATAAAAATGCGTTTTTAATTCTGTTTGAGTTTTTATTTGACAGATGGTCGTGTTTGTGTACTTCACTGAAACTACCCTTTCTTGACAAGCCTTTTTTGACCAGTTTGCTGAGTCATTGCTGTATAGCCTTTCTGTAAGCTACACTAGCTCAGCCAAGCTGCCCCCACCCACTTGTATCCTTTTATTTTTTTTGCCAGCTCACTCAGGAAGCAGGGCTCGACAAACTGTAGGAGGCAGCAGCAGCCACCATGGCAGAAGCGCTCTTCTGCTGACTCTGAGATGTGCTGTGCTCGACCGAAGCGGCAGTGCCTGTACCGGCCAACAGAAACGATAGACGGATATTTTTCATTAGTTAGGAGAGGAAATTAGGGAGGTGTGTGTATGGGTGGGAGGCTGATGTCATTAGCATGGGGGTGTGAGTGCATCAGCAGCCCTGTCACATGCTGCTAGGTGGGTCAGTGATTCAGACAGAGATGCCGGTCAGTCTCTCCAGGCACAGAGGCGGAAGGTTGGCTTCACCAGCCGGGAAGGACTGCTCTTCACTAATCGCAACAGGACATCATTTTACACGGGGCAGCCTCGCAGACGTCTGTCGTAGAACTCTTGAAATTTGAATGTAGAATAGAACGGCATACAGCTCTCAATGTCTTAACACTTGTTTCTCGCTGTGTTTATCTCTGAACTGAACCTCAGACGGGAAAGACAGAGAGCTGGCTGCAGTTGGCAGCAGGATGCTATTCCCCAACTCCGGTGGTGGAAGTGGCATGTCTCTCTCCCAGGACATGTCCTCAACATCAAGGGGCCTTCCGGATGTCTCCGACCTGGGCCTGGGGCTCCAATCTCTCAGCCTGTCCAGCTGGGATCGTCCCTGGAGCAGCCAGGAGACCGACACACACGCCACTGTTTCTTCACAGGCCCACAGCAGCTCACCCACTGGCAAGTAGCATAACTTTACAGTAACTATTGATTTGTCA
Organism: Gadus macrocephalus; assembly: GCF_031168955.1. Taxonomy (NCBI): domain Eukaryota; kingdom Metazoa; phylum Chordata; class Actinopteri; order Gadiformes; family Gadidae; genus Gadus; species Gadus macrocephalus. The sequence continues at coordinate 14,612,906 of NC_082395.1, forward strand.
TCATGTTCCATAGATGTGACGCTAGGCTTGTGATTGAAGAAGGCATAACCCAAAGTGGATGTATTTTTATTTTTTGGGGAATTTCTATGCCTCCATTGTAAAGGACTTGCTCAGAAGCTGCCTTTGTGATTGGTCTTCATGGTATCGGATGTTGCCAGCAGTATTTAAAGTATGTGGCTCTTGTCCTCGTGTCAGTCTGTGAGAACTGGCACCAGCGTCGCTGGGGAGGATGATGTGGCAGTTTTGCTCTGCTGCATCTTTGGCAGTGGTGGTGGCTTGGGGAAAACATGGCAACAGGCTAATTGAGTTGCTGGATCAAAACCTGTAAGATTCTCAAATGCCAAGGTTACTTGCTGGTGCATTGCTCAAACAGTTTTTGTTTATGTTCCCCAAGTATTGAGCTACAGCACTTGCCATTAGGCACGGCATTGGATTTGAAACATTTTTTGTTTGTATTCTTTCATACACACCGGCACTAGCCTAATCTTTATTAGGTGTGCGTTGTTGAACTTTTGGTTAATTCTGTGGTTTTTTGAATGCTGAATGAAGGTTAACCTATTCATTGTATAGCCAGCTTCTATTTACCTAAAATATATATACGCACACTAGATTATAATGGTGTTTGCGTATGCCATCCTGTGCTTTTGTCATTAAGGAAAATGCCAGCACTTTTAATAGCTACTCTGCACCATTGTTGCCCTGACCCATTTTGAGGGGCTATGGTTGTAACAGTTTACCCATAAAAACAAGACATTGAGGGAAATCTAATAGGGGTCTGCTAAGTGGGCCAGCCAATTTAATGCTGCCATCAGCTGAAGTTTGTTTGGTAGCATTTGGTTACCAACTGATGGTGGTTGGTAACTTTAGTTTGAATTGTACTGCTCATGATTTGTATATAGTTTAAAAAAACCAACGTTGTCTGAAATGGGAATTGGAGATTTTTTCAGGGCAATTTGTGTGGCTAGTGCTGCTGAAATTGCGTAGGCTAACCCTGCAGTGCTATTTCTCAGGGAAGCGGAGGGGATTTTGGTCAGTCATTGTTATTCCAGTCTGTAAATGCTTTGTCATTGTCCACTCCAGTGCTGGGCATGTTCAACAGTCCCCTAGGTAACATCCTGGGTAAGCCCCTGGGTTACCATCCCAGTGAGGCAATGGGCTCGCCTGCAGACTTCCTGGACAAGTTCCCTGGTATGGCCCGCATAGCCAGTCGCCTGGACTCCCGATCCTTCCTGGACTCGCGTTCAAGCAGCCCTGCCGACTCAGAGACCAGTGGCTTCAGCTCTGGCTCAGACTTGGTCTCTGACCTGCTGGTATGGACTGCTTTTTCTCACGTCTTCTTAATGGTTTCCCCCCCTAGTGATATTTGTTCTGGAACTAGCTATGCTTGGTGGATGTCATACCAAGCTGCCCGTCCAATAATAAAAACTATACTTTTAAAAATGTAACATTGCATCCGCTTGCCGCGCTGGAGAATGATTTTCCTCATTTCCCCACAGTCCACGCTGAGGATCTCTCCTCCCCTACCACCCTACCTCATGTCCAGCATGCAAAAGGAACCGCTGCGCCTCAGCTCTCGCCTGGACCACCAGGACAGCTGCTCTCCTCTGACTCCGCCCTCCAGCACCAGTCCTGGCTCAGCCTTGTCCCGCCGCTGGCCCACCGGCTCCCTCTGGCCTGGCCTGGACCTGCTGGACCAGCCTGATGAGACCTTCAGCATCGAAAGGGAGGCTCGTCTTCACAGACAGGCTGCTGGTAAACTGGATCAGCCATAAAGATTAACCACATTGAAACCGATCCTCGACGCCAAACAAAACGGGTGCAACGGGATATCCCTTGCCATACAAAAGTTTCAGCATTGGAAGGAATTTCGTCAAGTGCAATTTAGGCCAGAAAGGGAAATTGCTAGTCATTAACCATAGATTGTCTCTAGAGTGCTGGTGTTTCTTTTGTTATAGGCTTTCTGAACAAGAATGCTTTGTACTGTTGGTTTTAATTATTTTTGGGGGTTTTAAAAGTGTTTTCTTGTCAGCGGTGAATGAGGCCACGTTCACCTGGAGCGGACAGCTGCCTCCTAGGAACAACAAGAACCCACTGTTCTCCTGCAAGGTCTTCCTTGGAGGAGTGCCCTGGGACATCACTGAAGGTAAAAGACTGGCCAGAACATACCGTCTAGTTGTATCTAAGTTACTAAATGTAACCAATTATACATTCAGGGATTGGTCATGCAGTCTATTGGCATGTTCATTTTGTAGATTCGATTTTTAAAATGGATTGCATGAATCAATTTGCATGCCACCCTGGACACAAATCTGTAAATGTAACGACTACTAGATATCAGGACTATTATGAAATAACTTTTTTTTTTTGTTCTTTTTTTGGTGTCTAAACATTTCAACATCATTCATCACAGGTTCTGTGTGTTCTCTCCATGACATGAATAGTACGCTTCAAAAATTATCTCAAAAGTACACGCATACCGACACAATACATAAAACAAATACAAGTAAAAAGAACAGTAGAACAGTTAGGGAGTAGTCTGTTAGTCTGTAAATTGACTTTTGTTCTGTGAAAACAAAATCAGGCCTTTGGGGCGTTACAAAGTGAATCCACTTTTTAAAGTGTGAGGTAAATTGCTCTGATTTATGATTGACAAATGCTGTGATCTTTTCCATCTTGTAAATGTCCATTGTGATGTCCGTCCATCCATTTAGAGTTGGGCTCTCCTGTAATAACCACTTCCTGGTTAAAGACTTTTTAGCTGCAACCAACAGAATGTTCAAGAAATAACTTTTTTTTAATCTAATATTATTCAAACGAGCTTATTGAAGCCCACTCTGCCCCCCCCCCCTTCTCTCTCATATCAGCTGGCTTGATCAACACGTTCAGTGGCTACGGCCCTCTGAGTGTGGAGTGGCCGGGTAAGGATGGCAAGCACCCTCGCTGCCCTCCTAAAGGTAATATGCCCAAAGGTAACAGCAGGCTGGTAGGCTATGTTTTTTACTTCCTGGGTCAGAGGTGGCACCATGGTGAGCACACTGCATGCTGATGGTTCAAAGGTGAAGAGTCTGAACTTGTGCCCTGCCAACCAATGCAAAGTAATCTGCATTGGCATCAGATCTGCATGAAACGCCTTGCTGTCTGTCCATGTGGCACCCTAGAATACCACTCAAGGCGTACAGACTTTTAAAATCTTGTTCAGTAATTGTTTTACAAATACCGCCTTTTGCAAAGCAGCATATATGATTGCTTTGGTACCGCAACACTCCTGCTTTCCTTGGCAGGTTACGTTTACCTGGTATTTGAGAATGAGAAGTCAGTGAGGGCCCTTCTCCAGGCCTGCACCCAGGACCTGCTCCAGCCAGAGGACAACGGGGAGTACTACTTTAAGATGTCCAGCCGCAGGATGCGATGCAAGGATGTGAGCTATTGCGCATAAGTATTATTATTTTTTTTTCTTCGTCAGATGGATATGCAATACCACCCATTTGGTTGGCTGTGTAACCCATGGTTGTGTTCTATTGTGTCTGCCGGTTTGAAAGTCTACCGTTTTTTTCCTGGGGCTTCAGGTACAAGTGATCCCATGGGTCATCTCGGACAGCAACTACGTGCGCTGTCCCTCCCAGCGTCTGGATCCCAGCAAGACGGTGTTTGTGGGTGCCCTGCACGGCATGCTGAACGCCGAAGCCCTCGCCAGCATCATGAACGACCTGTTTGGTGGGGTTATGTATGCTGGCATCGACACAGACAAGCATAAGTACCCCATAGGTAATGTCCCCCCCCCCCCCACTGGTGTTCAGCCAAAAATACTGCTTGGTGTCTGCCTGTATAATTGACTTGTATAAATCTTCATGGCTGTTCTAATGTGTGCAAGAAGTGTATGATGTGCTTATTGTCCAAATCACAACTGTTTAATTTTAACCCCACAACTCTTTGACAGGCTCTGGGCGTGTCACGTTTAACAACCAACGCAGTTATCTGAAAGCTGTATGCGCTGCATTTGTTGAAATAAAAACACCCAAATTCACCAAGAAGGTAAGCTAGAATCTGTCGACTGCTGTGCAGGGAAGCAATTTGAACTTGTGCTCTCTCATCGCTGCCAATGTGTCTTGGCCAGGTCCAGATCGACCCCTACCTGGAGGATTCCATGTGTCAGGTGTGCAGTCGCCAGGCCGGTCCCTTCTTCTGCAGAGACCAGGTCAGTGAGAATGAATCTTCATTATAATTAAGTGCCACATTTATCTACCAGGGCATTGGTAGTAGACTAAACTTCTGTCCTGATCAATCTTCTATTTACTAGAAACACCATATCAATGTTATGGGACACCGATGTTTATTGCATGTTGTTGAAATATTGCTCGTCCCATATCCTGATGTGTCTGTATGTAGGCCTGCTTCAAGTACTACTGTCGTGCTTGCTGGCACTGGCAGCACTCCATGGACATCCTGAGTAACCACCGGCCCCTAATGCGAAACCAGAAGAACAGGGACTCAAGCTAGACGATGCAGCCCATGAGTGCAGACGGGGGGCCGGAGTATTGGCCCGCACAAAGGGTGAAGCTGCCTGCCGAGCAGAGCACGAGCGCCAGACGCCTTCACGCTGTGAGGGCACCGCGGCACTCCCACCAGGCACTGGGGAGAACACTGGAAATGTTCACTATTGCACTTGCTACATTTTTGCTGTTTACTTGTTCACAGTTGCACAGTGACCTTCACTCTTATGCAGTTTCCCAGACTTGTGGCCAGGCAGAAAATGGGAACCAGCCCAGGGTTCAGAAGACTAAATGCCTTTTTTTTTTTTCTTAATTTACATGTGTTGCATATTGAAGAGTGACCGCGCAAGTCTCATTGGCAGAAGCCATACAGTGCCTTTACTTTTTTTTTTTTTCTTTTTTTTTTTTCACCCCCAGTTGGTTGCTGTTTTTCCTGTGCAAGCCAACTGGTGTTTTTTACTTTGGGAGATGAGTTCGGCTTCATTTAACCAGTCGCATTTCAGACATTTTTACGCAGTTTTTTACTAATTTGTACACAAACGGTTTTAAGTCATGACATGGAAATTTTGAACAGAATTCTACCAGGCGGCTTTTTAATTTTACCCCTTTTCAGTTTTCTCCACCCGTGCATTTCTCTGGCAGTTGGTGGTTTTCATAGCCTTTCTCTCCAAAGTTCTTCTTAATGGACACATGTTGAAGTAGTTCTTGACCCCTGATGTGTTGGTCGACATAATTTAGCCGGAAGTATACTAGATTAGATCAAGTGTAACATTTGCTGGACAACTTCAACTGGCGGTCCATCATTTTAAAATCAAATCTACTTTGGATCTTACTTTAATTTGCACTTAAGGAGGGGTCGTAGTGGTTTTTAATCACTTTTTGTACATCAGCAGAGGGACTGGCAGTCTTGGGCACACGCCTAGATTCCAGTGGCTGTTTGTTTCCTGTTGATTGTAAGAACTTCCACTTTGCTTTAAGTGTACCTATGGCTTGAGTAGACCTTACTATGACTCATCAACCCTGTTCTTTCATAACCATCCACTTGTTCCATTTGGATGTAAATTCATATTGAGCTGTGTGCCAAAGACAAAGTCTTTTTCTTTATTCAGTTTGACATGTTAAGCTAGTTGTCTAAAGCCCAGTTGCTTTTTAGCGTATTTTGAAAGTCTACCTCATTGTGGTCTGCCAAGTTCACCGCTACTTATAGTTGTGTGGAGTATCTTCTGAATGGGCACAATAAAGGTGTTTAAGCATTACCCTCTGCGTCTGCAATCTTATTGAACTTGCATTGTATAACTTCCCCACTGTTCTCAAGTCTTTCATTGTATTATGTTTTTGTGCATTGGTGACAAAATCTCCTTTTACAGAATCAAAGTAAGCTGAGCATCGCATGCAGCCGCTTTCTCAAACTTAAAATGCAACTTGTAATTACAAAAGGATTATTGGTAGCACTTTATAATAAGGTGCCATAATAAATGGCAAACTAGTCATTACCTTACCCTTTGGTAATATTTTAATTGTTACTAAAATATATTTGGCACAAGTGAATCGTTTTTCACTGACCAGAGTGTTGCTGGTTGCTGGGCCAGGGTTGGGTTAGGGTTATGCATACAACTAATTTAATGATAAAAACGAACTTGTGCCAAATAGATATTTTAGTAACAATTAAAGGGTTAGGTAATGACTAGTTTGCTATTTATTACGGCACCTTAATGTGTTACCGGATTATTTTCGCTTCAAGGTCAAAACTTTATGACCTAAAAACAAGTGAAGTCATAGCAACTTGGTTCACATTTAGTAGTACAGCAACGGTGACTTGTACAGGGTCCCAATGAATATTAAGGGACCCTGTTTTGCAGAGCCAGTACTAAAAGTATGAGTGCATTATACAATCTACATGACGCTAGTAAGTTGACGGGTACCATGTGAGCCTTTGTTAAAAAGACCCAAGGAAGAGATTCCATAGGTCAGACCAGCTTTCAGTACCACTTTTTTGATTAACCATTGCTTGTTGGCAGATTTGTCACAGTATTCTTGTGATGACATTAACCAACCTCGATGGAATGTGGGATTTTAGGTGCAGCATTTTACGTTTCATAGTCACATTTTAAGGGCACCTTTTTAAAAAAACATTCAAACCTGGTTGTGAGTCGGAAATAATGCAGTCGCTTGAGCCAAGATGGTTGTGACAACTGGGTCTTCAGATATATAATTCAAAACCTGGATTACTCACTGGACTAATGATTCAGGTAAGGTTTATTCACCCCATTGTACGGGGTGATTTTTGGTGTTAAATGCATGGATTACTTCTCCAGGAGATCCCTTATAAATATTCCCTTAAAATAATCAACATAAGTTCTAAGGCCTTGCATGACTTGCACCAAATGACTTAGCTGAGCTAACTATACCATATCCACCCTCTACGCTCCCTTGACGCTGGCCTCCGGGTCATTCCTTCATTTAACAAATATCAGTTGGCTTCTCATCTCTGGGCCTCAAATTACATAACGAAGCATATTCAGTTGACAGCTGTAACCTACCTTTATGCACTTCATTACAGCCTACACTAGCATGTTGATGGGTGTATCCCATTTTTGGAACATCCCATTATTGTTTTCATGGGGATTTTATTTTATTTACTATATCCCTTGAACTTTATTTTTCCTGTGGTTTTATTTATATTCGTACATCCTTTGACATTGTTTTACATTTTGGTTTTATTTTAACTATTACATTTGCTGGCTGTATGTTTTTAATCCAATTTATTCTTTCTAATTCTGAAGAATATGAGGCCAAGCTCCATGGTGAATCTGCACTTTAAAATTGATTGACTACCAAGCCTCACCCCCTTTTGTCTACCCCAACCCATCTTGGGGTCCCCGAAAGGTCTTTGGGATTGACCCTCAGCATATCAGGCAAACCTAGCATGGCCCGCATGGCCTGTACTGGACCTCTCCCATGATGTCCCTGTGCTTCACGGCTGTGGACCTTCTGGACTGGTATGATTCTCTGATCCACCAGTCCTACTTTGTTATAGCAAAAGTTCTTGGGGGCGACAGCCATAGGCGTCGATTACGCCGGGGACAAGTCCCCACCAGATTTCGTCAAGGTTAATTTTGTACCCACCACTTGTAAAAAGAAAAATAATAATAATAAAAAAAAAAATATCGAGTTGAATTATTATGGTTATGGATTATTACAAGGGTCTTCTCAATGCAGTGGAATGCTCAAGTCCACCATATTGACCGCTGTCAAGGAAAGTGTTGTTTTTTTTGCCTCTGATTCACGTCATCTGTATCACTCCGCAGTCCGGTAATTTATCAACCCCAGCGTATTCGGTTGCTAAGCGACGTCAAAAAAAAGACACACTGTGAAGTTATTTTTTCGATTGGCAAGTAGCCATTACTAATAATACCAATACTCTTTGGCTGGGATGATGAGGCATCTGACAATCAAGTCATTTTAGCCTGAATACATAGGTAAAAAGCACCAGAGCAGGTTACTAGTACCATGGACAGTATCAGAACGATAACCTGTTGAACTAAATGGATGTGGTAGGCTACACCACGGGATGCATCTGCAGACCACTGCCACATAAATAAAGGTAAGACGCAATATTTATTGCTTTAGATTTGCTGGTGCTGTGGCTAGGTCTTTTGTGTTTTTTGCACTCAAGTGGTCGGCTGTTTTAACTTGCAATTGATAGTCGGTGGAGTCAGTCTCTTGTTGACATAAAGTGACTTTTGGTCATTCTTGCTTTGCTTGAATTCTGGAATAATTGTGGGGGGAGTGCATGAGTTTTGGTCAGATGGCCTGATGTAGGCTAGTTTTGATGGAATGCGTGTTGTGAATTGAGAACAGCCAGCTCATGATGTGATACAGCGTTCAGCTGTGCAACAAATATTATTTTCTTTTTCAATCTTGACTACTTTTGTAGTGCTGTGTGTAGCCACACGTTTGGCCCTTCTGAACTTAAACACGCAGTTAAATTCCTTTCCTAGCTCCTCTTGTTTATGTTGTTAGCTTAGCCATATAATGTCACGTTGTCAACATTGGATACATGGAGCAGAACATAGTGGGTCATATGTCCAGAGGCACAGAGTACACAGCTTCCTTACTTGAGTAAAAGTACAGATACCCCTTGCTAAATTTTACTCAAGTACAAGTAAAAGTACTACAGACAGATGTCTACTTAAGTAAAAGTACTTGTTTTTAAAAGTACTTGAGTATCAAGAGTACAAGAGTACATTTTCTAAATATTGCATTACTACTGCCACAGTGCTTACATTTATGTATAGAAACGTCCTACATGGAGTTATGAAAAATGTTAATACCTTGGAGAATGTAAAAGGAATTGAAAGTAAAATCAGGTCATTTTCATCTTTTTACCATGTTGCTTTATTTAGCATTTCTCACTTGCCCACAAGGCAATAGCAAAATAGTATACAGTATAAAAGTATACTCAAGAACATAAAAACAATTGCTCAGCCTACATAAATATGTAATATCAGAAAAGAAAGCTCAGCTAACAATTGTATGTATGTGTGAGTTTCTCTGTTTTTCCATCAATCAAATCAACAATTGTCCCTCATCTAAATCTGACCATAATAATAATAATAATACATTTTATTTATAATGCACTTTATATTCAAGAATCTCAAAGTGCTTCAGAGAAAAAAAAAAACGATTAAAAGGGGGGAACCTCAAAGAAAGTTTAGCTAAATGCTCTTTTAAAGAGATGGGTTTTGAGGTTCCGTTTAAAAAGAGCTGTAGTCTGTGGAGCCCTCAGGTGGTCAGGGAGGGCGTTCCATAGTCTAGGGGCAGCAGCAGAAAAGGCCCGATCACCCATGGTGCACAGCTTCGTATGTCGGGTTTGGAGGGTGTGAGTGGATCCTGAACGGAGTGTACGTGAGGTTGTCGGGGGGGTGAGGAGTTCCTGAAGGTAGAGGGGGGCAAGTCCGTGAAGGCACTGGTGGGTGAGGAGGGAGACCTTGTACTCAATTCTGAGTGGGACAGGGAGCCAGTGCAGTGATTTCAGGATGGGGTGATGTGGTCATGCTTGCGCACCCTCATCAGGACCCTGGCAGCACTGTTTTGAATGTATTGGAGCCTCTGGATGCTCTTGCCAGGGATCCCAATGAGGAGTGCATTGCAGTAGTCCAACCCGGAGGAGACAAAGGAATGGACGAGCTTCTCTGCATCAGCCAGGGTGAGTGATTGGCGGAGTTTGGCGATGTTCCTGAGGTGGTATAATGCTGTCTTACAGAGGTGTTTGATGTGGGTGTCAAAATTAAGTTGTGGGTCCATTTTAACACCGAGGTTGGTGACTGATGTGGAAAGGGGGATGTTTTGGCCAGAGAAGGTGATATTGGTGATGGTGGGGGAGCGGAGCTGATGTGGCGTGCCAACAAGGATGGCTTCCGTTTTATGGCTGTTAAGTTGTAGGAAGTTGAGCTTCATCCACGCCTCTATCTCCTCCAGGCAGGTGGTCAGTGTGGATGTTGGCAGAGGGGCAGAAGAAGTGGGGGTTGTCCTGATGTAGAGCTGTGTATCATCAGCATAGTAGTGGTAAGATAAGCCATGCCAACTAATGACACTACCCAGGGGGAGCATGTACAGTGAGAACAGTGTGGGGCCCAACACCGAGCCCTGGGGGACACCGCAGGTGACGTTGTTGGTGTGTGATTTTGCTTTGCCCAGGGCAACGTGCTCAGTTCTGTCAGTGAGGTACGAGGTGAACCAGTTCTTTACATTTCCTGATAGTCCAATGGTGTATTGCAGGCGGTGAAGGAGAATATTGTGGTCAACCGTATCAAAAGCAGCTGTTAAGTCCAGGAGGATGAGGAGAGATACTTGACACTTTTACAGACACTGTTTTACAGTGTACCAGTGTTGACAGTTTTGTGTTTGCTTTTAACAGCCAATTAAGCCCTTACAGATCCCATCCATTATTGTTTGAAATAAAAATGTAAGTGCAATAAAGTGAATTGTACCGTTGAACTATATTTCAGCTTGTTTGCGTGTGTGATTTGTTAGACATCTGTTGGACATCAGAATGAGTAGATGCAAGCCGGGATCTTCATGCCCAGGGACCCCTGACTGCAAATGGGCCCTCTGCGATAAGAGGGGGCAAGTTTATTTTTCAGCTTTACTAGTTAGTTAGTCGTTGACCAATAGGTGTTTTTCCTGTGTTCTTATAACATATTACTTTTTTTTATAAAAAATTAATTCTACAATTCAAAGTAATAGCACCGAAAAAAAATATGTTCAGTACGATATCTCTGCAGACCGGGGCTAGCCGTGAGTGGGCGGTCACCTGCCTGGTTTGTAATTTAGTTTTCTATGACAGCATGAATTAAACACAATGGGCTTGTTCTTTTTTATTCAGGGCCCCCATGAAACCACACGCACCTGCAGCATATCTCAGTGTGACGGACGGTCCAGCCAGCCCCGGTGCATCCATGCAGATTCCATTGTTACTTTTTTCTGTTCACAACCGTACCGTGTCAGGCTGCCATGCGTTTCCACTACCAGTTTAAGCGCTCCGTGCCATACCGTACTACGCCCGAGATGGAGCTTATAGCTCGGCCCAAAGTAATAAAATAATAATAATACATTTTATTTATACCGCACTTTATATCAATTCAATGATCTCAAAGTGCTACAATGCACATTCAAAAATGCAAAAAAAAAAAAAAAGAAAAATAGTAGTTTAGCCAAAGGCTTTTCTAAAAAGATGGGATTTTAGGCCTTTTTTTTAAAGAATCCACAGTCTGTGGGGCCCTTAGATGGTCAGGGAGAGCATTCCACAGACTGGGTGCAGCTGAGCAGAAGACGCGGTCGCCCATAATTCGGAGCCTTGTCCTTGGAAGCTGGAGGAGATTGGCCTGTCCAGAGCGGAGATGGCGTGAGGAGGAATGGGGGGTGATGAGTTCTTTGAGGTATAGGGGGGCAGTGCCATGGAGGCACTGGTGGGACAGAAGGGAGATCTTGAATTGGATCCTGTACTGGACAGGAAGCCAGTGGAGGGATTTGAGGATGGGTGTGATGTGGTGGTTCTTCCGCACCCCCATCAGGATCCTGGCAGCACAATTCTGCACTGCCAAAGTGAGCCCGCCACGCCCTCAAGTGGCGTGGCGGGCTTTGATTGATTTCGTAATAATAATAGTTTATTAATAGTTGGCAGATATATTCAAGTGAATATTTCACGGAGGGGCGGCGCCCCTAGCGCCCCCTATTGACCCACCGCCACTGGTCGTGAGAGTTGCTGGTGTTGTATTTCCTCGGACAAACGGATGAACAAAATGTTTGCAATGAGTTTCGGCTTTGGATATGGATAAACAGGGATTGAAAGAAGACACGCTGTTGATGGACGGAGGGGTCAAGGAGGACGAAACGGAATAATGAAGTCCTTCAGGTGGGAGCACTGTTGTTTTTTATTGGTCGTCATGAAAAAAAACATAAGGGGTAACACTGTTGTTTTTTATTGGTCGTCATGAAAAAAACAAAAGGGGTAACACTGTAGATATTTATCAAATAAAACATAGGGGGTAACACAGTTGTTTTTTTATTGGTCGTCATGAAAAAAGAAATAAGGGGTAACACTGTTTTTTATTGGTCGTCATGAAAAAAAACAAGGGGTAACACTTGTTTTTTATTGGTCGTCATGAAAAAAAACAAAGGGTAACACTGTTGTCTTTGTCAAATAAAATATAAGGGGTAACACTGTCGTTTTTTTATTGGTCATCATGAAAAAAAACAAGGGAAATAATGGAAATACAAACATACATTTTAATGTCATGTATATCGTCTTTATTGATGATTGATTATTGTGTATTGTCAAACATAAGGGGTAACACTGTTGTTTTTTATTGGTCGTAATGAAAAAAAACATAAGGGGTAACACTGTTGTTTTTTATTGGTCGTCATGAAAAAAACTAAAGGGGTAACACTGTCGTTTTTTATTGGTCGTCATGAAAAAAACAAAAGGGGTAACACTGTCGATATTTATCAAATAAAACATAGGGGGGAACACAGTTGTTTTTTTATTGGTCGTCATGAAAAAATAAATAAGGGGTAACACTGTCGTTTTTTATTGGTCGTCATGAAAAAAAACACAAGGGGTAACACTGTCAATATTTATCAAATAAAACATAGGGGGGAACACAGTTGTTTTTTTATTGGTCGTCATGAAAAAATAAATAAGGGGTAACACTGTAGTTTTTTATTGGTCGTCATGAAAAAAAACAAGGGGTAACACTGTTGTTTTTTATTGGTCGTCATGAAAAAAAACAAAGGGTAACACTGTTGTCTTTGTCAAATAAAATATAAGGGGTAACACTGTCGTTTTTTTATTGGTCATCATGAAAAAAAACAAGGGAAATAATGGAAATACAAACATACATTTTAATGTCATGTATATCGTCTTTATTGATGATTGATTATTGTGTATTGTCATCGACTCAGTGGTGCAGTGGAGTGCACTCTGCCTAACCCCCTGGAGACCGGGGTTCAAGTCCGGTTGATGTCTTCTGTTGGAAGACTCTTATTTCTTATTTCTATATGAAACATGTGGGGTGACACTGTTGTTTTTCTTTGGTAATCATGAAAAAAAACATAAGGGGTAACACTGTTGTTTTTTATTGGTCGTAATGAAAAAAAACATAAGGGGTAACACTGTTGTTTTTTATTGGTCGTCATGAAAAAAACTAAAGGGGTAACACTGTCGTTTTTTATTGGTCGTCATGAAAAAAACAAAAGGGGTAACACTGTCGATATTTATCAAATAAAACATAGGGGGGAACACAGTTGTTTTTTTATTGGTCGTCATGAAAAAATAAATAAGGGGTAACACTGTCGTTTTTTATTGGTCGTCATGAAAAAAAACACAAGGGGTAACACTGTCAATATTTATCAAATAAAACATAGGGGGGAACACAGTTGTTTTTTTATTGGTCGTCATGAAAAAATAAATAAGGGGTAACACTGTAGTTTTTTATTGGTCATCATGAAAAAAAACATAAGGGGTAACACTGTTGTTTTTTATTGGTCGTCATGAAAAAAAACATAAGGGGTAACACTGTTGTTTTTCTTTGGTCGTCATGAAAAAAACATAAGGGGTAACACTGTCGTTTTTTATTGGTCGTCATGAAAAAAAACATAAGGGGTAACACTGTCGTTTTTATCAAATGAAACATAAGGGGTAACACTGTCGATATTTATTCATTGAAACATAGGGGGTAACACCGTCGTTTTTATCAAATGAAACATGAGGGGTTACACAGTTGTTTTTTCTATTGGTCGTCATGAAAAAAAAACAAGGGGTAACACTGTTTTTTATTGGTCGTCATGAAAAAAAAACACAAGGGGTAAAACTGTCGTTTTTTATTGGTCGTCATGAAAAAAACATCAGGGGTAACACTGTCGTTTTTTTATTGGTCGTCATGAAAAAAAACGTAAGGGAAATAATAGAAATAGACACATACATTTTAATGTAATGTATATCCTCTTTAGTGATGATTGATTATTGTGTATTGTCATTGCCTCAGTGGTGCAGTGGAGTGCACTCTGCCTGACCCCCTGGTGACCGGGGTTCAAGTCCGGTTGATGTCCTCTGTTGGAAGACTCTTATTTCTATTTCATGCGAATTATAAAGTCAAGTATAACCATTGTGATTTCGGTGTCTTGATGGTGCATTGATAAGTTCGGAGGTCAACACTCTAAACAGCTAAGGTTCGGATCCCCGCAAAAACGTTGACAGGGGTAAGTCTGTCGGTTTTTATCGGCCGTCATGATATAAACATAAGGGCGTTTATTCTTTGGTCGTCATGAAAAAAACATAAGGGGTAACACTGTCGTTTTTTATTGGTCGTCATGAAAAAAAACATAAGGGGTAACACCGTCGTTTTTATCAAATGAAACATGAGGGGTTACACAGTTGTTTTTTCTATTGGTCGTCATGAAAAAAAAACACACTGTTGTTTTTTATTGGTCGTCATGAAAAAAAACATAAGGGGTAACACTGTTGTTTTTTATGGGTCGTCATGAAAAAAAAACACACCGGGTAAAACTGTCGTTTTTTATTCGTCGTCATGAAAAAAACATAAGGGAAATAATAGAAATAGACACATACATTTTAATGTCATGTATATCCTCTTTAGTGATGATTGATTATTGTGTATTGTCATCGCCTCAGTGGTGCAGTGGAGTGCACTCTGCCTGACCCCCTGGTGACCGGGGTTCAAGTCCGGTTGATGTCATCTGTTGGAAGACTCTTATTTCTATTTCATGCGAATTATAAAGTCAAGTATAACCATTGTGATTTCGGTGTCTTGATGGTGCATTGATAAGTTCGGAGGTCAACACTCTAAACAGCTAAGGTTCGGATCCCCGCAAAAACGTTGACAGGGGTAAGTCTGTCGGTTTTTATCGGCCGTCATGAAATAAACATAAGGGGTAACACTGTCGATATTTATCAAATAAAACATAGGGGGTAACACTGTTGTTTTTCTTTGGTCGTCATGAAAAAAAAACACAAGGGGTAACACTGTAGTTTTTTATTGGTCGTCATGAAAAAAAACACAAGGGGTAACACTGTCGATATTTATCAAATAAAACATAGGGGGGAACACAGTTGTTTTTTTATTGGTCGTCATGAAAAAATAAATAAGGGGTAACACTGTCGTTTTTTATTGGTCATCAAGAAAAAAAACATAAGGGGTAACACTGTTGTTTTTTATTGGTCGTCATGAAAAAAAACATAAGGGGTAACACTGTCGTTTTTATCAAATGAAACATAAGGGGTAACACTGTCGATATTTATTCATTGAAACATAGGGGGTAACACCGTCGTTTTTATCAAATGAAACATGAGGGGTTACACAGTTGTTTTTTCTTGGTCGTCATGAAAAAAAACATAAGGGGTAACACTGTCGTTGTTATCAAATGAAACATAATGAAAAAAAACATAAGGGGTAACACTGTCGTTTTTTATTGGTCATCATGAAAAAAACAAAAAGGGTAACACTGTCGTTTTTTATTGGTCGTCATGAAAAAAACAAAAGGGGTAACACTGTCGATATTTATCAAATAAAACAGGGGGTAACACAGTTTTTTTTTTATTGGTCAACATGGAAAAAACATGAGGGGTAACTGTCGTTTTTTATTGGTCGTCATGAAAAAAAACACAAGGGGTAACACTGTCGTTTTTATCAAATGAAACATGAGGGGTTACACAGTTGTTTTTTCTATTGGTCGTCATGAAAAAAAAACACAAGGGGTAACACTCGTTTTTCTTTGGTCGTCATGAAAAAAACCATAATGGGTAACACTGTTGTTTTTTATTGGTCGTCATGAAAAAAAACATAAGGGGTAACACTGTCGTTGTTATCAAATGAAACATAATGAAAAAAAACATAAGGGGTAACACTGTCGTTTTTTATTGGTCATCATGAAAAAAACAAAAAGGGTAACACTGTCGTTTTTTATTGGTCGTCATGAAAAAAACAAAAGGGGTAACACTGTCGATATTTATCAAATAAAACAGGGGGTAACACAGTTTTTTTTTTATTGGTCAACATGGAAAAAACATGAGGGGTAACTGTCGTTTTTTATTGGTCGTCATGAAAAAAAACACAAGGGGTAACACTGTCGTTTTTATCAAATGAAACATGAGGGGTGACACTGTCGTTTTTCTTTGGTCGTCATGAAAAAAACCATAAGGGGTAACACTGTTGTTTTTATTGGTCGTCATGAAAAAAAACATAAGGGGTAACACTGTTGTTTTTTTATTGGTCGTCATGAAAAATAACATAAGGGGTAACACTGTCGTTTTTATCAAATGAAACGTAAAGGGTAACACTGTCATTTTTTATCTGTCGTCATGAAAAACCCATAAGGGGTTACACTGAAATGTATCGAATAAAACATAGGGGGTAACGGGCTCATCCGTGCGGGATCTTTGGCTGTTCAATGGGACTCAGCTCCCAGTTCCTCTAACGGTCTTTCTTCTGATTTCGATGTTGTCGAAATCATTGTACACTGAACAAAGTGAAATCATGAAATTAATCCAATGCGTGTTTGATAAACACTATGTGTAGCTTATACACCAAAGGGTTATGGCGTGTGTTGGAGACATGAACGCTTTATTTTCGTACAAAGTTTGCTAAATTGTGAAAAAAATAATAAGAGACTGACCACATTTTGGTGTTTCAGGACTCGCTTTCTTTCTCAAGGATTCTCCTTGTTTCCTGGTTTACGTTTCAAACACTAGTCCTTTCTCTCAATTTTCTATGATCAGAATTCAAACTTACTCAGGGTGAAAAAAATAAATAATACAATACAATAAACTCAAGGACTCAAACAATAGAAGAACAGTCCCTTACATTAACTTTGGTTAGAACCAAAGGCCTCTTGTTCATTTTTAGTAGGACACATTATTGTATGGTGATGAAAGTAAAGTTCCCCCCCCTTCCCTTAGAATTTTAAAATAAAAAGTGCATTGGAGCAATACTGACAGGACTTGAACTCAGAACTCCAGCGCCTAGAGTCGTGTGCTCTCTCCGCTGCACCACGGAGTCACAGGCCTGAGTATAGTTGAAGGTATAGTTGAAAGTAATACTTGAACGGAACCATAGGGCCTATGAGCCCTTCATAATGGGTTCTGATTGGTTCTGATTGGTTGAGGGTTAGGGTTATCGGTAGAACTGTTAAACAAGAGATAGACTGTGTTCTCTTCGTCGACTGAATATGAGTGGTGGGATGGAGTCTGATGGGCACAGGAATAAACAGCAACACTCAAGTCACTGCCCATATAGTCTATCAAAATGTATAGCTTTTTATTTGAATTTACTGAATGACGACGACAGGGAATGGAACTGACAAAGATTGAAAATACATGCTTTTTTTGATGGATTCAGTGCAGTCATATGCTGTTATTGTTGGTCGGGATAATGCCGTATGAGCAATTGCATGATAATTAGATGTTTGACGAGTAAAAAAAATGTCAAAAAAAAGTTAACACCTCACCTCACGTGCCGCGCGCAAGAAGTCCGGTAGCGAAGAAGAGAAGGAGAAGGAGAACTTTGCTAACAAACATGCCGGAGGCATACAAACGACAACATGAATGTGGTAGATCGGAGATTGGAGCACAGATTTGAGACCCTTAGTCTGGAGGAAAAATTAGAAGTAAAACGCCTTATGTCTTGTGCTCTTCAGTCTACTTATGTTTTTCCAGTCTTATGTTCCCACTGCTGGCCTGCGCCTTGTCGTGGTGGCGAGTGGGCTTTAAACCAAGACAGGCCATTCTGAATCTTTACTTTCACAGCTATTTTCTTTGATTTCTCCTCCAGGACACTGCTTAGGCCTATGTGAGGTGTACTCCATGGTAAAATGATATTGGGTTTTTATAGTAGCTCTTACAGCTGTTTGCAGTAGTATCATTCTATTCTGAGGTTTACGGAAGCTTAGTTTAAAGTTTAAAAACTTTTAAAAACTATACTTTCATTCTTGCAATGTTTTGAAGTCAGCAATAAAAGATTAAAAGCTGCACTAATGTACTTTATTAATTGAATATATATATCTGATACATGGAGAACAGTCACTTAGTTAAAAAACAAAAAGCCCAGCATACTGAATTGTTAAAGCATATTTTTATTTGTAATGGTTGTGATGGCCCCAGTCTGCTGTCCTGGCAGGTCCTTGTGGGTGGAGGGCTGAATAGAGAATGGGAAACCCCAAGCCAGGGCTAAAAACAGCATGGTGGGACACTTGACTTTAGTAAGACCAATGAAGGAAGCTCAATCTCTATTTTGCTTTTTTTTTGGAAAATTACCATTTTTATTTGTAATATATTAGGGCTGTAACTTTTTCCAAAAATGAATTTCAAACAAAATCAAAATGCCCCATAATTTGTTTAAAAAACATAATTTTGTTTTTGTCTATGCCTGAAAAGCCAGTAGAAACACTAACAAAAGTGAAGGGGTCTACCATTTTTGTTGAATGATTTCGGCAGTTTAGACGCTGTTTAGTGTGTGAATGCCCTTCACAGGTCAGATGTTGTACTCGATTTTTACATACAGTCCTGTGTTGTGCAGGATAGCCGGGAGCAGGCGGAGTCAACATCTACAAAGATCGCCACGACTGTGAAAATAAACGGGTGACGGTGCTGGATAGATCAGTCTACCAGCCTACCCAGTAAACCTGAAGTAAATGATGCTCATCTATCCAGCACAGATCTAGGTGGACAGGCCCACTAGTGATGTCATATTGGGCCGATTTTCGAAACGGCTTGTTAGGCTAATCACTCACACCTGGTGGTATAATATGTCCCCTATAAAGACAAGATGGCTTCGACGGGTGAACTACTGATGGTATTGTGTGTATAAAATGTCCTTTTTAATACACAATCTGTACACTTACAAAGTTATCAATGCCTCGTTGTATATGTTAAGACCCTTAAACTACTAGAGAAGTGTCGGGCTACTTCTATCCTTGCAAGTGGTCTAAATTGTAATTTAGTTTTTACCATGCCCCATCGTTCCAAGTTTATAGCGTTTTGGTAGAATCCGCTAAAAACAGCCAATTTAAGATTAAGAATGAGTCTATATGCGCTTTTTTGCTCCCAAACGAAGATTCCAACTCGTTATCATACCAAACATATCCCAGATCCATTTTACACTAGATTTCTCTTTTAAGCTTATAGAGGTGCATCTCAATTATTTAGAATATTGAGGAAAAAAGTCCATTAATTTAAATAATGTTTAAAAAGTGACTCATATTATATTGATTAATTACATCCAGTGAAATATTTCAAGCCTTTCTTTGTATTAATCTTGATGATTATGGCCTAGAGCTCATAAAAAAAATTCTGTATCTCAGAAAATGTGAATATTGTGAATAAGTTCAATACTGTAGACTCCAGGTGTCACATTCTAATCAGCTAAGTAACTCAAAATGCCTTCAATGGTTTCCTGAGCCTTTTAGTGGTCTCTCAATGCCTGATTCCACCGGACGCGTTACGGCAACGTTACGGCTGCGACTTTGCCCTGCTTGCATTTCCACCGGGCGCGTTACGGCAGTGCAACGTGCGTTGCGAGCCAACCGTATTCACGCGAGATCACGAGATCACGCGATAATCCTAAACCTAATGTACTCAACTTCCACTCCCAATACGACTGCAATTAAATGCCACGCTTTGTCCTTCCGGCCATTGCCCTAATAAAATTTGATTTGGTACATAAATGACGTTGTGATAGGCTACATGAGCCGAGTATTGTTTTATTTTGAAAATTGACCGGATGCTCTATGGCTTTTACTTTTTCACTTCCTGCCCTGCTCGATCTGCTCTGTTGAAATGAAATTGACGCGGTTCAGCAACGGCTTGCGGCAAAAATAGAAATGCTACGGAATGATAGCGCTGCGGCACGGTGAGCCGCCGCTCCTGGGACGTTGCTGAAGGCCTGATTCCACCGGACGCGTTACGGCAACGTTACGGCTGCGGCACGTCTCGGCCGCGGTCACCGCAGCAGATAGGTTCCACTCTAATCAATGAGACCATTTCCACCGGGCGCGGCTGCGAAACGTCTCAGCAGCGTCCCAGGAGCGGCTCGCCGTGCCACAGCGCTATCAATCCGTAGCATTTCTATTTTTGCCACACACACACCCTACACTGCAATAAATACCCGACTTTCTTACCAACTCCCAGCAGTCATGGTATCCATATCTATCCAGGGGCATAACCCTGATTACCAACCTCGGCATGCTTCTTGCGAATGAAGCCATACTCCCACGGTGAGACGAGAACACCGGGGAAGAGGCTACCTCGTTCTGCAGTGCTCTGGTGGCGTTCGACTTTGATATTTTTTTTTTATCCAATTGATAATTAAAATTTCCATTTAATGGAAAACCTATCAATTTATAACCTTCCTTTATTGCAAGAGCAGACGACAGATGTGCAAAAGAGTTTTCATTTGTCTTTATTTGAAGGAATAGGGTACATTTTCTAGACTCCTCGTGGCGTTTTGAAGTTCATTCCAACAGTTGGCTGGGTAACTTGAAGGTTGGAAAGTCCACCGAAATCCTGAAACACATGCTTTAGTTAAATTACCTGCAGATCATGGTTCTCCATACAAATGAATGGTCTTAATATTCAGCATTGCATACCCTTCTCTACGTGCACTGATTAATATCAAACATCAATCAGGCAAGGCTTATACAGTCCATTAGTGCCATTGGTTTGGAGGAGGAAAAGGACATCATGAGGCATTATGAGCCAAACCAATCCTTAACTACATGTTTGAGACTCACCAGCATCTTGAGCATCTCCTTGGTGTCAGGATCGACCTCAATGAGCTCCTGGTCCAGAGCGGAAACCTAGGGACCACAACCACAGTTAGCTTGGGCAACGCACATGAAATACAACTGCATGTTCAGCATCAGGAACCTTTGGCTTAAACTCAAATAATGAAGCATTTGTTGACAAAGATGTGAAGACTATAGGTTTTCTTTTATTGGACCGAATCAGTATAGTGAAACAACGATGGGGTAGCAGGCATCAGCCAAACACCATTATGCATTAGTTTGTTTGTCCAAAATCACCCATTGTCTTATGAGGTACAGTTATTTATTTTTTAATTATCAATATCTTTTACAGATGATGTATTAAGCAACTACTTTAAAGGGTCAGGGGCTGGTTTAACGCATTAAGCCTGCCATTAGAATAGAGCGAAAGAGATCCAAAAATGTACTTTCCAGTAATAAAAACTTTACTTTCCAAGTTGTATCAAATAATTGGTATGGCCATTTGATTCTTTCTTCCAAATTCAAAAGCCGTTTGTTTAAATACTTCTACCAAAACATGACATTGCGAAGTGATAAACCTGTAATCCCTGGCACATTTTGTAAACAAAATCTTATAACGGATTATAATATTACTTCCCAGATTTAAGGGAAGTTAATATTTAAAAACAATCTCAGTACCAGTGTTCAATCGGGTCCTTTAAACCTGACTACACTACTGGTACCAATACATATCTCCATGGGGCGGCAACAAGAGCCAAGGCTGCAGTCTGTACTGACCTCTGGGACGTAGTTGTCCCTTCTTTCCCTCTCATCTTCCTGCAGCTTGATGGAGATTCCTCTGACCGGGCCCCTCTGGATACGTTTCATCAAATGGGTCACAAAGCTGGGGGAAGAAAACGACACATTAGACCTTGAACCCATTCCGAGTTCTTAGCACAACCATGGACAGGGTTCCTGCAGGTTTCAACAAGCTACATTTAAGACTCAGGACTATTATGCATGCATATGAAGACCCATTACACCTCCATTCTGGCAAAAAAGTATAGAGTTTTAGACTTCTAAAACATTGTGAAAACAGGTAACCATATTTCTTAAACCAGCTGAGGTCCAAGTGTTGTTATCACACAAACCAAGTGCATTAAGGTAGTCTGTGCTATTGGACCACCTGTAGAAGCCCTTATAATACTTTTGTATTGGAGGGAGTGATCGATCCAGCTTGTGACTTTTTCTTCCTTTTAAGTAAGATTACAAATAATAAATATAATCAAAGAGTTGTAGATGCATTTAATGTAGTATTCTGTAAGACATACCTATCTACAACAGTCACGAGATACGAAAACATAAAGTATGTTAGCTTTATGCACCAAGTGCAGCGCTGTTCTCAAGCCAGATCTAGTTGCATTTACTCATAGTAAATTAAATTTACGTTAACAGTAGCAAGTAGCAATTTCTTTGACGAGGAGACACCACTACCCCCGGCGACACACTAGCTGGGTGTGCTCAAGATACATTTGTACCCGTTTGCATTCCTGTTTATTGGTTGAATAATCCAATACATTTTAAAGACCTGTCACAATCAAATTCAAGACATTTAAGGCCTACTATTCAAATTATTCGATTTTAAGCTATATGGATCTTCGGAAACCCTGCAAGGAAATCACAACCAAGTTGAAATACGTAGTAAGACTAGCCACTTCCACAGTTTACAAAACAAGGTAGAATGCAAAACAAACTAGATTAGAGTCATTTGACGGAAGTGTGATAGAACATCATAACATGTTGCTACAGTCGTTTAAAACGACCCTGTATATTATGAGTAACTTAATATACAAATACTGCGGCTGCCAACATAAACTCACCCATGCCTTCAATATCATGAGCTTCTGGAGACCTAGAGTACGTTAGACTCAACCATTGCATCCCTTTTCCATACAAAACTATAAAGACCACGTAAGGGACCCCGTCTACAGGACCCGTCCCTTGGAAACTGTCAGAAACTGACAGTCCATACCCGATAGCAAAACACCGGACAGGCACACATCTGAGATAACGAATTGAACAACAAAGACGGTGCCAATTTACCCAGCAATTTTGTTGCGTAGAGGCTTGCTGGGGATAATGGCGATTTCCTCGCAGACCCTTTTGTTGGTGTGGAAGTCATTGCCCAGCCGGGTGTAGTACTTCTCAATGATGACCCTGGCGGCCTTCTTGACGGTCTTGGTCCTGACTCGGCCCTAGAGAGGACATCAATGATATAAATACATGAATTCCAAGTAAATTGCAACATTAAGGACACAGTAACCGCGTTATTCGGCTTGTAATGTTGGTTAATTTCACTAGATTTTGTCTGAGTACGTTACACCTAGGTACGATTTAGCGACGTACAGAAAACTACCGATTAAGAATATAGAAACATTTAATGTAATTGTTTATTAGCAAATCGAATAACCCTGCGGAAGTTTCGGCAACAATGTATTTAACTATACAAGGACAATCGGAACACCAAGATCACTAGCTTAAATGCTAGAACTCCAGCGCATTGCTTCATTGGTTGCTAGCCCATTCCCACTGCTCACCACCGAGCTAAATGTTAGGTTTTCACAAGACTGATTAAGTATAGGAACATCACTAATGCAGATTTTTGATTGTAAAAATATTTTTTGTCTAGTTCATTGAGTGTATACGTTTGTTTAAGTGAGGAAAGATGAGGATTGAGAAGGATTGTAAAGTGGAGATATTGAAAAGATACCCACCATGTTGAATCGGACTGGTGAAAGAGAACACGGGAAGTTATTACCGGAAGTTTATAGCTGGAAATGAAGCACGTCACCAAATACAACAGCACTGTCTAGTGGTGGGTGTCGGCATGCCATACAGCCACGGTTTACTGAGTAATTCAAGACATGGGTTTTAATGGAAAAAGACGAACGAAAGATAAAACAAGCTTATTATAGATCAAATCTTACCGTAATCGCAAACATAAATCGAATGAAGGCAAAGCCATAAAAGTGAAGATATATTTTTATTTTGCATAAAAAAGGGTGCAAACTTGAGTTCCCCTATATTTTAAGCGGTTAAAAAGTGATTTGTGAGGTCCATTATTGACAGACTCCAAAAATCTTAGATAAGAACCGTTTAACCTTCCTGCAAATTAAAAACAATATACCATAATTCAAATAAAATTGGGTCCTTCATTCTAGAAGCCCTTGAACTCATTCGGACACATTTTTGAAGTGACATTCATATTTGAACACTATTTACACTTCGAAGATTTCTCTTAAATCGTAGCCTTGGAAAATTCTGTCAGGGAAGGTTGGGATAAACTCTAGATGCTGTACAATTCAGTTTTCCACAGAGGGAGGAGGGGTCAAAGAAGAACACAATTTATATGCTGGAATTCCACAGAAATTAAAAGACTACAACAGTGAACTCTGTACAATATTACAAATAAATCACAATATTGCAGTAATCTCCCTTAATATTCCCTCCAAAAATATACAGTAAATCAAGGACGGCTCTACAGTACAGCAACATAGCAAAGAATGGAAGAAGAAGCCCACGAGATACCCAACGCCACTGTGACCCATGGCACCACTCTTCTGGACTACAACACCCTCATGACAAACGTGGGAATGTGGGTTGCGCAAAACCAAAGTGAAGCTTAAACGACGAGCACAGACAGACAAACTGCCATAAGAGTAAGCTACAATATCTAAGGAGCGGGACCTGATGTGCAGTGTGGGCCGTGAAGACGACGTGAAGTTAATTTACATAAAAGGGCCGGAAGCCCTTGCACTTAGCGGATCTAACCAATAGCCGTAGTTATTTATTATAAAGCTCACTGTAGAGGCAAGTCCCCCAGACAAGCCATGCAGATATAAACTATGCAGAGTAGTCAGTCTGGATGAGGCTGCAAGGAAACATGTAAATACATCATCATAGTAATATACCAACCATTGCTGCCAGTCATGTTAAGCGACTATAGGCAATGCACGGTTTTTAAGTTGTGAGATCCTGGTTGCAAAGAGCAACAGCCGAACTCCTTAAAGTCGAGTTGCTTTGGTGTTATGTAAATGAATGGGCATTAAGATAAAATGTTGGATAAAAATGCAATTTCGTCTGACCTTATTTAATCCTTTAACATGTTACAACAGTTGGGAACATTTAAAATCACTTTATTGTATGCATTTTAAAACAGAAAAATAGGACACAATGTGGAATGCAGTGATTATTAAAGAAAAAAAGAAAAACATTCAACTTCATATTTTCCTGGCACAGGTAGAAAGGCATGGGCTTAGTAGTCTTGCGCATGGCATTATGGGAGATCAAGGAAACGCTGAAGGTTATCGTCTGGATTTCTTTACATCTATCTCTTTACAAGAATCTGATAAAACAAAAAAAACTCTGGTGAACAGGGGCTTTGAATGGGAAAATTTCACCGTTAAATATGATGTATAGGACCTTTATCTTCGCTTGCTTGACACATTGATGCATTGTGCTGTGATGAAAAAGAGGGTTTTGCCCATCCAGAGACTTTCACTATCATAAATTTGACTTGACCAACAGCCCGCTATGTTTTCAGACTGAGCTTAAGTTCAATCAACTACAGGTTTGAAACTAAAGCCAGCACTGCAACAGAAAAGAAAAGAAAAAGGGCCAATATACGGTTCATTCAACTCATTCACCCCTCTTATACAGGATCCTAGAGGTGAGACTATGTTACCATCGTCCCCCGTAACCAACAGTTAAGAGGCACCAAGGAATGAATACCTGCCATTCAAATAGCCTATTCCTCCAATGCCTCCCAATGCTTTCTCTTGATTCACCAATCTGATTCAAAACTAGAACAAAACAAACTCCCATAAGATATTCAAGTAATTTCAAATAACACAATAACTTAGACCTCACCCCCAGAGGGAGTGAAAAAATAACGCCACACCCAGAGCTTTACAGTGTTAATATACACGTTACAAAATGAGACCCATTCTACTGACTCAGTGGGACAGATTGCACCATCCGGAGATTTCACATCAAAGATGTGAGGATGAGAATGTGCTGCGGCTGCCCACTGTGAACCTTGCACGTAGTAAGTTGGTGTGCATGGGTGCAAGAGTATGGAGAGAAACATGGTAACCAAAATAATTAAACCCATGTAGGGGGCGGTTCTATAGTGAAAGTGGCCGTTATTAATAAATGTAGTGCAGCCATGTTTAATGGTACTCCCGCCCCCTTTCCCCTAAATAAAAAACATGGCTAATTTGGAAAGGAAAATAAAATGTGCATCTGAAAGTTCATATTAACAAGTAAAAAAGAAAATACAATTAAAAACGTTCAAATGGACTCCGGGAAGGTGTCAAGAGGATAGGCAAGGTGACATTGTTATACATAGTGTTTCAAGGCAGCCTTCCATGACACTTTACATTGAAGATAAAACGCTAAGAATTATATTAAAATGGCTAACACATATTCCTCCAAGTTGGTCAAGACTCTCCCTTATAAAGACCCCTGGTGGTCCATCCCCTTTTGTTTGTTTATTAACGTCAAGGAAAATTACCCGCGTTTGACTGGTGGAGGTCCAAGCCATGTAACATTGCTGCACTGGACACATGGCCCAGCCTCCTCTGTTCAGTGTTTCTGGGTTAACATAACATTCCATTTGGCATCATTACACTTGGCCCTGCTCACCTCTGTCACTGGCGAGCCACTCTGACTGCTCTATACTTATGGTGACCATGTGGCTCTTAAAACAAGGGGTTCAAACTGCAGGTCCAACTGCGAGTACTCCCTCAGCCGGTCACATTATCCCACTACTGTGTGTGTGTGTGTGTGTGTGTGTGTGTGTGTGTGTGTGTGTGTGTGTGTGTGTGTGTGTGTGTGTGTGTGTGTGTGTGTGTGTGTGTGTGTGTGTTTAAGGCATTGGACATTAGTGTAAAGAGGCGGCGATGGAAAGTACATCACACCAATGTCTCTTGTTGCACCCAAAGCAACGTTCCCACTTCAGCGTCTACTGGCGTAGACATGGTCAAAGTCCAGTTCGGTTGAGGCTCAAAAACATTGCTTCTCTCGCAGACTCTTATCCATGTCCATCTATTTTTTCCACTAACATTAGATTGGTCGGTTTTTCGTCTCTATCGGACACTGTTCATATTCCCATGCACTTCTTTTTACACTTTTATGTCTGTACATTTAATGTGTATGTTTAAGAATGGTTCGATAAAAGGTGGCAATCAAGACATACATAAGCATAAATACAATTATATTTGTTACTCCAGCCATCCTACAGTGTCCAGTTTTTCAAAAATCACAAAGCCAACAAGACTAAAACAAGGCAAAAAGTAAAAAAATAATAAAATTAAAAAAAAGCATTTCTTTTTTAAGTGACAAGACTTTTTCTTTTGGTTTTGGGAGGAGTGTTGAAAGCAGGCCATGTGCATCCCAACCGGTTCACTGGAGAGCACGGTGCTCTGCCACAAGCCCCGGGCAAAGGTACCGCTCTCTGCCTTCCCCTCAGGAGTGTTCTACAGGGTATCACAGTACACCACCACTGGGTGGACACTGCGGCAGTGACACTCATGGGTTCCACTTGTGTTTTTCATGATTACATTCAGTTCCGTGCCAAGAATGACAAAAGTAACGTTCTGCCAAACAAAAAAACAAACAAATGTCTGGGTTGGGTGCAGTTACGCCGTTTCATGAGTGCAAGAAAGGACTGTGTAAACCACAGAATGCAACAGGTAGAGTGAGAAGGAGGAGGGGCGATCCCGGCTGAAAGAGACACTTCCATTCGTTGCAATTTCAACTGGGAGAGGAGAGATGGCGTCCACGCTATACACGCGCTAGGAAAGTGCATCTCAGAGAGAAGAAGTTCTCTTTTCCTCCAGATAATCACTATACAAATAAAAAAATCCATTCTGGCCAGTTGACGACACAAACACACATACACCCCTCTCCAAACAAGGCCTCCCATCAACAGGACAAACACACACACACACACACACTTTGATTGGTCCCTCCTGGGGAAATAAATGCGATTTCAGCTCTCTCTCCCTTTGCCATTCACTTGGATCTCAAGAACTTGTGAAGGACGAGCCAGGCACGCCGAGTGCTTCAGGCCGGCAGACCATCATTTATGTCGCGGGGTGTTCTTCTTCCGTTTCCGCTTAAAGAAGCAGCAGCACCTGCAGGGGATGGGAGGGAGGGAACGTAAATAGAAAGACACAGAACGAACAAACACCCACCCTCCAACCACTCACCAATGGCTAGAATAAATGACAAGGAAATTGTATGTTACATTTGAAAAACAATCCCAAAATATCAATGTCATGGCAACTCTTGTGAGAGCATACATTGCTAAACATTTTGCAATGGGCTGCATGTGTATGCCGTTATTGAGCCTCAAATGACACTGGATGGAGGGGGAAAGGAGGAGGTGGCTACCATGGTGCATCAAATGGCAGATACAAAAAAGAACACCTGTAGACCAAGACATAGGACAACGACTTGCTAAGCGGAGGCTTGATTATTAATATGAGCAAAGCACCATGACACGCTGCCAAAAACATGTAAGGTGATGCGCACTGATTCATTGTTGCATGACCACATGGTTTATTAATGTGTCCCTGCCCCATGAGTCTGATGTGCACTAGCAGAGAGGGACTCACCACAGGTTGAGCATTTTCACGCAGCTATGGAAGACAGTGTAAAGAGAGAAAAGATAGATTAACATTACAGCAGGACCAAGATGGCGGGACAGGCCTCATTCCACCCATAAAGAGAGGAAACGGATGATGGGTATAATGAGATGAGAACTTGAGAGATCTCCTCTTGTCTAATCAGCCTCCATGAGCACATTCTCCTGCTCATTTCATTCATATTCAAGTCCACCACATTATATTAAGAAACGCATTTCAGGTGTGCAAACTGTTGATGGCCAAAAAAGGTGCAATCTTCTAAACAAACTCTGTTTAAGTGACACACAATAGCCTGCTAGTGATGTCAAGACCTACTTTATGAAGCAGTGCTCACAATAAGAAAAACTCAGTTGCATCGATTAGAAATTGAAAGTATTTTTTCTAACAATGTTTAGTCACATTAAACACCACGGCACGGGTCAGATAGAGATGGAGAACATATCACGTTCAGGTCAACGGAGAAGCACAAGATCCAACTAAAACAGATTTTTGGTTTTAAACGTGGTAATTTGTCTTATGTGATTGGCAACCGTTATCTATACCTTTTTGTCACTGACTGAGATAAGTCCCAAATTCAGAAAAAAAAAAAAGTGTACAAATAAAAAGAGGCATGTATTTGCCATTTACCCAAAAGTCAGCGTTCTTTTTGTTACGTGAACCGTGTGCTCCGTCTCTACTATAGTAAACCGCTACCTGTGTGGATGGTGGAGCTCCGTCTGCGCAGCGATTTAGTACCCGCGTCCGAGTGAAGTTTAGGCTTATAACGCTCATACAACGACGTTACTAAAAAAGTATTAACGTTTTCGTGGGTCGTTACCATGGCGATAACACGCCCCTCTTTCCTCTAACTCTCAATCGAGAAACACTTTTTGAAATGTGTTCAAATTCCAGATAAAATCGTAGATTCAGTAACTCTTAAAGTTGACAAGCTTACCTTATCACCCAAATAATTACTTGTATAAAACAGGCTGCTCAGTGTCTGCATGCTCCCTTGAAGTGGAGCTTGCAGTTTGCGCGGTCAAACGAGCGGCAAGAGACGGCCTATAAACAGCAGCGGAGTTTAGCAGACAGAGGGGGAAATCATGACCCGCCCTACTCTACCTCTCATTGGCTAGTACTCGTTGATAACTTGGATGAGGCATGAACCGTGAAAGTTTGCACCCCTGACATTTGAAAGTGCCATGGAAAAGAGACCCAATACAACACCAAAAAACATGGAAAAGGACCCGCCTGTTTGGTAGTTTAACTCACCAGCTCAACATAAACAACAACATGCTGATGAAGAACTAGCAGTCTCCGGAGTGGAGTTGTGTGGGTAAACTGGTGGAAGGGTTGGGGGGAATCTTAAACAAAATGCATTATATCTTGCCTCATCACCAAGGACACCTGGCATTGTGTAGCACAATACTAAGGGATTGGATTTTGCACTTTGTGCTGTGGACCTGGAGCATTAACCTCAGTGGGCTGGTAAAGGTATCAGAGTGGCTGGCCATTTAAAATGCCAATCATCATATCAAACAACCATGTGAATGAGGAGCAGTGCAGGGGAGAGGCCGTCCTTCAGGAAGGACCTGGACATGGACAAAGTCTAAAGGGAAAGGCACTTTGGGGGACCGTTTGTGAGGCAATGGCGTCCGAACCAGAGGGGGAAACGATTTGGGGCTAGTAGGAAATTAGATGCTTGCACGCACGATTTCATCTAGATATAAATGGAGAGAAAACCACTAATGCCCATTTGAAAAATTATTTATGGAACCTCTGATGCACCCAATATAATGGATTTGATTAATTGTGGCAGAGAAAATAATTAACAGTAATAAAGAAAACAGCTACTGAACCAAATGAAAATGGAGGGAAGAGCTTATTTTAGATGCCAAATATGAAATGGCTTTCAGAAAACATATGGTTCAGAGTTAATAATAGATGATCACACATTGATTATAGAACCAGATAACGTCAGGAAGTAAAAAGGCTGTTTGGGATGACATTTGTTATGTTTATGCAGACGTCATGCATCACGTCAATAAAGTCAACTTATTATTAAAACAAGAGGAGAAAAAAAAGATACTTGTTCTTTTCTAAGCCTTAAAGGACAATTCCGGTATTTTGAACATTGAGCCCATTTTCTGGTTTGTCTAGGATAAAATAGAGTGGTTGACGCCAACATTTTGACCATTGGTTCTGTTTCGGGTATTTGCCTAATTTCGAATCGCCCCTGCCTGCTTTACAATTGCTGGCTATGGGCATTCACAAACCTGTCCTTAAAACAACCCTAAACATTCGTTTTCAGAAATGTGCAACTCGCCGAGTGGTTAGTGGTGTTTGTTGATGTTCCAAATCAAGTATCGTAGCGAATAACAGTTTTAGTTGTGTTTTATTTGGCATTTTCTAAATCCATTGATTTCGGTTGGAAGACTCATTGCTCCTTGACCGGAATCGGAAAGGGGAGCTGGTCTTTTACCTCCGTTAAAGCCCTAATGTTGGGACAGAGAACGGAGCGAGAAAACTACAACTACAACCCCTTTCTGTTTTTTGTTTTTTTTAACGGGCATTTTGTGAATGCCTGTAGCCAGCCATTGTGTAGCAGGCAGGGGCGATTTGAAATGAGCCAAATAAATATAAATATAAGCCTCAACATTATTGGACGCAAGTTAAATGCCTCCAAATGACCACAATAACTAAGAAAAGCCTAAAAATAGCACATTACAATTATTACTGAATGAAAGCTGGTAAAGATTACTGCCACAACTCCAAAGCATAATGCAGGCAAAGCGCGGTCACTATAAAGCGAGCAGGAACCAAATGATGCATACTTTGCCTCATCCACCACCTCCACCTCTGCCTGAGCCGTGATTGGTGCATTGGAGTGGGCAGTCATAGGGTCATCTGGATTCAGCTCCCCATTGGTCGAGCTGACAACCTGTGGTATAGAGAGCCAATGCTACAAATTAAGCAAACAACACGTCACATTCGCCTAATGAGGAAACACAATGATGGTTGAGCTGAAGGCCCACTGATGAAAGCCTTTGCAATTCCCTTTGATGAATGTTACGAACTGGGTGTCGGTGACAACCTTCCCCGGAAAATCACAAGCTGCGCACACATCACAAAAACAGAGATTGCCACAGGTTGTATCAGCGATGTTGGGTAACGTCACTTCTGTTGATATTTGAAGCGAGATCCCAAACAAACAGAGCCAGCATCCAGTAAAAATTGTCAAGAACGCAGCACAAAACCCAACAACACCCACCCCTGTCTGTGATTGGTTGAAATATTATTTATTTTGGTTTTAGAGTGGTTGGTAGTACCATTTGTATTTGTGTACGATTTCGGAGCATAGGCTGCCTACAGATGTTTTTTGGACGGCCTGCTTATGTGGTGGGCAGATAGTGGATCGTGAGGAAAGATCAGATGAATGTGATAATCTATGTATCGGCCTAGAAGCGCTGATGCAATCTTTACACATTACCTATAATGTAGACATGCACCCAATTCAAAGAGTCCGAACCCATAACACTGTTAGAAGGTCATTTTAAAGTTCCTAAACGTTATTTTGGAACCCAGAAGTTGCATTTGTTTGCATTTGACTGACTGTCATTACCATTCACGTCAAACAGATGCAAATCAAAGATGGGAAAAGGAAATGCAAAAAAGCTTAAGTATTATTTTCTCCTTTACATTGAAAAAAATGTTTCAATTAACTACCCCCCCCCTCCTAAACAAGAAATTAAAACGAAATGACAAATCTTGTAATGAAGTTTTAGCAGGCAACAAGCCAGCTAAGCAGAGTAGACTTGTCATGCATGTTGATTCTCCATCTCCCAAAGACTTGAAAACATGCACTGAATAAATAAACAAATGCATCTTGCCCATCCAGCAACTAGACTTTCAGATCCCAAAAGGCAATGAGAAATGGCCCCTGTGACAGGATCCCACAACAGTGTGGCTGCATGTAAACAATGCGATACTAAATGTGGTTTGAGGTAGGCGGGTGTTCAACGCCATGGAGTGCTACTGTGCCCTGCGAGTGTTGTGGGTGGACGTGCCTGCAGGAAGGTCTCTGGAAAGGAAGATATATGGTTGCAGATTTGCCTTCCATGTAGAAACCAAAATAGCTGGACCATATACTCCATCTTCCAACCCGTCTTAATATTCCTATCGTCCCCTTACACACACACTTAGTCCAATTTCACTCAAAATTTGATTTTCTTGCCCCTTTCTCAAGACAAAATCAGCTTGGAGAAGTAATCCCTGGGTGGATCTAGCAGTGGGTGGATAGGCTTCTTGAGGAACTCATAATTGAGTTGGCTTCAGTGAATTAGTGAATGAACTAACTAATTCAGTGAATTAGTTAGTTAATGAGTTCATTAACATCCTGTTAGGCACAGTCAATTGTTAATTAGTTCACTCATGGCATACTATTGACACTTTGTTTTAGCTACACATGAATTCCTGTATGGCTAACATCTCGGCTGCTGACCCTCACTACACCTCAGAGTCAGAGCTCAGTCTTGGGGGCTGAAGAGCTTTCCTGTCTAGTGACCAAGTTAAAGACTGACTCCATGTAATTACGCTGGTCTAATGAATGCTACCGCGATTTGATGTATTAAACACCTTCTCCTTTCCGCCATCCCTGTTGCTTTGATTTTAATTGCTGGGGTACCGAACGGCTGGAAGTGCGGGTAGAAAAACCCGACGTGGACCAAGGACCTATGAGACGGTTGTGCCTGGATGAGGGGAGTGGCCGGACAGAAGGGCCTGAAGGAGAGCTTCCTGTGGGCGCCGCCGGTTGAGTGATGGTAGTGTACCTGCACTGAGCCCCCGTGCCTGTCCGCGGCCAGGTGAGAAGTCAGGTAGGAGGAGGCGGAGTTTGCCTGGCGACTGGGCTGCACCTCCCATGCTCCTCGCCGGTCCGAGGCGGCCGTCTGCGCAGTGGTTGGAGGGGGGGCCGGGGCGCAGCGAGGGGCAGGGGGGGCGGCGGCGGAGCAGGTTTCCATGTAAGATGAGTGGGTGGGCGTGCAAAGGCCGGTGGTCATGCAGAAGCAGCACGTGATATGAAAAAAATATATGAAAAAAGTAAAAGTAAACCCAAAAAAAGGAAGCACTAAAAATCTAAGCAAGGCTCAAGCCAGGGAGCTGGACCGATAACAGAAGAATGGTCCTAACCATGCACTTTGATATGTCCACCTGGGTTGTATTTTTTGACCACAGTGCTGCTGCTATTGACCAGCAGGAGGCAATGGCAGTGAATGGAAAAAATAGCTACTTAATATTATATATAATAAATAAAGCACTACCAGGCTGCTCCCCTGACATCCGCTTTTATACTATAGGCCTAGTATTTCTTTAAATCAATCGCTGCATGTATGAACAAACTGCTGTCCATAGCCATGTATAACTCGACAGACTGCATCTGTGCTTTACTATATTTATGTTTTTAGACTCCAAGCAGGCCAGAAAGAGAACGTATTTCTGTCAAGAGTTAAATCTAATTCATTGTATAAATTAGCCCAAACTTCTCTCTTTCTATCCTGTGGCATTGTATTTTGTATGTAGATGTTTCATTTGTTTATATATGGCATATATAATTTCACCCCTACTATTTTAAAGTTTGTTTTATCTGATACGTTATGCATTTTATTGCTAAATAGACACGGTCACAAAAATGCCACAATCAAAGGTGACACATTGGACACAGTTGCCAAGAGATGGGACAGTTGGACCCAATGGGAGTACGGTACCTGGTTCCTCAGAGGCTGATGCTGTGAAGGCCGGTCCCTGTGGGCATGGCTCTCTCTCGTAATGGCAGACGCTCCGGAGTCTATGTGCACAGAACCTACGGGAGTGGGCTTCACAGCAGACAAACACACAGATCAATCACTGTTAGAGGACAGCAATGAGACAAGACACCTCAGTCCCCTTAGGAGAGGAACTTACTATTTGCCTGCCAACCCAGTCATAGGTGTAATCAAAGGTGTATCCTTTCCGCTCAAACAGCTCAGTAAAAAGTGTCCTCAGGTATTCGTAGTCTGGCTTCTCAAAGAAGTCCAGCCGCCTCACATAACGCAGGTAGGTGGCCATCTCCTCTGAAACCCAAGGAGATTCCAATTTGAGAAGTCTTTTCATTGGTTCATAAACAAAAAGGCACATACAGGAGTATGTGGCGTCATTTAGCGAAACATTTGAAAAAAAAAACATTGATCTTGTGATGTGGCTGCCACTGCATCAAACTGGCTTACCTGGGAAGTTCTCACACAGGACCTCGATGGGAGTATTCCGCTTAGTGTCTCCGATCTTCTGGTATCGTTCTTTCAAAGTGTCCGCCTGAACGAAAAGCGGAAGATACCATTATCTCCTGAAATGCATGATTGTGATTATGTCATGTAATCCGAGTAGGGCTGGCACGAATATCTTATTTTAAAGAAAGATAATCATTTGATTTTCTGACTGAATATCACGTTTTTATCAAGTGATAATTTTACTTCAATTTCTACAATTTTATTTTAAAAACGCAAATCGAAAAAACAAAATATCCCATAGGACTGCAGCACGGACACCAGTGGCTTTCGGTGGCTTGTTTTTTCATTAAAAACGACAAAGCATTCGAAAATGTAATTGAGTCGAATACCTGGGCATCAGACAAATATTCAAGAATGTGGCACTACACTGAGGGTTGAAAGGTTCTCATCTATACGTGCTCACGGTTGAGGTGTTATGAAGCATACCTTTAGCCCTTGCCATGGTAAACTGCCACGGAGGAAATACATGAACATGTGACCTAAGGCCTCCAGGTCATCTCGTCGGCTTTGCTCTAATGACAGAGGAGTCAAATGAAAGAGGGGCAGAAATTAAACATGCCTCTTTGTTTAAAGAAGATCATAGAAATTAGATGATTTCAATCAAAGTTGAATTGGATAAAAACAAAAGAGAAGAACAAACCAAAAAAAAAAGCCTACCTTTTCCCAAATGTGTGTTGATGGACATGTATCTTGCGGTACCGGTTAAGCTCTTGTGCTCCCGGTATGGAATGTGTTTTTTAGTTTCAGGGTCGATGTATTCTTTGGCCAGACCAAAGTCAATGATGTGGATGATGTGGTCTTTTTTGTTCCCTTGCCGCCCGATGAGAAAGTTTTCTGGTTTGACATCTCTATAGATTAGGTTTTTAGAGTGCACATACTCCATCCGAGAGAGCTGGTGAAACAAGAGAACAGAACATATCACACCATACTTCCTCCGATGATCAAGGGGACAGATCATCTAGAACAGCGCAAATGCTTTATTGATATGTAAAAACGGAACAACAGATCCCATGCTTTTGGGGAACACGAGGAGCCTCGTGGGGTGTGGAACTCACCAGCTGTATGGCTATCATTAAGACCGTCTTAAGGGAGAAGGTCCTGTCGCAGAGGTCAAAGAGGTCCTCCAGGCTGGGGCCCAGCAGCTCCAGGACCATGGCGTTGTATTTCCCACAGGGGCCAAAGTAGAAGACCTGGGGCAGGCCCTCGGCTACAGCGGGAACAAAAGAGTCATGAGACACGCAGGAGGCCGCACAAACAATACCACATTCAAGTGTAGCTAGGGATCCACAGGAGCATGGCCTATACAGCTCGGTCGGCGCTGGTGGGGAGGAGCGGAGCTGCAGGATTCAGGAAGAAGAGATTACCTTTGACACTGAGCCAAGGCAGATGAGCTTGTTTATTGTTCCTGCCTCCTATGACAAAGGATTAAGTATGGGATGGAGTCCACTTGAACAGTAATCAAGAGATCCTTGACATATTACTCTGGAGCAAAAGCATAAGCTAGTGTTTAAGGTTGGCATACATTTTTTTGTAAAAAAAAAAAAAGCTAGCTATGTTCCAAGCGCTGTTATGTCTACTAGAGTACCCGGTCCCAACTAGTATCATCACTAGAAACCCATGGAGCTGCATGCATCTTGTGTTTATGCAACCCACCTTCTTTCTCTAAATCCCATCATCCATTTTCCTACACACCCTGACTCCAATGAACCGCTGAATCCAACGTTTATTAGTCATTAGTTCAAATCCAAGAATATTAATGTGAATTCTACACTGAGAAATTCTACCCAAGAGAGGGCTGGGGTTCCAGACACATGATTTGTTCAATATTTTACTGAATGTAAACATTCATTATGCACATCCACAAAACTGGTTCATACAACACATTTGAAGTTTCATAAACTATAATAAATGTTATATTTGAGTCAAGCTTCTGCTTTGCTGGTTAAACCTGCCTGGGGTCAGGAGGACCCGAGGAGGAGGACGCGTGGTTAGATCATGCATGGTTGATTGATTTCCCTATTTTGGAAGAATATCATTTTAGTCGTAGGAGGAGATGCAAGTAATTCAAGGAGGTTTCTTTAATATAGTTATAATTAATATAAATACGTTTTAATATATAGATAAATATATAACAGCATTGATAAGAAAACGTATAATAACTTTACATCCTTATTGATTGACTTGTGTTTCTCCCCTCTTGTGGCAGTTTAACCTTTCAAGTATACAAGTCACCTTCATGTCCGACAGACTGACAAAAAGGGCCTGAACTTCAACAATGCAGTCAGTTCATATCCTCTTTTTTCTTTTTGACCCCTTTTCGTTTTATCTGCCTGTGTTTGTTCCCTCACACCACCCACTGCCATCACCACTCAATCCCTGAGGAAGGGGAAGGTGGGGGAAGCTTCACTGGCACCACCATTACCACACAGCTAAAAATGTTACAGACTGGGATCTTTGAGGAAACG
Organism: Gadus macrocephalus; assembly: GCF_031168955.1. NCBI lineage: Eukaryota > Metazoa > Chordata > Actinopteri > Gadiformes > Gadidae > Gadus > Gadus macrocephalus. Next base: position 14,650,150 of record NC_082395.1, read on the forward strand.
GAGGAAGGAGAAGAATAAAGTAATTCAGTGGTGACCAAGACAACCGACTTCCAGTAAACCTGACTGAACAGCAGCAGTAGTCACGTTTCACTAGCCACTAGCCATCACTAGCCTGAAAAATCACTAACTTAAGCCTACTTGTCCCGCAAAATGTAATGGCTAGCTTTACAAAGAGGCATTATGTTAGGATAAACATAGATATCACTCATAGCAATATAATGGGTCTGCTCTTTTATTTACCAGGGCATGGGTAGAAGAATAAATTGTGAAGATAAGTCCGGGCCGGCCCTGGTACATATAGGAAGTGTTGGAATTAAGTTTTCAAAAAGTTTAATGTCTCTTTCCTGGTTGTTCCGACAGTCAGAACTTCTTTGCAGATGACGTAAATAGGCAGCAGACTTTGTGCGTGTGCATACAACAATGATGAATTGTTACTTTTAAATGCTGTCAGGGACAATATAGAATACAGAATAAAACCACTATGCCACTTGCTTGCCCAGCGTTAGACCTGGTAGATGTCAATCAACAGCTCATACCATATTACTGCCCCACAAGGTAAATCATGGAAATCTCTGAAAACATCTTGCCACTCGACGCTTTGATTTGCTGATGTTGACAGACAAAATAAAAAACGGACAAAAACCCGACAACCAGTGTGTTAAGTAGGCTATATACCACCCGGCAGCGATCACCAACTGAAGTGATCGAACGTATATATTAACGCAATTCAAAATGGCACCGCAAAATAACTAAGGAGATAGGTCATTCAGGCAGTTTGGTAGTAAGACACTGGATGAACAGTGCAGCAAGCCGCCCTGCACATGTTTTGGCTTTTTGTCTATAATTTTAGATTTTATAATATAAATTCATGCATAAAATCATCTTATTTCATCATAACACATAGGCCTGGCCTACAGAAAAGAGCAGATATATATATATATTGTATCCAATGTTGTGATGGTCATTCGATAGAATTAGTTATTGCTTGTGTTAAGTGAATAATACTTTTGGGAAGCAGGAACTTCCTTTATTAACAATGTGATAAAGAAAAAGAAAGGAAAACCCTCATGACCTTCCCAGTCCATGTACAAGGTAGAAATCTGGTAAGCCATCCATCCTCTGGGAATATGCGGACTGCTTTTAATGCTGGCTGGCTGGCTGGCTGGAGAGCTGGTGTAGAGTTTCACCGTTAGGCCTGGCTGCCTTTACATGACTCACCAGTTTCCATCCACCCCACAAACAATACCACTCGAGAGCCAGAGAGAGACGCAAAGAGAGGGATAGAGAAACTGTGAGAATGTCTTGGTCCAAAATCAACAATGCTTTGCAGTCATGTGAAGGCCTGCCCCAGTGAGACACTAGACCACATCCCTCTCGAGCATTAAAAAGGTGAAGAAGAAGAGCAACAACAATAACAACGCATACGAGTCACTCTCCATAATGTCAACCGACTACTCTACTATAGTTGTTTAAGTCGGGTGTACACAATGCCAGACAGGGCATAGTGTACTAGTCGGCCATGCAGGAATGGGGTCATATTATCCCATCTGGAGGAGGACTGAGGCAGCAGGTTAGTGCTAAAAGGGGCGGTTCTACTCTCTAAATACTTCATGAGATTCTGAACTACTGGCCCTGTCAAGTCTCTTGTCTCAGACTGGCCATCAGAAGTAAAATACCCGACTACCTCGTAATCTGAGTGAAGCTAGTACTAAGGCCAATAAGATCAGTGATCAACGTGACATCTACACTGTATTAAAGTTACATAAATAAAAGGCGGTGCCACAGGCAGCATTTAAAAAAATATGTCTTGCGCACACAGACGTGTGAGAGAGAGAGAGAGAGAGATCACCATTTCATGAGGTAAACATCCGAACATGTACTGTCAATATTTTACATGCCCCCCCCCACTCCATTCTGTTCAATTCTTTTTACCCTTTAAGATTCACGCCTCTGATTTCAGTCGTAGCAGGAGAAAGACATTGAGTCATGATCTTAGATGAAATGTTGGGCCATGACTAATGCTTGATGACAGGCGGATACATAATAGGGATGGGTCAGAATATTCCGATTATTCGTTCCCGAGGGTCAAAGCCGATTTTTAACATTTGGACCATTCGATTTTTTTTCCCATTCATATAAACAACAATTAACGGACAGAACTAATGTTGAACACCTCAAAGGGCATTATCCCGCTTATACTATGGTCACTTGTTGAAGAAAATAAATTAAGACCATTCATTTATATTTTCATGTGTTTTACAGTCAAAATATAAAGTTTTTCACAAGCCATTAGGGTTTGACTAATACCTGGAACAATCATTACCCTCCCGTAAGGTTCTTGTGCAACGGAAACGTTGTTCACTCCTCTAGTAAATAGGACGGACCTTAGCTACGACTTGGCAATGGGAGGTATTCTGGTCTGCTCAGCTATGAGCCAGAGAGCTAACGTTATGCATTTTACATATTTATAATTCGGAATTCGTCCCAGCCTTTATACCATAGATACTCTAGGGCAGGGGTCGGCAACTAAGTTTGGCCTCGGGCCGATTTTTTTTCCAGCCAGTAGGTGGCGGGCCAGAACATTATCAAAGGCTAGTTAAAGGAATTGATTAATGAAAGTACATCTGGAACTGCGACGCAGGCCCGTCAGCTGGCTTAGTCATATGCCTACTAAGCAGTAGATGACTCTTAAAAGACGTACATATAAACAAGTGTATAACCTAATCACGTAAATGTCATGCCTGATCATGTTGGGTAGAGGTGTTGTTGCTGCACTGTCTCCACAGAGACAACACAGCGATATCATCATGAACAGTTCTAACTGGAGAGAAAGTGAAATCCGTGAGCTGCTGATCATGTGAGAGAAGTTGATGCAGTCATATTAAACAAAGGCGTTGAAAGATGGTGCGATCTACGAGAGAGACGCAGACAAACTGTCCTTACGATGCTTTTGTCTGGATAAAAAACCCTAACCCATCCCTAACCCAAAAGTGGTCAGCAAAATAAAGAATATGTTGGCGTATTTGCACTAATAAATAGTCAATCTCGTTTGTAGCCTACACTCAGACGTAAACTCATTCTTGCATGCGGGTGTCTTCGTTTCACAATTTAGTGCTGTCAAGCGATTAAAATATTATATCGCATCAATGTCATAGTCAAGTAAGATAGTTTCGTTTTTTCTATTCTAAATATCCATTGATTTCGTGCTGCTAGCTTTAGTGAGAGCAGAGTAGTGTTGAGAAGGACAGTAATAAAATATATTTGGTAAGATGGATATAAGAGAGACCCGCAGTGAATTCAACCCGGTCCACTTGACATCGGGTAGGTGCATGACAGTGGTAGGCCTACCGTAAAACTTCAATAGCCCAGGCTTTTATTTGTTTCAATCACTGAACTTCCGAACAAAACTCTTGCTCAGCAAAGATGGGAAATACTATAACATTTATTATTTAAACCAGTATGAATATTCCTACCCTACGAAAGCCTATACACATTACCAGGCTATCGAATAACACACACACACACACACACACACACACACACACACACACACACACACACACACACACACACACACACACACACACACACACACACACACACACACACACACACACACACACACACACACACACAGCTGTGCGCCCGCAACCTCTCACTCACTCAACAGCCGCAACACTCAAAAACTGTCAACGTCGCAACCAAGTCGATTTTGTCTAGAGGGGAGTAACTGAGCGGCCCCTCCCGAAGTGGTACAGCCCAGGTGGGCCTTGAACTGCGATTGGTCAGAAAGACGTAACCGCTAATGACAACATTGAACTCTCGTGCAGGCTCGAACAGAGTGACACACAAAACCACACACACTTTTAAGGAGTTTTTCACCTGCTCCGTATCCTTGCTTAGACAGCAGGTGAAAAAACGACAACGTTTGCCAAACCGAAAGAGCGTTAATCGCGCAATAAAAAAATAAACGCCGTTAAAGCGTCAACGCCGTTTATAACACGTTAAACTGACAGCACTAAAATAAATACAAACATTCGGGAATATACAAATTATTCTAAAGAGGTCTAGACTGTGCGTAGCCCCGCCTTCTGCAGTGAACCAAGAAAGCCTGCGCCGTAACGGGGGATTTTACCCATTCGCTTTTACACAGGAATCTTGAGATAAGACAGTGAAATCACCGGGCGTGCCAAGCCTTGACCGAACTGGCTTGGCAGTATAGAAAGGCCTTATGCTGAGAGAGGGCAGTAGTGCGCACCTAAAAAAGCAGCCAACCACTCTTAAAACACTTCACACAACACCACACGGCGGGTGCTGATTGACTGCACGCACACACACACATATACACACACCATGGCGGGTGCTGACTGACTGCGCACACACACAAACCTCCGTTCCTAGCCTACGCACCGTTAGAAGAGCCGTAGGCGAAGTAGTCTCATCAGAGACTACTTGCTTTAAAAAGCAAAGTCTCAGAGCTTGACGTCTTAAAGGCCGTGTTGCAGGGTTTATTTTCCAACGAATTTGTGCAGTTTGATTGTTGGTAATAAAGATTTAAACTGTTATTTATTGTATTTAATGTTGTTAGGTATCACAAAACAGAATGTAATACGAAAAAGTAGGTACTATTTTAGCGGTTTGCTATTTATTCTCATTTCCCCCAGAATGCATTGCATGACGTCACGTTGGGGAGACACGGACCAAAGCCGCATTGAGACCCTTGAGAGTAGAGACTAGTAAGAGAGTGTTCAGCAGGTTATATAGATACTGTACATAGATAAATACATAGATATTATCTATAGTTAGTATATGCTACACGTGAACCTCCTAAGATGGCGTAATTTGATTGGTTGGCTATCTCGGGATATTGGGCCATATCCCATGATCGACATCTCAAACTCGATATTGTTTATCACAAAATGTCCGCTAATAACCTTCGGTCTCGGGGGCTATTCCCCATTATTCACTTCGCCTTCGGCGAATAATTGTTGACTAATAGCCTAGATAGACAGATAGCCTAGTCAAGTCTTCATTAATACCAAACTACACAAATCGTCGGGAATTCATTTAGGTGATTCGGCTCACACAGTATAGCCTTCAAGACCACAGAACAAGGGAGACAACAAGTCTGACTGGACATACACAAAATACATCACATTAAAACTGGACACATGCATTGATAGATACAGATAGAAAGATAATTAAATATGTTCTATTATTTGCCTCGCGGAGCCAGCCAATCCTGTGAGCGTATGCAAATTAGCCATGTGCGCCTAACACAAGAAAGACATAATATTGAGAAGTCATGCTAAAAACGGAGAGCAAGAGAAAGCTAAACCAGACTGTAATTATCACATACTTTGGGTCCATTCTAACTTATGGTAAGAGGCTAGTCTTTAAATCTTTGCAGTGACTGAATGTTGATGATAAAACAGATTGTTTTGCATAAGATCAGTGTGTGCGACTGTGCGCGTGTCCTTTCTGGCTTCGGCATACTGCATGGTTATGAAGGCCTTGCAGTTAGTTGTAGTCTTAGTGAAGCAGCCTAGCCTTTGAGTTGGATAAGTTGGAGTGATTGTGTACGGGCGTGCGAGAGTGAGAGAGAGAGAACACACCCGCCGTGGTGATGTTTGGCTTGTTGTGGGCTGTCTGTCAGCATCCGCTGAGTTGGACGATGTGCTTTGTGTATGTGTTCAATGTACATCTGTCTGGTCATATTTGTGGTAGATTGATGGTTAAATAATGTCACACCACGATCGGTTAAACTTATTTTCAAGTGCACTGATTGCGTGGCCAATAGGCTAAGTTAGCCCATAGCTAGCATTATGCCTTCTATTTCTAGATCTTCTGACTAAGTTTACCGGTACTTACGACATAATCGCTGTCACTAGATATAAAGGAAACATTGACTTTCACTCTGTGCTATTCACTGACAGTAAAAATAAATAAGTGTCGTTATTGTATGCATTGCTGTTCATTGACTAGCTCCAGCGCTCGTTGCTGCATTGCTAAATGAAAGCAACTCTCCACTCATTCTCCTCTGACCATGCATTTAATTGGCTTTGATCAGTTCTCGGCAATTCCTAGTTCGCCCTCTCACGTCTGAAAGGTTCGAAATTATACTGCTATGGGCCATCATACATGTTGTTCGTGGTTGCCACCTCTTATGGCCCGTTCAGACTACACGATTTCAGCCCGATTTTGCCCCGATTCTTTTGTCGCAGACAAATTTGCGAATCGTACACGATTTTGACGGGTCGGCGACGAGACAGGGTCTTGTAATGTGATATGCTTGCGATCTGCGATACTTTCGTCTGCGACGTTCGAAAACCCCACGACGAAAAGTTTGGCATGTCAGAATTTTTTGGGAATCGCATGCCGTATCCATTGTTGACATGAGGGAACCACGCCCCCAGTTGCGTGAGGGAAGCCCGCGAACAGCTGGAGCTCACGCGCAGTGTTTACCAACTGACTTCACTGCACTACGCTGAGTAGGAGTAACTACTGCAAAAATGAATGCGATCAATAACAAGAAGAATGCTAATAAAGAAAACGATAGAAAATGGAGCAATATAATGGAGACAACTTTGGTGGAAATGTGGCAGCAACGTCCCTGCATTTGCAACCCAAGAACGAGTCTACAATCTTTTCTTCTTTTTCTTCCTTTCCGTCTCGGTGCAGAGGACCGCCAGCATAATGCCTAGTGCTAGGTACTCGGGATCCATTGTTGACGCTTTGTTGCTAGGCTACGTTGTTGCTGCGTCTACTTTGTATAGTTCATGTCACGCGCAACGCAACTACTGTGAGGAATTGCCACATTGAGCAGATATAAAAACTACTGGAAACTTTATGACAAAAATGTAAAAAGCATTTATGTTCGTTCTAAATCTTAGATTTTCAAAATATCTTGCAAACGTAAATGATAAGAAGTAGAGAGCATCGCACCCTCGAATCTTGTAGTGTGGCCAGTCTTACGACGAGACAAGGCCCGATTTCCTGGCTCTGAGATCGTATAGTGTGACATGTTAAATCGTGGAGGAATGTCTGAGAATCTTGTAGTCTGGCCAGTCTTACGACGAGACAAGGCCCGATTTCCTGACTCTGTGATCGTATAGTGTGACATGGTAAATCGTGGAGGAATGTCTGAGAATCGTGTAGTCTGAACCGGCCATTATGGCCCGTTCAGACTACACGATTTCAGCCCGATTTTGCCCCGATTCTTTCGTCGCAGACGAATTTGCGAATCATACACGATTTTGACGGGTCGGCGACGAGACAGGGACTTGTAATGTGACATGCTTGCGATCTGCGATACTTTCGTCTGCGACGTTCGAAAACCCCACGACGAAAAGTTTGGCCTGTCAGAATTTTTTGGGGAATCGCATGACGTATCCATTGTTGACATGAGGGAACCACGCCCCCAGTTGCGTGAGGGAAGCCCCCGAACAGCTGGAACTCACGCGCAGTGTTTACCAACTAACTTCACTGCACTACGCTGAGTAGGAGTAACTACTGCAAAAATGAATGCGATCAATAACAAGAAGAATGCTAATAAAGAAAACGATAGAAAATGGAACAACATAATGGAGACAACTTTGGTGGAAATGTGGCAGCAACGTTCCTGCATTTTCGACGTGTCCTCGAAGGACTTTCACAATAGGGTGAAAAGGGAAACAGCCTGGCGAGAAATAGCCGACACCCTTGACCTACCCGTTAAGTTTGGAGCCATCAGCTGTTGACGTGCAAATAGCTATCATAACCTATCATAAACCGTCTCTGTGCAAAGGACCGCCAGCATAATGCCTAGTGCTAGGTACTCGGGATCCATTGTTGACGCTTTGTTGCTAGGCTAAGTTGTTGCTGCGTCTACTTTGTATAGTTCATGTCACGCGCAACGCAACTACTGTGAGGAAGTGCCGCATTGAGCAGATATAAAAACTACTGGAACCTTGAAAGTAAAAAGCATTTATGTTAGTTCTAAATACTAGATTTTCAAAATATCTTGCCAACGTGAATGATACAAAGTAGAGAGCATCGCACACTCGAATCTTGTAGTGTGGCCAGTCTTACGACGAGACAAGGCCCGATTTCCTGGCTCTGAGATCGTATAGTGTGGCATGTTAAATCGTGGAGGAATGTCTGAGAATCTTGTAGTGTGGCCAGTCTTGCGACGAGACAAGGCCTGATTTCCTGACTCTGTGATCGTATAGTGTGACATGGTAAATCGTGGAGGAATGTCTGAGATCATGTAGTCTGAACCGGCCATTAGACGCCATAGTTCTAGTACTAGGCTGAGGCTACGTTCCACCACGTCTCCCCTACGTGAAGTCATCGCCGAATGGCGTTAGAAAACACCCGTTACTACCAAAAACAACAAAAACTGGACTTTAACACTATTTGGAGACATTTTAGAATACGCAATGCCGGGTCGCCATGGTTGTTGTATATAGGCCTATAGAGTGGGGTTCCGTTTCATTTAATATTGGATACAGTCCCTGACAAAAGTCTTGTCGCTTGGGTACAAGTTGACCTTAAGTGCCTCTCAAATATATGTCTCATCAATTTTTTTTACAAGAAATGGCTAATTTCAACCCCAGCAACTTTTGAAATAATTTTTTGTTGCCAAACGAAAATTACTGAAAAGCATTCCAACGCAAAGACAAAAGTCTTGTCGCCTTGTCAAATGACGCACCCAATCCTAGATTACAGCCTCACCTGTGATCAATAATTGATCAATTAGTGGGTGTGTGTAAAAATTACCCCAGCACACCAGACTTTCACATCAACTGCAACTTGACCTCTGACAACATGCCTAAGATTCACCCTGAGACCAAAGCGTTGATTATCAAGAGGCTGAAGACCACATCCACTGCTGAGGTGGCTGACACCTTCAATGTGTCTCAGCGTCAAGTACAAAGAATAAGAAAAAGATTTGAAGAAGCCTGGAGATGTTTTTAGAGCGCATGGTACTGTGGCCGCAAGCTGCTCAGGGCCACACCCCCACCCTCCACCTTGACCCGCCTCTGAAAAAACGGCACGTTTGTGGAAGGCTCATTGGGGGACTGGCTCCTATTCTGTGTACTTTGCACATTCATAAATAAGACATACTGCATTTTCAGTTTTATAACTGATTGTTAGGGCCCGACCGATTTATCGGCCTGCCGATTTAATCGGCCGATTATAGCCTTTTTGAAAATAATCGGCATCGGCCAAAAAGACGCAGATTACAACAGATTTTTTTTTTTTTTTTTTTTTTTTTAAATGTTATTGCGATTAGTATCCTGCAGATTGCGCTCCTACTCGCCTTGCTAACTAACAACTTTAGCTGGAGTAAAAAAGAGGAGATTGAATTTTACCATACAACATGAAAGCACGCTCGCTCAGGCAGCTGCGCGCTCACCTCACCAATGTACACAAGACGCGTTGTTTGAGCATGTTGTGCCTGTTTTTCTTTAGGTCCCAGGCCATGTTAATTTGTTATACTGTAGACTCTAACGGTGAGACCATACTGCTCAGCACGCACGTGTTAGTCACTGCTCACGAGCGCAGCACATTGGGAGTTAGTTATTTATTTTACATTTTACATTACACTCATTTGACTGTAAATGTATTCTAAAACACTCAAAGGTACTGCATTCAATTCACATATTCGTCAAAAGTGTTTAAAGTATATTTAAGGTATCAAAAACTACGTTTTATATGTTTTTTTTTTTTGTTTTTTTTTAATCGGCCAATTAAATCGTAATCGTAATTTTTCTCTGAAAATAATCGGCATCGGCATCGGCACTCAAAAATCAATATCGGTCGGACCCTACTGATTGTCTTATATTGTTTACAAGTTAAGGATTGAGTCTGGAGATGATGTGGGGTACTAATTGTTTACATCTTAGATTACACAGTTCCTCCTGTTGCAGCTAGCTCAGGGGAGAGACTGTATGACACTAGGTGGTACAACCTGAGACATGCACAATAAAATAGAATTGCCTTCTGCATTTTTGTTTTTTCTTTTCCCTTCATTGTACCGAACTCGTACCGAACCGTGATGTCTGAACCGAGGTATGAACCATGACTTCAAGGTACTGTTACACCCCTAATACTTTGTATGACTGGTATCAATTTGTGAGGAAGCTTTCGAGGCATAACAATAAATAATAGGAAATGCATACATCAGGCCTTTACGATTCAGCAGGAAGCATATTGGAAAGACGTTCATTAGGTTCCTTGATTTAGCGAAATTCCCAAGAAAGATTGGATTGTTCCTCATTTGTCAGTATAGCATCTGTTCATGAGTCACGCAGATAACCGACATATTGCAAACTTTTTTGAAATGCAAAAAAAAAAAAAAGATTGTAATTGGAGGTTAGGATTAGGGTTAATTGCCACGATTATTTTTGAGTTTGAAAACATGATGAATTTATTGATAGTTATTATGAATTCAAAATCGCAAGCATAATTCTATGAATCCCCCAGCCCTATCTTAATATGTATTTTGGCAAAGTTTTAAAGAAGGATATATAATTAAAATATAAAAATAAAGTCTTCGACATCGCATTGTTTTTGAGACCGAAATGGGTTTGTTGGCCAACGATTATTGGCTGGCCAAGGTAGGTGGAATTCCCCCGCAAATGACCAGTTTACCCAATAATGACCTGCCGCCAGGAGCCTCCCTACATCAGAAGTGAAGGTGGCCTCTATAGCAGCATACTGCTGCTGTGGTGGTGTATTAAAACAAATCACACCTCATGGTTGAAAGTGTGTCATTTTCAAAGTTACAATGTAACCTGTCCTAAACAATGGTCTGGCCAGTGGAGCTCTAGTGTGGTTGTTACACACATATAATACAGGTTTAATTGCACAAGTAAGTCCTACTCGTTAATATTTGCCATGAGTCCATTTAAGAAGGACGCTTATGTCCTATCTATTTATTATTCAATAGGCCATATAACTGAGCAAGACTTGTTGAAGTTTGAATATTGCCCATTAGACAAAGCATTGAAGGCCATAAAATGTCGTACATGCTCAAATGACTTCTATCACCAGTAGCTCAGCTTAAGTAAAAAAAAAATATATATATATATTATACAAATACCATAATATACCGTATACCCCAGTGAAAGGTCAGGAAGGGATTAACAAAATTATGTGCTAGCAGCAGGTTGAGACAGGGGCTTAGTCTTTATGTCAGTGACTAGTATAAACCCACAACTCAACAACTAATTCTTTGTTGTGGAAATAAAGCAATCATTTTCACTCATCTTCCAAAACATAAACTATAAAGAAATGATGTATGAACAGAGTGTCGGAGCACCCTTTACGTTACCTGTACTTCCTAAAGTTTTGTAGAAGCGGTACTCCAAATGCAACTGTGGCGCCCTTGATTTCACTGGTTCCTATAAAGCAGAAAACAACCATGGTTTGTTCTGAAATAAATAAAAGGCAACAAAAACCATGTACATTTGACAATATATATATATTTCTTTTTCCATTTTTCCTTCCAATGGGTAACCACAACAATGAAATGAATGGAAATTTCACATTGAATTCCTAAAACTCTTGTCTGTTTAGCAACTCTTAGCACAGCATTATTAAAGAGCAAGTAAACCCTAAACTTAATGTCTAACACGACCATCATAGTAATATATGCATTTTTACTGAAATAAGTCCCCAATTTAGAAAAAAAAAAAAAAAATCTCCCAAAAACACTATGAACGTTCCACTATGTGGCATTCTTTTCGCGATGCCCGAGTTCTTCCGAGAAGCCACTAAAGCGCGATGTGTGTATGGACGTGTGGAGCTCTGTCTGGGCAGCGATTGACTGCGACGTCAGAGAGAAAGATTAGCATTTTCTGGCATTTATTGTATAACGCCACGGTGTGTGGGTGGATGGTGCAGCACGGCCTGAGCAGCGATTAATTGAATAGGCTTCCTGGACATATATATATATATATATATATATATATATATATATATATATATATATATATATATATATATATATATATATATATATATAGTATAACGCTTTCGAGTGTGTGGATGGGGAAACTCTATCCGAGTGGCGATATATTTAATGCCTTCACCGAGTGAGGGCCAATTACCACCATGCAATAGAGAAAAGCAAAGAGTTAACTCCAAGAGGTGTTTAAGGATCACATGTTGGGAATCTCAGACAACAATCCCATAAATGCCATTTTAATTGACAATGGATGGAGCTATAGCCAATCAACAATCAACACAAGATAAGTAACACTAATTGATAAAATGTGTACTTACCAGTTTAATAGCAACATATTCATTGGTGTAGAGATTTTTACCTGAAACCAATCAAAGGCAAACAATCCATTAGGATTATACATATGAAAAAATACCTTATATATACTTGAAGGACATTATATTTATATTTTATGTAAATTCCATTAATTGTTAAGCTACATTACAAAGCCATACAAGGACTTGTTTTTGATCATATTTGATGTGAATGTGTATTAACACATTGAGTCCAAAACAGACTAAATACTGTATAAAAGGCTATATCAATTTCCGGGTTTAACTTTTGCTTCATGGCTCTTATATTTCAGCATTTGTCCTGTCTTCTGTAGCATTCCAAATCCCTCATATCAAGTCAGAACACCTCGTCGCTACCCACAACACAGGGCTCGGGCCAAGCTCACCGAGCTTCAACTCGCCAAAGTTGCCACAGCCGATCTTCTTGCCCACGCGGAAGTTGGGTCCCACCATGAGCACCCCGGACGAGCTGGAGGAGCCGGAGGGCCTCGACGAGTGCCCGCTGCGGCTCCCCTGGGTGACCTTGGTGCTCCGGGCCGGCCGCTCGCTGAACTTGTCTCTTTGCGGCTCCATGGTAAGAGCGGGTCAGGATGGCGGCTGCCTGGGGAGGAAGTACTGAAGCGAAGGGCCACCGCGCCTGGGCCAGAGACCACCACCACCACCACCACCACCACCCCACCTGGTCACTGGCAGCCCGAGGGCGGTGCAGCCACTGTCATTGGTTAAGGGCTGGCTATCCCGGTCTGGGAGCGGGGCTGTGGAAGACCTGCTGGGACCAAAGCACGGAGACTCAGTCACTGGTCATTAGGAAAGGGTCACTGGTTAAACTAGATACAACACTAGTTAATGAGCTGTGAAATGGAAACATCCAGAATCAAAGCTTGATTGGCGTTCATTTAGGCTACTGTCATTAACTTAACGTCCCTAATCAGATGTGGCTGGAAATCCAAGCCTACAATCATAATACAAAACTATACACAAACCAAAAAACCTCCGACTACAATTTTAGGAGTAAAATCCCATGGAAGACAAAAGCAGTTTCATGTCTTGTCATTTTAAATAGCTATACACCACGTTAACATTACAGCACCTTGATGGGACTACGGTATTGCAGCATATATTTCCTTCAGCAAAACCAAAAGATTTTGTAGGGAGAGAGGACTGCCAGCGCACAACTGTGCGCTGGCAGATTCTAGGTCCTTCCATTCAACACCAACGGGAGGAGTTGATCCGGTGGGAAACATTAGTCATGTCTCTATAAGACGGTGTTCCAACACTTCAACACTGCCGATACCGGTAGGAAGGTTTTGTCTTGGGAGGCTGAGCACCGTAGCTCGTTAGCAGAGGCTCTTCTAGGCAGCAGTGCGCCTCTTGATGGCAGGCCTGGTTTATTTTACTTGACGACCTGAGCGTAATCGTATTGAGTTGTAATCACATCCCCATCTAAACAAACACATGGAAGATGATGATGCCCTCTGCCAACAAGCTCCACACAAGCCTTAAGGGAATAGAGATATGAGAGTCAGCCCACATTCCAGCGGGAAGCCAACTGCTTTGTCGAGGACACAATGTTGATGGACGATTGTAGATTTAATCAATCAATATCTACATTGAAAGACATCAGAGAGGGCTCCACACGCCGATTGTAGAAATTACTTATTCTAACAAGCGTTTAACTTGTGGATGAAAACACAAACAAGAAGAAAGAGCCCACGGTGGGATGGCAGCATGGTTGAGCTTAAGAAGGCTCCTTCTGAAACTATTTGTGTGTTGGCTCTTCCGGGTGAGTCATGTCCAGTAGTGCCTGCAAAGATCTGAGCATCAAAGTGATGTAGTTTGCTCTCAAGGTTAATTATGAAGTACTGCCATTACACAAATCAGAACGCTGTGACTCGAAAATAGGTACCTTTTGTCTCCGGCCACGCCGGGTGGCTGCTCATCCTTTAGAACCAATAACAATAACAATCATCATGCACCGGCATTACACTTGGCCTAATACTGGGCGAGGCCAGTCACCGCTGATGCAGCCCGTTTGTTTTAATATTACAAAGGACACATGTGGTGTTAAGGATGTAGCTTTTGTATATTCTAAAATGGGGCATTTCTTTAACCTGACATTATGAAGTTAGAAAGATCCTAGCCAAACATTTCTGATCCGCAGATCAATAACTAACTTACATGACAGTCGAAAATCAAATGATTGGCTAGTCTGACTATGATTGGATTATTAAAATGCATTTATACACCTTAGTCAGATTAAAATCTAATCGAATTTGGTTTCTCATAGTCATCTAATTAAGACCCCTATTCTCTGATACTATGAATCTTAAAGACTGCGTCGGGTTCTCTCTCTGGTGCTTCCACAGCAAGTAAAGACTGGGGGTTATCTCGGCCATGGTGGAGAAGGAATTGGGGGAAAGGCACTTTGGCTTTGACGCTCTGAAGTCGAGATTGAACCGCGACATGGAGGAGGAAGGGATTGTTGCCGTGTGCGGACTCCCACTGGAGGGGCTCCGCCGATGTTTTCAGTAGACAGCTGTCCGTTCACTTTGGGTCCATGTCATTTCTTGTCTACTGAAACATCTTTCTTGAATGCCGAGTTTGTGGTTGCTGGTGACGTAAGAGGTCAGCCGGTGGCTCTATTACCACTAGTTGAAATGGGTACAGCACCACCTATCGTACCGGGGTATTACATGCTTCAGCCGATGAATAGACTTTCTCACCGCCATGTATAATCGGACAATTGCAGTTGTCCAATTGAGGAGCATAGTCGAACTATGGCTATTCGGATTCAGCTGTCGTGTTAACGAGTGTAATTTCCACTTCAGGTTACTGCGTAGATGTTATTGTATATTCGCCCAATATAAAAACACTGCAAGTTCTCAGAACTGTAGTCAGAACTGCTCCTGCAGAATATTTTACCTCGGAATCTGATTACAAGGGTTACTAGGGGTGCCATTCATGGTAAAATGTCAGCATTTCAATGCACTGGCATTGAAATGCTAACACAATGATTTTCAGCGTATAGCGCACTGGTGGACTATACAGCCCAATGGAAAGCCACTCAGTTTACCTCCAAGAACGAAGATAAGGCTTTATGCAGGATATTTAACAACAGAGCCAATCAGCACCTTTGTGGATGTGTTTGAATTGAGTGAAATAAACAGTATGTGGCAGAAACGGACAAATCAACAATTAACCCATTTCTGACAGGTAAGGGGACCAATGCACTCAAAAAGAGTATTTTGTCAACAATCTCAAAGCATGTCTGCAATTTTCCCACTTCCGAAGCAGACTGCCTCCACATTTGTAAGTTGTATAATTGCAATAAAATGACACGTACACTATGGTTTGACATGTTGAACTATAAACAAATCAAGGGACCAGGTTTAGTTGATTAAAAACAGGTTTTAATTAATTAGTCACGATTAATTACTATTTGTCATTTAAGCTTTATCAATACAATTAAAGTATTAACTATAAGGAAATGATTAATATTTGCCAGTGGTAAAAGTGAATGACTGAATAATTGATAAACACCCTAGCTCTAATGACGAGTTACTGAATATTCAATCTCTACAACACCACCAAAGATATTTAATCTTTGGTGTTGTTACCTGGCCGTATTTCTACCCATCAGGTCAAAGTGTAATTGCATTTGTTCCTTAGTGATGTTTATCGAATGACGGTACAGTCCCTTAGATTGCCTAGGTTATGTCTCAAGTGGTCATTTTAGACGCAAAACTCTGTGAGGTGAACACAGCTTAATTCCAAGTCTCAATGGGATACCAACAGTGAAGGTTAAATGATCTTGACAAAATTAGTAATCACTACCATCATAAAATAAGTTCCACTATTGACCACTTCTGATTGAGCATAAACGGTTCTCTTTGGTGGAGTGATTAACCTTCTCTGGAAAGATCAGCGATGAGGGGGGCCTGCCCCTACTACAGACCCCCCTTGTGGCAGTGCCAGTGAGCAGCTGCCTCAGTCTCTACCGAACGACAGCCCGTACAAACTATTTGAGTTTCTCCATTACCATCCCTTAGACACATTGCTGTGCATTTGAAACTTCACCGTGCTAGCGTTTATGCTTCAAGTCATTAGCCATACAGGGGGTGGGACTGGACCCACAAAATACATATTTTACAGCTAGTCACAAATTAACTACAGTTAGATAGTATCGAGGAAAAATAATAACATTTATAATGAACCGCAAAAGTTCAAGCAAATCTTTATCCTTATACTAATTAACTATATAGGCAGCTTAAAATTCTATATTTACATGACTGACAGCCACACCCCGAATATGACATTGCCATATTCAATGGTTAAACAACATTCAGATAGTTAAACATTAGGTTCTCATTCATCAGTAAATCATTTATTGGCTAGGTTATGCAAGTTATTTTGGTTGGACTGTCCACATCATTTAATTTAACGAGATAATAATGGATATAGAGCTGAAGTTATTGAGAGTTAATCATTGTTGGAATTTCTACTTACTAAATCAAAGGCAACCCTAAGAAATTATATAAAGGGTTGAATTAAGTTGAACTGTTCTACAAAGCAACACAATTTAATAAATAGTCTCAATTGTATTAAGCAGAAAAAATGCAATGTTCGGATTACCAAAATCCGTGAAATGGGCAAACGGTAAGAGTTATAGGCTCATCGTGTATGCCACCAATACCCGGTGACAATCGGTATTCCGCTTTCATGCCCACAGTGGCGTGGTATACCAAATCAACCAAAACCACCAGCAGTGTTAGTACACATTTATGACATGCATGGACAAAGCCAGTATTAACTCCATGGTGGGCACATCGATTAGTTACACAGCGAACGAACGTTAGCCAAATGAGCTACAATTTCCAAATGAACATTGCACCCCTACTATATTAAGAACAACAAAGTAACAATGACAGGTTTTGATTTACAATAATTTATTTATCATGAAGTATTAAGAAGCGCAGTATTACGATTCCACGACGCGTTAGTCAGCAGAAAGCCGGAACGAGGAGTCTTTTCTTATCGTTACGCCTTAGCTAGCAGCTACCATCGACTAGGAGCCAGTTGTATCGCTACAAGGAAATTAGCAAGCTACATGGCTAGCTACAACAATATTGTAATATCTGCTCGCCATGGACGCTGCCGCGATGGATCGTCTCAAACAAACACTCACCTTCGTTGAGATAACTCCAGACGACAGACAACACGCTCACTCTTCCGAGGGCATAGACACTAGACAGCGGTTTGCGGTACTGTGTTGCTCCCTATAGTGATTGTTATGGTTTTCACGATGCGAAGCGATCAGCGAACCTTTCCATTCTTTCTTGTTAATCTGCCTTCGCTCGGGAAAGGTTCGAACAAACCGGATATACAAACAAGACACGCCCGCTTTAAAATAAACATTTCCAGGTCACAGGTAACATTCATTTCAAGGCATGTCAATTATTTTGCTTTATTAAACGAAATAACAAAGTCATGTTCCGATGATGTTCGACCACAGTTGAACATTTCCCGATCAAAGCATTCGATAGTGTAAGTACAAGAAGAATACGAAGATTTGAACACAAGACAACATATTGTATGAAGATATTACAATGGACCTCTTGATAAACTTAGCAATTTTATGTTTGCATTCATTTCACATTTAAAACATTATCCATTCCACACACCATCGGTAGCCTATAAAAATATCAGGAAGTGTCTGAAATAATGCAAGTGGTTACAAAAATGAAATACACTTTCAGGTCATTGTAAACCGCACTGAAATGTAAAATAAGAAAATACAAGCCAATATTGTGTTCATGATTTGTATGATTGATCAAACAATTTGTAAAAATTGTTTTCACGTAATTTACATTTGACAATAATACTCATGATTAATCAAAGTACATAGAATGTGTAGGTACAAGTCAAACTTATTTTACATGGTTTAGTCAACAATCTCTACAACTCTTCCAGATAACGTTTGTTGGCCCATCTTTCAGTTTCAGGCATACACACAACTATATAATTATATAGTGGAAAATTCACATACAAGAATACTTCTAACAAGTATTCAATCCTACAAAACATTGAAAAATCCTGTGGTAGCATTTTAAGCAGCTGTACGCCTGCAAATATATGTGTAATAAATTGTAACAATGTTATAGTATGTTAAATGCACACTCGCAACATTAACGTTAAACAATAATAATCATATTTATAGCTGTATAATGCGTTTTGTTCATCCCATGTTGTCAGTTCCTACAACAATAAGACTGAGACTGGATGGAATGGCGTGCATATTGCCATCTCGTACCATAATAGACAATGTTGCTCGTTCCATTCAAAGAGCAGAACCTCCCTTACACTTCATGTTGTTTTCAAACTACACACATACGCACACCGCTGTAAGCTTACAGTGGTATTTAAAAATACTGTAGCAAAAAAAACACTCATCATAATGCTGCCTTTAAGCTTTTACATTAGTAACAGTAATGCTGTACAAACTGTACAAAATCACTATAAAAATGTGAAGTTTCTTTGACGTGTAAGGAATCCATTCAGTTCCCTGGTCAGGAGGTAAAGTGTTCAAAAAGGCAGTTGGGGTTTGATTTTGGAAACATTTTCTTCATTCTTAAGCGATGGCCTTAGCCTCAGGCAAGAATGCCTCCCAAAACTTTATAAGCTGTAAAAAGGTATGTTGAATATGTTAATTAAACAGGCAAGACAAGAATTTTGTAAAGATACAATTATTTAAAAAAATAGAAAAGTTGAAGTGATCGACAACAGGATCTAAAATGTCAACCATAATATCAGAGGGATGTATCCAGTGCACACCTATAACTGGCTTGTCCGCTACGTAATTGGCCACCCTCTTGGCTACATAGCCAGGAGGGTAGATAGACTCTACCCATTAAATAGGCTTGACGGAATCTGATGCTTATTACAAATCTTAATAACCCTTATATAGCCTACCCTAATAACATAATAAGTAAATTACGGATTACAGTTGTCCATTACTTTAAGATTCAATGGATTTAACATTAAGATACATAAATATAGTATCCAATTAAATGTAGCCTACCCGCTGTTGAGACTGTAGCATTGTCTCCAAATATTTATATATCTGGAACTTGAAGTCCTTTGCTTTTTCTTTCTGAAAATACAAAAAAGCAGATAGTATTTTAGTTCCCACGATTTTCATTAAGGTTTCATGAAGGAATGATACAAGGCAGATGTAATCGAGAAACATGAAATTACCTCAAACTGTAGCACCTCCTTGCGTACCGTCACACTGATGCGGTCAAAATCCCTCTCATACTGGGTGACTCTTGACTCCCACTGTGTACATGAAAACAATTATGGAATGAATAGAATGATGTTACACAAGTAGCCAGCACACAGAAAATCAGTATTACTAAGCATCTTCATAACTGGAATAATAACCCAGGCCAGTTAATCCTTTGACGTGACCGGCATACATTGTTCAGGCGGTTTCTTACCTACTTTGAAGGAAATAAGTAATAAATGTCATTAAATCTGTTTCCATTGGCAAGTCGTTTGATTGTAATCTAATAATTTTCACAACCTTTGATGGAAAGTTTCTGATTGCATTTGAGCTATTCTATCATTGTGTCTTCAACTCATTTTTGTATTAAATTAGGCTTACGATTTACCGGAACTGTGTTATTCGCCCTAGGCCAACAGTCTGATCAATTACAGCAAGTCTCAAATGCTTAGGCCGCACCTTGAATTTAATTTGGATGACACGCATTTTGTATGGGGAAATTTAAATTGTATCCGAATAACTGCAACTTCAAATATTGTATCTGAATAAGTGAACATTGACAATAATATATTTGAAATCATGTTTTGCAAATGGTACAACTTGAAATGCCAATTTTATTTAAAAGAGGTTAATTCAAAACTAATACCTTCAGATTACCTGGTCTTCAAAGGTGAGTTCAAAAGGTGTTCACATTTCCATTTACAAAATTCAATTGCTTTTAAAATTATGGTAGTGATTTGCTTCCATAACACTCCCACTTGTGATCTCATAAGAGGGTGAATTTTGACATGGCATGATACAAAATAAAATCTTTCCATTGGAATCCAACATCAACCAAAATCCACAACTGTCGATTAAAAGCCCCGGCGATCATCTGGGCTGACCAGGCTCCGGGACCTGGACCTACCTCGGTGATGTCCTCCTTGGCCTGCTGCAGCTTGTCAGGCTTGTTGGCCCACAGCAGCTTGGCCTCCGCCTCCCTCTTCCTCTGCAGCGTGCTCTGAGCCTCCTGCCAGCGCTGCCACGCTCGCATGCGCTGGCCAAAGCAGCCCTGTGGGTAGATGCAGGCATTTACATGGGACAGAAAACAAACACAAACGCAAACACACTATCGCATTAGGAAGGACCACAGTGGCCGTGTTTACATGTTTGGGTTGGGGATGTCCCAATGTTCTACAAAGAAGGGTTCTCTGGATACATAAGGACTGCAGAAAGGCTGTCGCACTGACTGCCCAAATCAAACAGCAAATTGGATCCGGAGGAAAGCACAAACAGTTCTCTAGTACAAGAAAGAGAGCCGTATGAAGAGTTATTCTCAAAGTAATCACTTTTGTGTGATCTAACCCCTTTACCAAATACTACAAGGGCATCAAGGTCACAAAGACTTATTTGCTTTGTAAGAAAGACACGTGTGAAGCTAGATTAATAGTCTTACTACATTGCGTCCACAAAGACCCATGTTGCGACAGAGAAACAACGCAGATCTTCACAGGTTAGGTTAATGTGTACACAAGGGGGCAGTACAGCGTCTTCGAACCCAAATGTACATGCACCAACTGGAATTGACGCTCATCCAGAAATGATTATATTTGTAGTGCTCTGTTTGCATGTAGTATGCTCATGCTTGCGTCATGGGCAGAAGCGTACCCGCACAGTGCCCAGCAGGCGGACGTAGTCGGCCAGCAGCTCCGCCAGGATGAAGAAGTCGCTGGCTGCCTGATCATGGTGCAACTGCTCCATCTTGTCCTCCACCTCAGCCAGCTGGGACAGTGCCCGCGAGAGGGCAGTGTTGTCCTCAGAGTTCCCCAACATCGCCATGCTTTTGGCAAACACTGCCGTATTGCCGCACAGCTCTGGAAGGAGACGAAGCACAGATCTGTTTACATAAAACCTTTAGACCCAGGGGTCATCAAATATATCTCACCTGGGACCAAATTCGGAGAGGAAAATTCTCTTGGCCGGACACACACACACACACACACACACACACACACACACACACACACACACACACACACACACACACACACACACACACACACACACACACACACACACACACACACACACACACACACACACACACGTCATAACTAAGCAATTCGATTATTGATCCCAGTATGCAGTATCTTATATGCAGCATACAACATTTTCTAACCTACGTTTTCACTGATATTATTTTATTTACTGATACATTTATCTAGATATCCAAATCCACATCGTCACGAAAAACCCCAGTGATTGGCAAAAACAAACAAAACAGGCCTGCTCAAAAGCACACATTGCAAAGTAACTCCAGAAAAATTGCAGGGGGGCCAGATCTGGCCCAAGGGAGACTAACAGACCTGGGCTAGATCAACATATCTGAGGTTTGGTGCAGTGTTTGGTAAGAGCGCCAAGCTCACCCTTCCTGTGGTTGACCAGAGAGTCAACCACGATGTGGAGCTTCCTCAGCTGCTGCTCCTCGTTCTCAACCTCCTGGAACTTGTCCTCAAACCACTGGGCACCACACATGCACACACAATAAGATAGGTACTTTGTTGTTTAATTAGAAGAACATTTTCCGATCGTGCATCTCAGAGGTAAAATAAGTAAGCATGAGCTTATGGGGATGTATATTCCATTGTGATATAGTTAAAGGGTTAATGACCAGCATACATAAAATTAATTTAAAAGCAATTGAGTCGCGTAAAGGGGCATTTGTTCTTAATATCAATTGCTAAATATGTTTCCAATCTAACATTATACGTTATTACTTTTAAACGGTAATCTAGTTAATTGTATTGGAAATGTATTATAGGTTTTCATCCATTAATAATTTTGTTGCAGCTGACTCGTCATGCGTGAAAAGATCTGTGACAAGTCTTAGGTACAAAGCCCACGGCCGTGTCGGGACAGACACATTCCAAAATAGACATGTGTAGACCTATTTCTTTTTTGGTTTGCGCTAAAAACATGGATCAAATTCACGTGAGTTTTGGGCTCCAGTCTACCATGATTTTCTCGTCTTACAGTGTCAGACTCATTCATCTTGATGGTCATCTTGTTCACTGCATCAGATGCCTTGTTGATCATTTTAAGGAAGCCAGCGCCACTCAATGCTTGGGTGTTCACTGCCCTGGGAAGCTGAGAACACACACACAAGATGTCAACAAAACATTCATCTCTTACCAGGTAGTTTATACATGCAGTAAAGGATCTCAACCGCGGCTAATCAATATCTTAAGATCTTGAAAACCTTTTAACATCGCAATTGAAAATAACTACTCTAGCCCACCACTAAAGATCAGAGTAGCCCACCCCACACCCTTACCTCCTCTCTCTCTAAAAACTCCCGGACATCAGGGTCTTGGAGCAACACAGAGTGGGCCACAATCCTCTGGAGGTACCTGGTATTCAGACCGGGAACAGCAAGTATGCGTCATTTCTAATTAGAACACATGACCCTAGACATGGACATCCAGTGAACACTGACCACGCATACAATGCTGAGTCACTGCTGAATGAAGTGGAAAAAAATCGGAAGCGTGATTATTTGCCAAATATTGTGGCTGCTATTATTCATTGTGATTAACAGATGCAATTAATATTTTGCATCACCTACTTGATCGCAATGTGAAATGTGGTGCAAAATATGCCAAAACTACGCCGGATGGCTGCGGTTGAAGTATCCCTTGTGCAACCACGCACACACTGGAGAACTTCACAAAATGAGCTGATCGCAACGTTCCTTACTGTGAGATATTCAATCGCTCCGTGGTCAAGCTATACAGTTTTATATACACGGAAAGGTGGAGCAAAAAACAGTGCTGTGCTTAAGAAGTTCTGTATTGAAAATGGGATCTCCTTTGTGAAACTGGGTAAGTCATCAGATGGTCTGCATGGAGGCATGAATACTGTTAAAAATATCAAGACTGAGTGTGCGGTGAGTACCAAACACGATCTCCTGGAACTAATCTGAGTAACTCACTAAAAAAGTTATGTGCACCCCTGTGTGTGTGTGTGTGTGTGTGTGTGTGTGTGTGTGTGTGTGTGTGTGTGTGTGTGTGTGTGTGTGTGTGTGTGTGTGTGTGTGTGTGTGTGTGTGTGTGTGTGTGTGTGTGTGTGTGTGTGTGTATATATATATATATATAGAGAGAGAGAGAGATTAGCGAATTGCAGAGTCAACCATTTTAGAATAATATGAAATTAACTGTGCAGCCTTACCAAGCCTAACAATGCACTAGGTGTTTTGCTCGGGGTACAAGTAAGGGTTCACTGAAGATATTGGGGAACTTCGAAACCTGAACTGACTGGGAGTCAATCACCACTTAACCACTCGGCTATCATGTCTAGACTGGATCCTTGCATTGCTGGATGAATTGCCGTGTGAATGGGATAAAGTAAAGGACACCAATGTGTTGTTTCATCCTTACCTCTCCAGAGCTGCTCTTCTTCTCTCCACAAACTCGACAGAGGAGGAATCATCCTTGCCCACCTTGACCTTGGTCATGCCTGCGGGAAGAGGCAGAATCATAGACACAAAAATGTAATAACCTTTTGATGTTTTTATCCAACAAAATACAGCATATAGAGAAAATAGACGGTGCTCATGGGTGACCCACCGACAACGCTCTTCTCTGGCGGTGAAGGAATGATGCAGCCCTGCAGAGACTGCTTGATGGATAGCTTCTCATACAGGCCTAGAAAGTCACTGAACCGCCTTTTCACAGAGAACTCCTTGTTTCTAAACACGGGCAGGGTGCTCTACAGGACAAGCCGAAACATATCAATGTCTAGAGTTATTTTAAGAGCAAGAATTCAGATGCAACACAATCACCGTACCTTACATTGTATACTCGGGTCATAGTAAAAACTGGATCTGGATTAAGGTAAAACCACATACCTTTGTTGATACTCTGTAGGCCATGAAAGCATGCATGCCATCTCCTGCAGAGAGAAATAAATACAACTTCCAGTTATAATGATGAAAGGGAATTATTGCATTGTTCAAAACATTGTTGAAACACAAATATACATTTAATTTTATTGTTGAACTTTGATAGTGGGAAACGTTGTGCAGAGAAAAATGTATTGGTGTGAACTGACCGACTTTCTCTGGGTTGGTCACAGCCACATCCACATCAAAGGTATCCTTGGCCTCCTCCTCCTCCAGCTGCAATTGTATATATTAAATAAATGGAATTGTGAGCAATATATATTAACTGCAAAAAAAATCTTTATAAAATTATCTTGGTTCATGGAATACTTCAATAGTTATATGAAATAAAGAACAAAGACAATACAGTTTAAGTTGCTTTTAGAAAGATTTTAGAGCAATCATCTCAGTATAATTGCTTAGAAATCCATTTGCCGTCTGTAAGCTAAAAGTGAATGAAATGCAAATGTCAGATTATCTATTTCTGCTGACTTCCTCCCTTAATGTGTGACCATTTCATTTTAGGGGCACTGTCAGGTCATTTCAGACCAAACAGGGTATCTCTTCCCTTATTGGTTCATGGAATCCATGATGCCTGTCAATCACATTCGCCTACACTGCATTATCTTTTCTCCCACACGTGAAACGCAACACATGTCAGATAAGTGTAGGGAGGGAAGGAGCACAGAGGGAGAGGATGTTTTTTAACACATTATACAAATATTTCTCAAGAGCCTCAACTCCTCATGCAGGGTTTGCAATTGTTTCAACTGGGTTAGGGTTGGGCCAAGTTAAAATTATTAATTGTGTACCATTAAAACATAGACAAATAGTGTAACCGTCACGGGTTCGGAATACCGAGTAGGTACACTACATATAATGCAATTAAACCCGACTGCAGATAATGACAGATCACTTAATTGTGTCATTCACCTGCTCCATAGACTTGGTCTGCATATCTGCTGTACCAGGAATGAATGTTGCTGCAGGTCTGGGACCAGATGGAGTTGAGCTGCTTGCATTCTCTGTAGGAAGCTCAACATGGGCATCTGTGTTTTATGGAATAGAAAGACAGTCATCCCCCTGTGGTTTTTGACAAAAGAAAAACCTATCAATCCACATGTATCATTATCTTTTAATATTAACAAAGGTAATGGCAACGTTGAGTTTACTGAAATGCAAGGAAAGGTTAGTGAGTTCCGAAACCTGAAAACAGATCGTTGTCGTCATCAGATTGGACCCCATTGGAGCTGCCACCAGTGCCAAGGCCGACGGTAGGGGCTGTGCTACTGGCTTGTTCGGCAAACAGGTCTGTAGTTTCCGCCTTTATATTTAGCTGGGGAACACTTGGACTCTCAGCTCCAGTTTTACTCTTTAAACCGCAAAGAAAGAAAACTTGTTCTAAACGTATTCAAAAGACTTGCTCTATACACACATATACACATATATATACATAAATACATACATACATACATACATACATACATACACACACATATATATATATATATATATACATATACATATACATATATATATATACATATACATATATACATATATATATATACATATACATATATACATATATATACATACATATATATATATATATCAACTGACAGTATTTGTAGAACATTCTGCAGAGCCCTTTGAAAAGATGCTCCCTGCACATACGAAACGTTCTTGGTCCTGACCTCATTAAACGGTAAGAAAAAAAACACGTGCATGAACTGCAACTAATAGCTTAGTTATTACAGCCCGGCAAGATAAAATTACGTCTAGGCGTGTCAGAATAGTTAAATTCAGCTGAACGTCGCAATACGGTAATTAAAGGTCAGTTCTATAGAGCCGGTTCTACGCATCTACCTGGTTACATTGTTGGCATCAGCATCCCAATTCAAGCTGTTGTTGACGCAACATGGTTGTTTATATTAATTATAAGTAACTTTCAGAAAACGGAAATCTGGTGAAATATACCTAAATAACAATACGAAAAAATAAAAAAGTATATGTGTATTCGCCAATTCCAACCGGAAGTGGCGATTGCGAATACATATAGGTTATATCAGGTACTCTTGGTGAGAAGTTAGAAATGAACACTAATATGTTGCAACATTGATCCAATGTTGGTTGCCTTGTTAATTTTGTTTATTTATCTGATTAGCGAACAATAATACCTAATTTCATTCTGTTGCAGACACATTTTTGGGATGCCAGAAGGGGGAGTTGTTTGTTGGACTGGTTAACGCTAACGTTTCTGCTTTAAGCACGCAGAGAAAGGCTTCTGGGGCATTATACTGTATATGAAAATCGTACTCACAGAACCAAGAAATATATCCTCTCCCTCATCGCTTTCTCCATCCCCCATGTCAGAAAATACCGGTTCTTGCTCCGCTGTGTCAGGGAATGGTGGAGGATTCATGGATGTAGCAAAAAGAAATTCGAAGTGTAAGGTTAATTGCTGTATATAATGATATATTGCTGATTTGGCCTATATTCCTATAATTTATTTTGTATTGCAACAAATTATAAATTGCAATAGTGATAATTTCCTGCCGACTGTTTTTCCTCCACGGCTTGGCTGTTGTGGTTGGAGAATGTTCCTTTTCCGGCTGTGTCACTGGGAAAGTCTCCCCCCGAGCCAACTGCATAGCTATCAGAGCCCGTCTTCCCTTCTCGGAAGTCATTCACGGACAGTTTCATTATCTTCCATCTTCCTAACCAAATAAAGAGGATTCTGGCTCCTTTCCTTTTACATTTAAGAGCTGTACAGGGTGTCAATCGGGAGGTTGGTTTTAGTTGTCCTTTATTTAATTTTGTCAATTGTCAATAGTCCAAACATCATATGTAAAAAGAATTACCATGCCAAGTTGTCTTTTGGAACAATAGTTACCTACTTCATTCATCCCTGAGTGGGATTTTATTGTTAAAAGCGAATCATAATTAGAAACTAATTTAAAGTCCATTTGTACCCATTTGTATGGTAGGCCTACGCCGGTACCAGAGTCTTACCAAAGCCTGGTCCTACAAGACTCTCGTACTTAATTTTATTTGCATAGAGGGGAAATTAAAATTGAGCGGTAGTACGTAGGCGGGCGGAGCCAGAGTGATAGGCTCTGGTCCACGGAGGAACGTCCCCTTGTGGTCAGGCCCACTCTTAAAGATTGATTAGGGGGCCAAGCCCGAAGGGTTGAAACCCTATGGTTAATTTCTTTGTATTTTGGTCATTAATGTAGATTTTAAATGCTCTTACAAACTTGACGTCACCTGCCCGGGGACACCTGCCGGGGCACCGGCGCCGGAGCCCCGCTGCCAAGGCGCGAAGGAGGAGACAATCCCGGGCAACAATCCCTTTCTCCTCCATGTCGCGGTACAGTCTGGAGTTCAGGGAGTCGAAGCCAAAGTTCCTTTCCCTCAATTTCTTCTCAACCCTGGCCGAGATAAACCCCACTGAGTCTCGTTGTGGAAGTACCAGTCCGCAAACGGCAACAATCCCTTTCTCCTCCATGTCCTGGTTCAGTCTGTAGGCCTAGGCTACTTCAGATTGATGTGGAAGTGGAAGAACCGGGGACATCGGCTATCGTGTGTTTTATAACTAATCAACACAAATTATGGGGGAAACATTTTTGCAACGTCGAAAAGTTCTATTGAACGACACATCATGACGCTCTGATGATTCTTCTTCTGTTCGGCAACTGGGACCAGATTTTGATAACAGCTTTTTTGCGACATTTCACGGAGGCACGGCCCCCTTTTGGTCTGGCCCCCTCACGTTCGGAATCTTAAAGTTCTTCACATCAGGGTTTTTGCATAAAAAACGGTCAGAACTTAGTAGGATTAGTTTCAAGTTTGCACGTCTTTATTTCCTTTATACCACCAGGTGTGAGTGTGATTAGCCTTACAAGCCGTTTCAAAAATCTGCCCCATATGACACCACCTAGATCTGTGCTGGATAGATCAGGCCTACCGAGTGGAATCCATCAATCATCTATCCAGCACAGATCTAGGTGGACACACCAACTAGTGATGTCATGTGGGGCAGATTTTCGAAACGGCTTGTAAGGCTAATCACACTCACACCTGGTGGTATAATATGTCTCCTTTAAGAATGCTTGATTCTGATTGGCTGGGAGGAGGGCATTAACCCGGCAGGTTGCCCGCTGACTTGTCGGTTCTTCTTGCTGCTGACTGAGCACAGCGTCATCAAATAGTAGATCAATACGCCGCTTGTAATTTTTGGAATACTTGATTCTGATTGGCTGCAGGGTGTCCATTAATCCCTGATATATGGACGCCTGCAAGTAGTCCCAGTGAAATTGTCTGTTCAGCCTTCAAAACGAGAGCTGGTAAAAATTGTGAAAAATTCATAAAACTGTAATCAGACAATCAGACGAATTTCGAATTATAAATATGCACAATCCATAACGTTAGCTCTCTGGCACATAGCTCAGCGGACTAGAATACCTCCCGTTGCCAAGTCGTAGTTTAGGGCAATAAACTGTTCGATATGCCCGGCTCGTAGAAGGTTACCGCCCTTGACTTCGTCTCGGGCGGTAAGCCGCCCACGAGCCGGGCATATCAAACTGTTTCTTGCCCTGCCTCTCGGTGATTAACCCGTACGTAGCCTATCATACTAGCTGGTTTACCAGTACACAGCGTTTAGAACTGAGCAAAGTCGATGCCAACAGACAGTTACCACGGCAATCAATAGTAAAGTATGTGATATGATGGTTGATTCTTTTTTTGATCAAGTGTTTTTTTATTAATTTTGAAACCACAAATGTAAAATTGTACAGTACAAATATTCATCCGAAAGTCAAAGAGCACAAACTCCCACCCCTACCCCTCCCACACACCCACCCAGTCCCCCTCCCTTGACAAAACAGGCATACAAATACATCACAGACAAACAAATCATAAGCACAAACAGCCTAAAACCAGCCTAAAACACACACAAAAAAAGAAACAAACAAAAAAAAGACATGGTGGATAGATCAATGGTGGTTGGCAGCATAACAGCCACCGTTATGGTGTGTTTGTGATAATGCCATAACAAGAGAGTCATAGAGGCCCCAAAGTGAAGGTTTGGAAGAGCTAACAGTTACAATTGAGGAGAATAGATACATGTCCTATAAAAACTAGGCCGGTGTATAAGGAGAATAGAAGATCAAATCATGGGAGTGTTTGTAAGTCAGTAAAGTATTGTATAAAAGGACGCCAGTGCTTGAAACATCTACTTGTGTCCCCACGTAGGGTGAATTTGACAACCAGCTTTCAACCAGACAGATACAACAGGGGGCTGTGGTGATTTCCAGTTAAGAAGAATTCTACGCCTAGCCAGTAGGATGGCAAATGCCACCACATTCACGTGGGTCTTGCTGAGGACGTGTGGGGTGGGTGGAACACCAAATATGGCTACAAGAGGGCATGGTTCCAAAGTGATTCCTTACATTTCTGAGAGGATATTAAAGATGGAGATTCAGTAATGTTCAAATTTGGGGCATGACGCAAACATATGAGTCAAGTGGCAGTGTGTGCCGCCACACTTAATACAGATGTCCTCAGCGTCAGTTGATGGCTCTCTCCCAGAAATTTTAATCAAATTGTACGCCCAGCTCCTGCTCCCAGACGGCAGCACTTTTAGAGCACTGTTCTGTGTTAAATGACAGAAGGCCTGATACATATGGGAAGCAAGTGACCTCTGATTGGAGTTTAAAGAGGTCTTCCCGTGGCTTCCTTGGGGGTCGAGAGGAGAATTCAGAAAAGCTCTTTAAGACACAATGCCTAATTGGAAAGTATCTAAATAAGTGTGTTGTGGGCAAGTCATGTGAAGCCGATAGGTCCGGAATGCAGAGTCCAGAAAATAAGGTGGGAAAAGATGATTGCGGTTCATTGGCGTTGGAGTAGAGGGGGAGTATGACTTAAAATGGCGCCTGAATTTATACCAAATTTTCAAGGAGATAGAGACAATTTGGTTGTGGGGGAGATGTCGGAAGTGATAAGAAGAGAAGAGCAGGAAGAGAGGACGATGCACACGACCTCAACTCGAGTTGGCACCACAGGGGTCGGGCGTTATGTACCCAAAACAGAAATGTATGGATATTTGATGGTTGATTCTTTTATATTGAGTAAAACTTTCAAGTTCCGCCATGTTCATGCAAGTCACTAGTAAACCATACGTCACCAACTGGGCAACTCTGCTGTCAAAATCTGGCCCGAGTTGCCGAACGGAATTAGAATCTTCAGAGCGTCTTGAGGTGTCGTTCAAGAGAACTTTCCAACGTCGCGAAAATGTTTTCCCAATAATTCCCAGCGATGTGAACGTGCCATAATGCTGCACCACGAGTGGAATTTAGGAACATAAACAAGACATTGAACTAAAACAACTAATTGGTTACCTGCACAATGGTTCATCAAATATGGTCTAATGTGATGACATAGTCTCTTTGAAGGCTTTTTTGTTAAAACAAGAAAGCTGTTTATTTTTGGCTTGGAATAGCCTTCTGTTAATTTTGTATAGCCTAACTATAGGCTTGACATAATCTACAGAGGAGAAAATAAAATCTGCCTCAAAATTAATTGCACTTTCATGGAAACCAAATCTAAGAAGTACCGATATTGGCAGTTATTAAAATTCACAAACCAATTTCTAAATCTGTTACGCAGTTACCGTATCAAGTATAGGTGTGGAAATATAAGAAACAATCACCCCCTGCTTTCGATTGCTTCTCCTTCAATTTCCCCGCCAATCAGCATTTCAATATTTAAACTGGAAAATACATTTCCTCTCTTCCTAGTCTGCATGGTTTTCTCTAACGACTGGCATCAATTGCAAGGCACTGTGTCCATAAAAAATAATGTTAACTACTCAAAACATGATATAAGGATGTATTGTGCACTCAAAATGTATTTATGTCTAATTAGTTGAATACCAAGTCATAATTTAGTAAGAATTGTAATTCATTACATCTAAAATATTGTAAACCTACCATTGCAATATTATATTTGTATAGTTTTGATAGGTGAGGTTATTTACCAGGTGAAACTGGAGGCATGCATGCCTCTAAAGTAGGCCTTTCCCAGCGTGTGGCTGACCAAGGACAGCCTTGTGGCTTGTAATGGATGGTTACTCTTGACCCCATCAATGAAAATACAAGTTATTGAAAAAACAGTCCCATGAAGTTTGGATTTTGAAGTGCTGATATAATGGAAATGGTTAATTTGTATCATTTGCAACAAGTTAAAAGAGGGGAAAGATGTTGAAAAATAAAAATAAGTGGCCTTGCCTGCTCTTTGGCTCTATGAAGAATTGAGGACCCCATGGACAACTAATACCTTATCTCCATCTGTCGCTTTCAAGTCACTTCTATCAGCCCATTTCCCTTTTTCACAGCAATCAGAAATAAGAGTTCAAGGATTTTCTAAAAGTAATTGAGAGTGGGTACAATGGAGAACAATGGCTTACGGTAGGCTGCTAAGTGCACCGGTATTACGCCTTTATATGAGCAAAAGTTGACGCTACCCTGCAGTCACAGGACGTGCAGGTGATGAAACAATTGGTGTATCCCCATATATCTACTATATGGAAATCTATTGACCTATAAAAATTGTGAAGCCTCAAAACATGAGTATCATGTGTAACTTTGGAAACAGTGGAACAGTTGTTTGTTGGACTGTCTTGGTGTTTGCGATTCTCTTGCTTCTCTTCGTCAATGGTCACAGATGTGAATGTGAATTTGGCAAAGGAATTTTACTGTATGTTATTACTGTATGTTATTGCAAAGGTGTGCCACCTTGTGGCAATTCCTAAGGATAGTGTGGAAAGTCAAGTCCTTTGTTATTTTCCATCGAATATGATAATCTAAACGTTTACATGTCTGACGAGAAAGCCTGGAAGGTTTGTAAAGCATAGCTGTAATCCATAGGGCAGGGGCACATCCTCCCCAATATTTAGAGTAAAAAGGTTCCACTCATCTGAGATAGTTTCAGGTAGAGGCGCAAGAGATATCCCCCCCCCCCCCCCCATGTCCAATGTCAATACATCAGTGAATCATCCCGATAAAAATAACAATCAAGCTGAACAATTATTTGTAAAATAACAAAATTATCTCTGTCCTGCCCTTACAAAGTGATCAGACAAGTCTGCCAAATCATTAATTTCTATCATTATCTGATCCGCCAAACGTGACAGATGTGTGAAGGAGTGAGATGGGGTAAGAAGAATTCCCCCAGTCATACCATGTAGCCACAGCTAGGAATGTGTTTCAATCAGCACAGCAACAAATGTTTTAATATTTCTCATTTTGCAAGCTCAAAGGGGTCTTCTGTCAGTGCTGTTTTGATGTTACAGAATCTACAAAATTAGGGCGAGTGGTTTAACTATTATTCAGCTTAATTTCAATACATTCAAATCAAATTATTTTCAAACATGTTGTCTACAAAAACATTGTTGTGGAATATCTGTGAATCCGTAATATTTTATAGAAAGCAATAAATAAGTCAAATAGAAATGAAGGCACACCTTTAGACTTTGTTGGGTGGGAAATAATGGTCATCAAGACAACCCGATTCTCTGATAGCCTGTCCCAAAAACTCTATGTGCGCCTAAATGCCTGCAAAAATGTAGCTTGTTCACTCACACTGTCACATCCGCTGTTTAAACCAAAGCCCTTTAAATAAGGTACAGAATACAGCTTTGTAATGCATGTATGGAATATTGAATGTGTAGGTATATCAAAACCTGCAGAATATTTAGCCAAATGTAAAAAGACGACAAGTAGGTAAATTAACTTCGTTAGTATTCATGATAGTTTGTATTCACAATGTATAGGAGCACCGATAAAAAATAAAGACTTTTTTTTTTTTCTTTTTTTTTTAAGCCACAGATATTTCCAACAGAAAGCAAAGACTTCTGTACATAAACAAGCAACAACATAAATCATCCAAGGCAGCACAGCAAACACTGCCACTCAGTCATAGCCTCGACAAAGCAATAACAAAAACAAACCAGAAGAAAAAAAAGAAAAAGAAAACATAAGTCCAGCTGCTTGCTGCTAACCTAGGACACTACTTTACACAAACCGCTTGATATTTAAAACACAAAATATGTAAGAAATGTATTTTCAAAAACTGAAAAAAGTGCAATAAAGGTTTAACTGTTTACAACTTAACAACTATTTCCCAAATAAGTCCTATTCTCTGTACCATTTTCTGTCATTAATCCAACATTTCCCCCAGAACATGTTCCTTTTATATTCAAGATTAAAATCTCTTAGTTATATTAACATTCATGAGGATGCACATTAATGAGAAACATGGTATTCACAAAAGTAGAGCCAAATTACTGATGACAACATTTCTTTGGGTAAGATGAAAAACCAGCTTTGTAGATCACTAGTTTCATTTTTTACTTCTTTACATTGGACTTGTACAGAACACTTTATTTTCTTCATACAAAAACTACAATGTAAAAAAAAAATCGGGGAGTTCATTCAAAAGGCCGACATCTTTGCATCTGGTAAGATTTGGAGGGAAAAACGACGAGCCATGAAATTTGTGGGTGTTTCTCAAAGACAACCACACACATCCAGCAAACAATCGGTTTATTTTTAGGAAAACTGTATCCGATTCTCCATGACAAAACCAAATATTGGCTTTCGGGACCTTCGTTATAGCTTATCAGATGATTGAAACACTGGCTGTCATGCAAGGTTCTCTGGGCTTTCATAACCACCCCACCAAAAACAACCCCCTGACCTGAAAGAATGTTGTGTCATAGCTTGTTAATCATTATGGTTACTGCCTGGAGGTGACAACGATCGCGCCCTCGTCACAATACAACTTCAAGAGGGGTTGCGTCTTCGCGTCTGAAATGTCCAACATTGGAAAACACGTTGGTAAGGCTTTTTTTCTTTTTTTTCAAAAACAGAGCTCCCACAAAAAACAAGGGCCAACACGTTTTAATGTACATAGAGGAAAAATAAGGGTTTTTCAAAATTCCATTCAACTGCACTGTGTAGAAACACCAAAGGAACATCACCTCTTCTGATATGAAAAGTATTCCATCCTTGCTAGTAATGAAATAATAGGAAGCGCAAAAAAGGAGGCAGATTCAACGGAAAAAAATAAAAATAACAAGATATGTACATGTTTATAAAGGATATGTGAGTAAAAAATAATACAGATAACATGTAAACCTATAAAAAGTCATGGCACAATATACGACACAATGTGTGTGGCAGGGAGGGGTGGTCAAAACAAGAAACGGGGGTTTATACGTGACGTCGCATGGATACTGTAGGCTTGTACAGAGTGTTTTTCCAATGTTCACCTCACTGATTCAGCCCAATAGATATATAAAAATGCAGAAATGACACATATCAAACAAACACTGTAGACTGCGCCCGATGAGCACCAACATCAATACCAGCATATTTTTGGACTTTCTCCAAAAGTGTGTCACGCCCTCCTGTCATCCCACACAACAAAACCTGCCACGCGTCTCTCCTGGACTATTTTTAATATTTTTTCTTTCTTTTTTTGCCAAGGACAAA
The DNA here is from genome assembly GCF_031168955.1 of Gadus macrocephalus. Classification (NCBI taxonomy): domain Eukaryota; kingdom Metazoa; phylum Chordata; class Actinopteri; order Gadiformes; family Gadidae; genus Gadus; species Gadus macrocephalus. Next base: position 14,685,191 of record NC_082395.1, read on the forward strand.
CTTCACAATCCTCAGCTTGAAAGCGATCAAATGGTCTCTGAGAATGTTATTTTTTCTTCTTCTTCATAAAAAGGGTAAAACGTCACACTCCTGCGTTCCTCTCATGGCCGTCTCCTTCCTGAGAGTGGGTAAGTGTTTAGCCAATAGCAATGTTTCATACGCAGCTGGATGCAGGCTCTCCCTGCACTGGGGGGTGGGTGGGGGGGGGGGGGGTTAGAGAGTTCCTATGGCGCAGGTAGACTGATGTGTCCATGGATGATACTTGGGGTGTATTATGTCCCTGTGTGTGTGTGTGTGTGTGTGTGTGTCTGTGTGCGTGTGTCTCATGGCGCGGTGGTGATGGCGTTCAGGTCCTTCATGAGGCCCTCCAGGTGGGCCATCTCCTCGGTCAACTCGTCGGGTTCGTAGCTCTGGGGGAGAGGAACAGGGTTACTGCGGGGGGCGGGGGAGGGGCACGGTGGGAGGGAGGCAAGCACCTGCATTTGAGAAGCCAGGGAGAGGAGGGAGGGGGGGAGGGAGGGAGAAGAAGGGGGAGAGTCAGGGTCAGTCAGGGTCCTTGTACAGAAGGGAGTCGCATGGCTGAGGTAGGGTGAGGTGAGGCGCAGCAAGCAGGGGGGTGGCTCAGTAGGGCTGAGGCGTGAAGCACAGCAACGACGACATGAACGGAAAGAAACAAGCAGCCAGACCCCAAGGAGAGGCCAATGGGGAACAATGGTTCGTCAATAACCAAGCAGTGAAGAAATAACATTGTTTATGGGGTGGAAGAAAAAATGAAGGGCATTAATCAGGTTAAATTATAAAATGGATTAAAACAAATAATCAAAAAGGCTTTTTTTTTTTTGTTAAGTGATCAAAAGGCAGCCGACATAAACGCCACAAAGCAGTGAGTGAAGTGGGATAGAAAAAAGAGAAAGAACATACATCAAAGAACATGGTTAAAATCAACATCTGAGAAAATAGGAATCACACAATCTGTATTGCCCCCCCCAAAAAATTAAGTTGATTGATTACATCCGTTTTCCAAAGCCCCCGTGATCTACATTGTATTAACACTTCACTCTTCCCCATTACCTTCCAATTCCAGGATACACATAGGCCCAATCCCATTTCTACCCCTTACCCCTCCCCCTTGTTTTGAAGGGGGAAGAAGGAAGGGGTAAGGGGTAGAAATGGGGTAAGGGGTAGAAATGGGATTGGGCCTCAATGTCCTGCTAAATAATGATCTCTCATTCACTCACAAGTCAAGCTAGTCCTGCTATGCAATAGCAGAACATCTGGGCTGGAAACCAGAGAATGAAAGAGGCGGAGTTATGCCTCGTTTCAAGTTATGTTAGAGATATTCTACTGAGGAGAAGCTCATCTCTCAGGTGGATGGAGCTTCTGGAAGGGGATTTTAAAAAGCGTATTTCTACACCGTGTTGACTAGTTCAGACAGAATGTTTCAGCTCGTCTTCCCACTGGACTTGACCAGGCGGGGCTGACCTTTTTGTGTTCGCTCTGAGCCAATTACAAGCTTACAGATCCCCTCCCCCAGCCCCAAGATAGGTCACATGTCAGACTTTAGATTATTAATCTAGTGTCTGAGTGTTGAGACTAGCCATGGGCCCAACTAGAATCATTGATCTAATCCTCACGCTGTCCACGTCCTCCAGCATCTTGCTGGTCTCTGGCACATCGGGGGCGTTGGGCACCGTCACCACCACGGGTGTGCGCGTCCGTCCCAGCGTGCCGATGGAGGCTGTCTTGACAACGTGTGGGTGGCTGGGGGGTCCTGTGTAAAGACAGACATGCGTGCAATGAGAAGCCAAACAACACCGAGCATCGATGATCCCATAGGAGTATGAATGTGAAAGGGTGTTTGACGGGTGTCCCTGAAAGTATGTCTTAATGTGTGTGTAGGACAAGGTTATGACAAGATGGTAAGTCCCTCTGTACCATGAAACACATCTTGTTGAAAGTTGACGAGTGGAAATATGAGACAAAGGCCTTGTTTTGCTTATTTATGATATAAAATAGAGACGTCCCGATCTGATCCACGGCATCGGTATCGGTCCGATATTGGCCCATTACGCTTGATCGGCTATCGGAGGGGAGAAAGAAATATGATCCGATCCACGCAGCGTCTCACGTGATAACAGTTAGTCGTCAATTAGGCGCATGAGAGCTACTGCATGAGAGCTCAGTTGAAAAACCATGTCAGCAGTGTGGCTGTACTTCAACCATTAAGAAGAAGAAGTGCAACAGCCTGTACGGCTCTCCTCGGCCGTCACACGCCCCATCCTCGGCTAGAGCGGATCACAGCTGTTGTGATAGCCACAAGCTTGGCCATCACAAAAGCTAACCATTTCGGACGTTGCGGACGTCCAGCCGATTAAATATTATTAATAAATTCGAAATATGATTATTTTAAATCGGTAGGATGTCCCCGGATGCATGTATTGATGTAAAAGTGTGTGTGAGGGGTGTGTGTGTGTGTGTTGGGGGGGGGATCGCCCCGTTCTTAATAGGAATGCCTTCCGTCCTCAAACGTGGGTCTCCTGCTATCCTCACCAGGCTGAGCCAGCAGCGGCGTGCTGGGCAGCGCCGAGGACTCGTAGGTGGGGTGGCTGGTGGCGAAGCTCTTGAGGGGGTGTGCGTGGGCGTGCGGGTGGGCGGGGCGGTGGGGGGGCAGGTTGGCGGAGTAGTTGGGCTCCTCCTCCGTGGTGCTGGAGCCGTGGTAGCTGCCGCTGCCCTCGGGGTCGCCGGCCAGCAGCTCAGAGGACGGGCAGGACCCCTGCGACGAGGAGCAGGCTGCGGCGGGGGGAGGGGGCTCCACGCTGGGCGTGGTCCGCACAGATTCTGGGTGGGGGAAGAATAAACGTTATCGGTGGTGTGCGCGCGCGATTGGTGTTGGGGGGCCGACCCACAGCCCACCCCGCGGGCTGGGCTGTGGTCCTCCTCCGCACACACACAGCAGGGACAAAGCCAGCGATCCCCACGTTCTGGTATGGCCCCGATCACACATGAAGGGATCCATACCTTTACATTGGGTTTTGTAACCCAGCCACTGTTCCCTTTTGCGTCACTGTATTTTACTTTGTTGCTTATGGATGCTTTGCTGACTGTGACAGTTTCTTAAACCGGTTACATTACCGCTACTGTTAAATGTAAAAAAAGGAAAAATGTATTGTCTGTCAATATAGAATTAGATAACAACTGGACGACTTATATTCAATTAAGATATAAAGTATGAGCAAATAGGATGGAAGGGTAAATTTTTTGATGCAGTCATGAATGGAACTTCTAAAACACGAGCGGAAAGAAATCGAAGGTTTTTGGCAAAGCACTTGAGTTAATAGAATAAATGCAACAAAGAAGACAAATTTAACAAGTGAATACATGTGGTATTCAGCATTAATAAGCTGCAGTTTAAGCCAACACATGTGAAAGCTCATTCTCATACCAAATAATAATAAACACTAATGAATAGATAACAAATTATCTAAAGTCAAAAGGTTCAGTTATTAGGATTATTCAGGCAAAAAAGTAGGGCTGTAGGGTATGGACTAAAATGTATATCACGGTATGATTTGATGCATAGACGGTAACGATATTATATCACGGTATGTTAATTTTATCTCCTAATCTCGATATAAATGCTTCAGAAGGGGTAAAATACAAGTTTGGCAGTAAAACTGCATGAAAAAAAAAATGCAAAAGCTTTTCTCAAGTTACTTCCATCTCTGGAAAAAAAAACAAATGTTTAATAGTATAGATTTCTTTCTCCCCTTACCCGCGGACCTTGTGTGTTCGGGCAGGTAACGCGCACCTGAGTGTTTTGACCATCTCTTTAAAGCCCTTTCTATTGACATTTTGACAGGGAACCATGTCCTTACACAGGTAAACAGTGACCGCGTTTGTTATCTCGTTCCACCGCAAGCTTTTTTGGTCGTAAGGACTGGCTTTGGAAAATGCCTGCAGAAGCGATGTCTGTGGAAGAGATGCAGAGACAGCTTCACGCTACCAGCGTCTGTCTCGTACGCTGTGGAATGAGAGCTCATGAAGGGACTATTGCGCAAGCACACAGGCGCGCAGCAAGCGCCTGTGTGCTTGCGCAATAGCATACTGCCTGAGAAGGTAGTATCGCTGTCAAATCTGTCCCTGGGAAAAGTAACGTTGCGCCGTTACTTTTTTTACACTAACGTAAAAAAAGTGAACAAGTATTTACGTTAGTGTATTAACGTGTTATTTACTTTGTAATGCGTTACACACAACACTGTCTACCGGTCACACCGGTCTCACGGTAAGGTCAAAATCCATACCGTAGCGCAAATTCACACCGGTGTACTTTCCCTACCGTTCATATCGTACACCCCTACACAGTATAAATGTTCATGGAGAGATGCAACACATATTTAACCCAACACCTCCATCTAAGCATGTCCAATCACAAAAATAAATCAGAACACATAATAATAACATTAAGCAACTAATATAAGATCTACCAAAAAAAAATTCTATGTGTAAAACATGTGTACTGCGCATGATCAACATGGCCTGCAGTTCAGCTCCTGGCCAGCGGGTGGGGGTGTTCTCACCTGAGGAGTCCACCCTGTCTAGATGGGAGACAGGGGTGGCACAGACATGGGGGCGGGCCAGGGGGTGCCCGGGGCCCTGGTGGTAGAGGTAGCCGCGTGGCGGCAAGGCCAGGCTGCCCATGTGATAGTGGTGATGGTGGTGGTTGTCAAGGGAATGGATGGGGTGAGCGCTAATCACAGCTGTGAAAATGGACATGGACACACACCCATACAAACAGGATGAAAAGCTTGACTTGATGTAAAGGCGTTCGGTGATATATGTTGTTGAAGACATAAGCATGCAAGTTACTATGGTCAACAGAAATAGCTGTGGGGAGAGATGAAGCGAAACTCTGCTCTAAATAAAGCACTATGTTCTGCAGACTAAACTGACAGACATGGGAACTGAAAGCACAATCTATGCTAATCAGATACTACAATGAACTGATACAGATATACATAAGACTGGCAGAGAAGACCGTGGGAGAGGGGCTTGTTGCACCAGGCTCCGCCCACCCACCAACCAATCCACACTTACGCTGAGGCGGCTGTGCGTCAAAGGGCATCATCATCTTAGTCCTCATCCCCCGTCGGCCTGATAGTGTCGACATGCTGTCCTCTGATTCGTGGCCTAAAAGGTGTGGTGGAAACCAGCCAATCAGAGAGTTGTTTTCTAATTAATTTGAATTGAATGTGGGGACCTCACACCAGTGAGGAAGAAATCCCTGTTTTCTAGTTGCGTAATTCATCTTATTTTTAGCTAACATTGTTGTTTTGGATTGTTGTGAAGGAAGTGAAAGATTGGAATACTAATGCTTCGATCCATTTGAATGGTACACCGGTACGCCCAACCTGCTCTAGCGAGAACGGGACGTAATTTCCTGGCATGCAGCACTTATAACCATCCCGTTTGTCATTGGCTAGTCATTGTTATTGTCAGCTACATTAGCCTTTTTTTTAGCAAACCAGTAAGAGGCATCTGGATCACACTATAACATAAGGAATGAAAATAATGAAATGCGGTGCATGATAAGTGCTCAAGCCTACACAACATCAAAAAACCCTGACAAAACCTTGACAAGACAAACAGGGTGAACACAATGACACATGGTTTCATTCAGGGAAGTTGTACATTTGTAGCAAAAAAAATAAACGTATTCTTGCTCTGCATCCATTATAACATCCATTCTAGAAACGTAGGTAGCACTAAAGGGGTACTCCTGATGTTTAAAGAATAGCCCTAAGCTATGATAGACCAGGGCCCCAAGACCAGCAATGGCAATAACCTATATTTCACCAGGGAGGTTGCTGTTCCTGCACCTACCTATGTTTGTAATTCACCACTCTTTTAAAAAGAAGAAAGAAAGAAAGAAATCCTGCCTTTAAAAAAATCTTCCAGGGTAGTGTTCATTCTAGATTGGCAGGGCTGCCGACTCCCCTCTTAACACCCCTTTGATAAAGCTTACAGGAGGACAGGTATGTCGCAGCAACAGACTCGTAGTACAAACAAAGACGTCACTCATAAGACGACAAATGGGTCTGCTCCTTTGTACATACCGAGGCCCAGGTAGTAGACTAAACTACTGAAGATGACAACACATCGACCATGGAACATGGGCTCTGGTACATACAAGTAGCAGATCATTAGTGTTATGACTGACACCCGTGTTTGTCCTATGATGACTCCCCAGTGAAAGGGTGACGGGTCTGGAGCACGCGTCTCACCTAGAGATGGCGTCCTTAACAAGGCAAACCAGTCGTTTGGGGATGATTGGGTACTGATTGGGTCAAATCCGAGCCTCATAACGAAACCACCCTTCCCCTTCCCCGGTGGGGGCTGCTCCCCCCTGGGTGGGGAGGGGCGGGTTTGGGCCACTGACCTCGGTAGGAGTTGCGGCGCGGCTGCTGCTGCTGCAGGTGGGTAACGCTGTCGAGGCCGCTGTCGGCCGGCGTGATGTCCTGGGAGCTGCGGGGGATGGGCGTGTCCGTCATGGCTGGGTTGGGGTCCGGGGACTTGTCCATGGGCTTGAGCTCCAGCCGCTCGTGGTGGATCCAGAGGTCGGGGGGCTTGAGGTCCTTGGAGTTGCCCTTGTACTTGTGGGAGCCGTTGGTGGACTTGGACGCAGCACGCTTCCTGGGTGGAGCGGGTGCAGCGAGAGCAGTTTCATGAGAGGTGGAGCCCTGATGATAGATATACTGGTACACCTATTCATTCTTCATCGCTAATTACAGTCTCGGTCCAATAGACCTGGTGGAGTGCAAGAATAGGCAACACATTTCTATATTCTGGCTATAAATCCTCTATTTTTTCCCTCCATCCATGAATTGATTACTGTTATGCACCAGGTAACGGGGAGTAGTCACCACTGGTGAAAACAAGTCTCCCAACGGTGTCCTTGTATATTAAAGCAGCCGAACTGAAATGTGACATGAGCGACAACGTGTTGGTCCCTACACCCTAAATATAAAAGGCAAGAAGCCTCCTGAACGAGTGGGTCGACGTAGGATGGGGTAAGGGAAGGGAAGGGAACAACATAGAACACATGAGTAGAGGGACGCTGTACTTTTTCTGGTGGGAGGTGGTGCGGCGGGTGCACAGGAAGGCCCCGACCACCACCACGATGATGGTGAAGGCGCCCACGGAGATGATGATCACGATGACCAGGATGTTGTCAGCTCCACCGGGCTTCCCTGAGGTGGGGGGGGGGGACATGCGGTGATAAAGCCTGCTATATGTTTCTAATGACAACATCACGACTCATTGTTAAGTTTGTGCAGAACAACTGGAATTCAGGGCATTTGCTATTAGTTTGATTTGTAAAAATGGAAAATCGCCAACTCCTCACCTTTAATGAGCAAGAACATGCACAAATATAAGGCAAGGCAACTTTATTTATATAGCACTTTTCATACACAAGGCAGACTCAAAGTGCTTCACATATAAACATTGTCCTAAAATAAAATAATAGATAAGTAAAAGAAAACATATGCAAAGAAATGAAAAAAAAAAAAATAGAAAGTTAAAAAGGCATTTTAGTATTAAAATAGAAAATAAAGGCAAAGTTAAAAAAGCTTGCAATGTATTTAAGATTTAGCAGAAAGCTAAAGCAAACATAAAAGTCTTCAGTCTTGTTTTAAAGGTGCTCAGAGTTGGGGCAAGTCTTAAATCCTCAGGGTGTTTATTCCAGCTATTCGTTGCGTGGTGGTGACTAAATCCTGCTTTCCCATGTTTCGTGTTTACTCTGGGGATAATTAACAGATTGGTCTCAGAGGATCTTAGTGGTCTAGAAGGCTTATGTAGTGGAAGCATATCAGTTAAATATTTTGGGCCTAAACCATGCAGGGATTTATAGGTTAGCAACATGATTTTAAAATCAATTCTCTGACCTACAGGAAGCCAATGTAACGATTTCAGAATTGGTGTAATATGTTAATTTCTTTTGGTCTTTGTTAGAACTCTAGCAGCAGCATTCTGAACAAGCTGAAGCTTCCTCAGAGTTTGTTTAGGGAGACCTGTAGTAATCAAGCTTACTAGTTATAAAGGCATGTACAAGTTTTTGTTAGTCTTCGGTGGACATGAGCCCTCTAAGTCTTGCTACATTTTTAAGGTGATAATATGCAGATTTTGTAACTGATTTGATGTGACTGTCGAAATGTAAATCTGAATCCATGATAACCCCTAGATTTCTGGCTTTGATTGAGGTTTTCAGGGACAGAGAGTGAAGGTGTTGGGTTACTTTAAATAAATAAGGGAGCATCTTACCGACTGCGCTTCCAAAACCATCTGATGGGGGCTGGTTACTTCCTGGCTTTACTGGAGGGTTGGCTGGAAGGTGGGAAAGAGGCAGACTACTGGTAGGCCCGTTTCAATGAAAAGGCCCGGCCCGTGCTCACATCAGTGACTACAACACGTGCGGGAAATCCCTCACAGTTTAACCAATGATATACAAGAAGACTTAAACACCAGATGCAGTCATTGGGTGAATTACGACAACCTGACTATGGAGAATGTCTCACAGTAACAGACAATGAACTGAAACCAAAAAAGCTGCTTCACACTCAATATGAATGAAGGAGCAATGTGTGCCTGAAACAGGCAACGATTCAGCAAAGACATGCCTCTAACATATAGTTAGAACTCCATGAACTAGTGTTAGTTCATGTACCAAACATAGTGTTCTTTCATTGTTATAGGTTGATCATGATATAATGTGTTCAGTTCATTGCCAGTTGGAAAAAGGATACCTATATTTAATATGACAAACAAATAATCTTTGCTTGTGCCGTAATTTCTCACATCTATCCATTATCTCAGATACAGCATCCTCAAGTTCCTACACTAATAGAGTGTATAACAAAGTCAGTAGAGAAGATAAGGTTCCTGGGCAGGAAGAGAAGAATGCATACATTATACGGTCAGCGGAAGAATGCATACATTATATGGTCAGCAGTGCGCACAGAGGTCGCGAGAGAGCGAGAGAATAAATAAGAATTAATTAATTTAATTTATATAGCGCTTTTTTTTTCTGGAAACTCAAAGCGCTTGCATTGAAAGGGGGGGAACCTCACTAACCACCAGCAGTGTGTAGCACCCACTTGGGTGATGCACGGCAGCCAATCAGCGGCAAAACGCTCACCACACACCAGCTTGAGATGGAGAGTGAGGGAATTAATGAGTCAGCCAATTAAACAGGGGGATGATTAGGAGAGAAAGAGTGTGGTGAAGGAGTTTACCTTGGTCATTAGCCATTTTGTCAGATGACTCAGCTTAACAGGCCAAAGGAGAGCAGCGAGGGAGAGAACATAAAGCAAAACAGTTAGGCGAAAAGAGCAGTGGAGGAAGACTGGCAACAACAGAGCACAGAGGGAAAGAAGAAGAGAGAAGAGACGGGAGACGCAGGGTAGTGAGACAAAAATCAGAAAGGAGAACCAGGATGAAGGGACTCTCGAGTCCCTTCATCCTGAAAGCTCTCGAGCACGACATATCTAAGTTATGTCTGTATGTACGAGAGATGTTACAAGGCAAGCATCTGAAGGAAAAGATAAGAATGCGGCTGGCGACCAGGTGAATGATTTATTATGACCTATCGATTTTTATTGAGCATTGAGAAAACCTGCGTGTTTTATTAAAAACCCCATGAGAAATGATATCTTTAAACTGTACTTCAAAATATATGCAGTCTTGGAAAATTGTTCACCACAGAAAGGGGCTGACGCAGCATAATCGCTGCGATGCTGGATTCACACATGAAGCTGCGGTGGTTGTTGGCCAGACACACAGACAACATACAGCCCCTGAATCCTTCAGCATCACAACCGTAACGAATTCGAAGCCCGGGGAAAACATCCATTATCTGTCGTTCTGTGTGGGCCCATACAAATTCAGCTCGACACTAAAGGGCGGCAATAATGCTCCATGTAATAATGCAGTAATTGTTACTTAGCTGCTGGAGCAATGCAAGATACAGCCTGTGATATGTTAACAACTGTCGACAAAGATGTTTACTGTATCACATTAAGGGAGCCTGGGGGGATATTGGTCCAATTGAAACCGAGTGCAAATGGCGTTGGAGTCACTTCCTCCTTACTCTTAGGGGTGCGGAACTGCACGGCCTCCGACATGGGGCCCATGCCCTTGGAGTTGCGTGCCTGGATCTTGAAGTAGTAGGCGGTGTCCAGCGTGAGCTCCTGGATCTGGTGGGTGAGCCGGTTGCCCACCACCGGCTCGATCACCCAGTCGTGGACCTCGGCGTTGACGTCCGTGCTGTAGTAGATGATGTAGCCTGCGGCAGGGGGCGCACACGCAGACAGAGACCGAGGGAGGGGGAGATAGCGTTTGACTGCGAGTGTACACCGATACAGACATGGAGCTGGGCTGGAACACACAGAAATAGATATACGTCTGTGACTGAGTGAGCGAGTGAGAGAGACTGACCAGTGATCTTCCCGTTGGCCTCAGAAGGAGGCTGCCAGTTGACAATGATGGTGCGGGGCTTGCCCTCCTTGCTGACCACGGTGACGTCTTTCGGAGCCGAGCTCGGGACTGAAGTTCAGAGGACAGATGAGTTAGCGTCAGGACAACCGTTTGTACCGATAACAATCCCAATGTGCCTAACCTACCCGCATGCACATATTCAGGTGTATTGGAGTTTATGTGACAGCAATACACACTCCAATGTGACTCTGAGATACTTTATATAGTAATGCTTTCATTGTTTTTGAATACATTGTTTTTCAGCTGGTTTATGTATTTAAAAGGTACAATATTGATATTTTCACGGAACATTTTGATGTTACGTGATGTTGATAAATGTAGTTTAGTGGCTAAAACGTGTCAGTCATGTAGATGCTAAATCTAAGGCTACATACAGGGATCTATGTCAACTCTGCAGCATCAAGAGAAATATCATGTCGTGTTTTCAGCAAGCCTTGGTTTTTGAGGGTGGGCTCGGTTTGAAGGGCATAGGGATAGGGTGGGAGGTAGAGCAGAGAGTGTTATTCTAAAATTCTCACTAAAGCTAGCTTAAAATCTTGCATATAAAGTGCCCAAAAAAAATAAATGCACCTTTAAATTTGTTTGCTGTGTGCAACCATATTTCCTGTGTGTGTGTGTCTGTGTATCTCACTGGTCTCGAAGGTGGTGCCCTGAGCGGTCATGCTCCACCCGCTGGAGCGGCGGCCCTTGGTTATCATGACGGTGAACTCGTACAGCGTGTTGGGCTTCAGGCCCGTCACCATGTAATTCAGACTGGTGGTGTTGGCAGTCTACACACACACACACACACACACACACACACACACACACACACACACACACACACACACACACTATGTTACACACTTTGACCACTAAGTGGAACAGTCATTAGAGAAGAACGACTTCTGCTAAAACACTAACTTGTGCTTCATATCAACACACATCATTAGCGTTGGGCCGTTCGACTAAGAAGGGCAAGTCTGCATTGTGGGGGATGCAGAAGGGCCTCGGAGCCCCCACCGAGGGGAGTGTCAAACGAAGGGCAGTAGGGTGAGGCGGGGGAGAGTGTTCTGGTCTTTAGGAACAGGAAGCAGTGGTCTTTTTAATAATGCAGGAGGTACTCCCACTAGGCTCTTTGGCTCAGGGGAAGGGGCAAGAGAGGTAGTGTGTGTGTCCCAGTCATTACCGACACACGCATAGATATATGTCGGTTTTTCTGTACAGGCATGTTGGTAATGTGCTCCGCCGAGATATTCATAGTGTAAGGCGCCTGAGTATTCATGCTACACAGTGGTTTTGTGGAGAGCGCAGTGCACAGTAGCCAAGAAAAGGACAAAGGGAGAATGGCACACAGACCTGCCTATTGAGTCTTAGACGCACTCTAACAGAGCCGCAGCGATAACCTGCACTCTTGGCAAACACACCCTGTCACGCCCTTTTGTTTCGTTTCTCTAGACAGCAACCATTAAGAAATCTTGAATTATCTACAGTGGTATGGTATTAAGTTCAATACTTCCAAGATATTATCATTATTAAAGTAATATAATAATATAAAATACATACTATAGTATACTTATAGTATTATTTGATACATTTGGTATTAATGGCTCTAGTTACAGCTATAGCGTAAAGTGGTGTGCGATGGATCAGGCCTTCTGAGGCCTTTATTTGTTTTATAGCGCTCAGTTCGTCTTGTCCTTGTCCGTTGAATAATTATCAACCCACCCACACACACACAATCCTAATAGTCCTTTTTTGGTGAGATGATCGGAGGGCCTGGTCCTCTCTTCACCTTTGTGGCCACCTCACTTCCAGCCCCAACCCTATGCAGGCTAGCATGGGAAGCAGTGGCGTATAGACAGCCGTAATTGGTCTTAGATCAATGTTGAGCTGCTGATCTCATTATCCCAAACGTGCAATTCACTATGGAGATCAAGAGTGATGGAGTGACACCATCTACAGAAAAGGTGCTTGTGTATTGTCATTTTCTGGCACATGCATAACCCTATATAGTCATTAGTGGTTTGATATGACGGTTTGAATGCAAGAGTGAAAAATAACCCCGCTAAACCTAGCTCACAGTAATGCCCTTGTAACCTTCTTTGTAACATATATATACACATTATAATATTATGATATTATACATTTATATAATATATTTTGAAAGTTCACTACTGCTAGCTGTGTTTGCCAATGAGACGCTTACAGATCCCCGCCTCAAGCAACATGATTGGTCGAAACTAATATGAAAAACACCCTGTTCACCAAGATTCCAGCTCGTCTGCTATCAGACCTCAGATACGAGTCAAAAGTCTGACTTTGTGAGACTATGCCCAGGGCAATCAATAGGGTCTGCCTCACAGGGAAAATAAAAGGGGTTGCTTCTCCGCCTTACCTTCATCTTGGTGTTGGCAGGGATGTTGGTCTTCCAGCGCACCGTGTAATAGCGGGCATCCGTGATCTTCTGGTTCTTGGGCAGCGAGTTGTCAGCCCAGGTAACTTTGATGGTGTCGTGGCTCAGCACCAAGGCCTGAACGCCCACGGGAGGCAGCATTGGGGAGGGGTCTGGCACTGAGTCGTATGAAGCATGGGTAGACAGGTCAACAACGGGGTCTAGGGGGTCTGCATGCCAGCAGGTGAAAACCCACATGAGCGAAAAACACGCAAATTAAAACAACGATGACCAAAATTAAAAACCACACACACACAGCGAGAGTGAAAGAAAGTCAGTTAGAGAGAGTGATAGTGAGAGAGAGAGAGAAAGAGATGGAGAGAGAGTGAGAGATAAGGAGAGAGAATGAGAGTTCAAAAAAGAGATAGACAGAGCGAAAGAAATAGAGGAAGAGAGAGCGAGAGAGAGCAAGAGAGAGCGAGAGAGCGAGAGAGAGCGAGAGAGAGGCGTTGGCATGGATACAGATGTGGTGATGGAGGCCAGATAAGAGCAGAATTCGACCAAAATAATACAAATTAAGGCATAAGCAAGATGCAGGGATGACACAAACAGAATCGGGTTCATGCAACCAAATGGAGGGAAGGGTCAGGGGGGGCGGGCAGCAAGGTTTGGAGGGTTTTGGAAGGAAGAGAGAAATAGAATATTCTATTAGAACCAACATACAGAGCATACATCCATTCATCTAGAGGCTACATTATGCGGCAAGCTAATACTACGTATTTTTCTGGTATTTTCGAAATACCCAATTTTGTATGTAAAATATAAAAAGAGAGGAAAAGATATGGGCTTACAAGGTTTACAATAGTCAGTTTGAATTGTAAGAGAAAAATAAAGAGGTTTCATCATGTCCTATCATATTTGAACACAGAAAATAACTACCCTAAAGCAATGATGACAACAAAGAGACTGAATCCCTAGCCAATTCCCTGTTCAAAGTTTTTAAATGTCATCAGAACAGATGTGGAAAAGTCCTGTGACCCAAATGGAAATGCTGAGGAGATTAGGATCACACTGAGTCGACAACAAACAACATACTTCTTTTAAAAATCAAAGATAGAGTGCATCAAGGTGCAAAATAGAGATAGAGAGATACAAAGATATAGAGATACAAAGAGAGAGAGATACAGACAGACAGATACAGAGAGAAACAATTAAACTCAACATTCTCAGCATGGACAATATCAATCCCTTTAAAGGATAAGGGAACCCCCTGTTTCAGCTCCAATTCGTACACTCAACATTTCAATGTGTTTTGTTTTGAGAGCTCTAGGAAGGAGGGGAAGGTGTTATCCCCATGCTTTAGACTCCCAGCAACTTTTGCTACTTTTTATAAGCTTGTAAATGTGTTGAGTATTAGCGTAATAATGAAATGATATGAAATAGGCCACACACCGTGACGTTGAATTATAGTGTGAGACGCTAACCCCCTCTCCCAGAAGCAGCCTTCAACATCAATCGCTGCCCAGACGGAGCCACACACATCCACACACACCCTGGCGTTGGCGTAGCCTCTCTGCGTCACTTACACATTACAGAAAGAACAGGACTTGAGTTAGGACCAGAGTAGAACATTCACAATCTGGTGGGCGGAGACTGGCACGAAGAGAGGATTTTAATCCGGTTTATTCTACATTATTCTTTGAGTTCCACAGGGAAATGTCTTATGTTGATCATAGAAGACAAACTAAGACACTAGTACTAAACAAATAACTAGAACACGGTTTTGGGTTCCCTGGCACTCAGCGCCTGCGTAGGGGAACAAGGGTTGCAGAACCTCCAAGAGAGGCAGTCTGGAGAGGCCGCATCTCTTTAAGAAGCAACCGCTAGTCCCCCATTCTAGCGCAGTAATAAACGTACACTGGCAACACCCAACCATAGCATACAGAGATTTAAGGTGTTTTGGAGATCTAAAGGGCTGATTATGGTTCCACGTTCACGCAACACAATGACCACGCAGTCGCTTCGACCTAGTCGTGAACCTTTATGGTTCTGCGTCGGGTTTACGTGTCGCTATGCATGTCATATGCAAGCGTCTTAGAGTACCATATTAAGCGCTATATAAATTTAATTTATTATTATTATTATTATTATTATTATGTCCGTGGTAAAGAGAGAACAAATAGTAGGTATTTGTGTGTAAATGACATTACTTTACAATACGTCTACTACTAGAAGTTTTGATTTAACCATGATGATTAAGAAACACATTAAGAGCTAACAGCTACGTTTAGCGGAGAGGCTGCTCACAGCGGCCTCTATTGTGTTTGTGTGTGTGCATGAGTACGTGCACACATTAGTGCAAGGATGCATTTCAATAAAAGAACAAGAAATGACTCGCAGGGGGCTGTTGGCAGGGGCAGTGTTTGTGTTCTTGGGCGCAGGCCTCGGTCTGATTCTGGTGATCAACCTGCAGGTAATTTACTGCTTTTTCTCCCCCAAACTGGTCCTGGGCAGAAGCTGTGTGTGTGTGTGTGTGTGTGTGTGTGTGTGTGTGTGTGTGTGTGTGTGTGTGTGTGTGTGTGTGTGTGTGTGTGTGTGTGTGTGTGTGTGTGTGTGTGTGTGTGTGTGTTCTCGAGGTAGAATTGGGATTGTGGTGAAAACGGAAAATCCTTTTTTTGTTGCCCAAACTTTGAGTTATTGTTTCTCCTGTATTTATACGCTGGCTTACCACTAAGCAAAATAACTATCCTCTGGGTTTTTTTCTCTCTCCCCCTCCACAAAATTGTTCTCTTAAACCGCGACGTTCCGACATGCGTGAGCACAAAGTCTTTCAAGCAGAAGTTCCCCAAGAAGTTTTGAAAAAAAAAAATCGTTTTTTAAGTTTTGTGGCGTGACATGTAAAGGCTCTATCTATGTAGGTCAGCCTTGCTGTTTAACGCAGTGGCAGGAAGGGGAACGCGGTCCCCCCGAGGGCGCTGCGGCAGCGGCAGAAGACGGGGCGGCCGCCGTTCTGCTTTGAGACGCAATGCGTGGAACTGACAAAGTGTTGCCAAAGTCACAGAGGGGGGTCCGCCGGAGCGGGGGGGGGGGGACGGCGTGGTGTGCCAGGCAAAGAGCTCTTCTGAGGAATAAGGGATCTTGCAGTGAGCGCCACTGGTGCGCACGTCAACGACATCGTACAGTCAAGAAGAATGGGTGTGCATGCGTGTGTTTGTTGTGCGTGTGCCATCAGAATAGACAGGCTTGGCCCTCCAGCAGCTCGCTCCGCCCCGGCACACGGGGGTGAATCCTGTGACAGATTTTGTCGAAGACCAAAACCTTCCGACGGAGGAGGCAGAGCAGGAAGAGGAGCAGCTGGCTTCCAGGAGACGCAGAAGCCAACCTTGTCCCTACCCCCAGCCGCCTGGAAGGAGGGGTGCGGCTGAGTTACCACACAGACACACGCATGCTCTTTGAAGTGAGCTCAGGCACACGGCTGAAGTAAAAACAATCCAAAAGTTTGAGACACTATTTAAAAGAGACACTGTTGAATTGCTAGCGGAGCTTTGCCTGCCATGCGTCAATGGGGCTGTGATGACAATGTTTTGTGTGTGTTTGTGTTTGATGAAGAATGTCATGGCGGGCAGCCATCACAAACTGACAATTCACACCAGCTGTGTTCGAAATAACACAGCGACGACGTCGGCCATAAGATGTCAATTAATACGCATAGATGACATGTGCTTGGTAAAACACACATAAAAAGGCAGTGGCGAGTTGCTCACAACCGGCCAACCATCCCAACGCCCAAAGCTGGATGAAGAGCTGCTGCAAGCTGTAGAGGTCCTCAACGGGAGTCATTAAGGAGAGTTAATCAGAGCCCCTGGATCCCCCGGAGCACCTGCATGATTGGGAGTCCACACACACACATACACACACGCACGCACGGACGTCTGAGCATGGTCTCAACTTGCCGCCATGGGGACCAGATGAAACGTCAAAGCCCTTGATATTATCAATAGAACCTTGCCATCCACACGGCTCAGAGAGTTAAGTGAAGCCTTGATGGCTGTGGTTGTAACGTTTGCAGGGGCTGACCTGACTGGGGCCTGGTGATGGCGCTCTCGTACACAGGGATGCCTTCGCCCACCTTGTTGAAGGCCTTCAGTGTGATCACATAGTGTGAGCTGGCGTCTGCAGAGAGAGAGAGAGAGAGAGAGAGAGAGAGAGAGAGAGAGAGAGAGAGAGAGAGAGAGAGAGAGAGAGAGAGAGAGAGAGAGAGAGAGAGAAAATACACACTGAATACAAGTGTCAAAATCACATTGTTGATCGCTACATTAAAGGGGTGATATCATGCTTTTTCAACTTTCCCCTTTGCTTTAAACCGTTATATGCTGTATGAATACACGTTTTACATCTGCTAAGCAAGACAATTCTAAGTCCGAGCCAGGGGGAGTACCGTATTTTCCTCACTATAAGGCGCACCGGTGTATAAGCCGCAGCAGCTAAATTGAATGATGTGTAAATATATAAGCCGCACTGGAGCCCGCCGCTTAAAGTGTGGGGGGGCGCGGACCGGTCATAGAGCCCATAGAGTTAAAGTTGGTGGACTGTAACCTGTAAAATCCAGATTTAGGAGTTCCCCTAGTGGCCTTTAGCTGTAAAAATCCATAGATTAGCCGCACCGTTATACAAGAAAAATGGGCAAAAAGGCGCGGCTTATAGTCCGAAAATTACGGTATTCGCAACTAGTGAGGACGCCCCTCAATAAGTGCATGAAACAGCTCAAACTTTACTCCCATAAAATAGTGTGACGGACATATTGTGCGGTGTGAGGGGCTGAGGTGCAGAAGTCGCACCTCCCGGCTACCCACAATGTTAACCACTCCTCGGGAGGGGTGAATTTGCAGACACAGGCACAAAGCGTTCGACCAATCAAAGCAGACCAGGCTACTCGAGAGGGGGGCCTTCAAGCGACATGATACAAACGCGACATGATGGTAAAAATACCTTTTTGAAGGAGGTATTTTTACCATCTAGGCATGGAACCCTTATTCAAGTAGTACTCCCAAATGCAATTATCAACCCTAAAAAAGCATGATACGAGATCTTTAATAATCCCGTTACCAAACGAGACCCCAGCGAGTAAATCACAGGTGTATGTCCTTTCCCACCTTGCAAAATGCACAGAGAGAGAGACACACACAGAGAGACAGATAGCGAAAAAGAGAGCTAATGCTGCAGTTCCTGAGGGCCACTTTCATAAATGTACCATTAGGAATTATGAATATTTGAATATGATAATGCCTCACTCATTGCAGTCTCTGTCTTCATCTACATGTTATAGGTCAAATGCAATTTCAAAGACTCCTCATGCAAATAAAGACTTATATATTCTCAACAATTCAGAATAGGATAAAAAAATACATGAAGGTGAGCCTTCATGGACATGACCCAGCTTTGCTGATAGTCCTACCAAGACTAAACTCCCTTTATAATACTAATGTAATACTAGCATTATCTTCATTGAGTAAGCAATTATGGAACATGTCCGACAATAGTTCAACAACGACTGCATTATTTGAATAAAAAACATCCCCACCAGGGGGATGCGTGTTCTTCCTACCGAGGTTATCGATGCTGTAATAGCGCTGCTTGTAGTCCAGCTTGATTGTCTGGGCGTGGGGGCTACCGATGCCGTAGCCGATGGAGTAGCCGCGCACCACGATGTCCTGGTTCTCTGGGGGGGTCCAGCTCACCACGATGCTGTTGACCAGCGGCCGCACATGCAGAGAGCTGGGGATGTCTGGCACCTGGGACTCTGGTGTTGGGAAGTATAGGAATGTATATATTAAAAGAAAGAAAGAAAGAAAGAAAGAAAGAAAGAAAGAAAGAAAGAAAGAAAGAAAGAAAGAAAGAAAGAGCGAGAGAGATAACAACAAACAAACAAAAAGCAGCAGAAGACATCTGTGAGTCTTTCTGAGGGCTGTATGTTGCTTTTAAGGTACGGCCACACTGAACGCGTTACGCGCGTTAGAGGCGTAAAAAATCTGCATTTCTGCATAGGGAAACATTGGTTTAGGCGCGTAGATGCATTACATGTGCTAAAGCAGCGCGTTAGGCGCGTTTTACGCACCTAAATAACGCGGCCAACGCACCTACGTGCAGAGTTAAATATTTTTAACGCTCCTAAGCTCCCACGCGTAACGCTTAGCCGCGATAGTCAATCAGCGTTGAGCTTGACCCAACGTCACTGGCAGAGACAGGCGCTCTGCAGCTGATATGGAGCGCCTGCAGTTGGTGTCCTGACGGGAGATCCTGGCACCAACCCGGGCTAGCAGGTCATCGAACATGGCCCCAGTCAACCAAAAATACAGCTGGAGCCGGCCGTCATCCAGTTCCTGGAGGAGGAGGTGAAACTCACCCAGCTGTGAGCGCCTACGGAGGATGTCATGCACCCAAACAGACGGCGTTTGGGTTTCCTACACTCCTCGAACTCCCAGAACAAATACAGCGCAGCGATGGTGGGGATCTCAGCCATATTTGTGGAGCAAAAGAAAAGTAGCGGGGGAAAATACGTTTTGGGCGGGCTCATCTAGCTGCGTAGGCGCGTTTAACCATTTTTGTGACACACAATGATCAAGGGGCAGGTTAGGCGCGTAATCCTACGTACGTAACACGTTCAGTGTGGCCGTACCTTTAGATTCTGTTGATCCAGCAGCCTGAGGAATTGGGAATTGGAGGATATAAAGACTGACTTTATGGGGCGAGTTCAGCTAAGTCACTGTTCGGTTAGTTTTCACACAGCTTTTGGTCACACTTTTGGGTTTGGTACTATTGTATATCTTTCCTTTAAAAAATATTTAAATGAAAATCAAACAAATGGGTCTATTAAGTGAAATCCTTTGTCTTAAACTGCAAATTATCTCTGTAAACACAATAAACAGACCCAAGCTTATATGGCTCTAAAAGCTATGAACACACCAAAGCTTTTAATGATTTCGTTGTATCGATCTGAGCAGGTTGAAAAAGGATGGCAGAAAGCTCTAGGGAGGTCACTTAGTTAGCTGTTGTTTTGGCTCCCCTCGCCATGGCCAGTAACATTTGATTGGTGTCTCCATAAATGGCTCATCGTGTTTGATGGGCTCCTGCTATTGTACGTCGAGGGCAGCATAATGCAAGTCCTGGCCAATCAGTAACTTGTCATGCCATTGCTTTTGTCCACGTTGAATCCGGCGTAAACTACGCTGGGAGATCTAAACTGCTTGCTCTCGCCCCCCTCGCCATTCCTTAAGCTTTACCTAATCTACTGACCAGCTTCACAGCACTGCAATCAGTGTCGTGATCGATCGTTTTACATAATATATAAAGCATCACTACTGTATATGTAACATACCACAGTATTGCTGAATACTTGATTCCAATTGGACAATAACGGTCCAAGAATATGCATTCACTTTCAACAACGGGACACCTCTGCTTCTTTACAGTTCCAAATAAATTTGCTACAAATCCAAATCACAATGCAACATTAGACCCCAGTTCAAATCAAAGAACGGTGCTAGTTTCAAAATGTTATCTTGTATCTTCTGCAATCAGTTGCCAGTTAAAAGCAGTTGAAGGCAGTTTTGTTGCAGATCTTGATATGGACTAATGTGCAAATAGAACTATGGCCATACATGAATTAAATCAATATTGATTGGAAAAGCGGATCAGGGAGTCGGGTGAAATGAAGTTATCTAGGGGAGTTCCTGGTGCAGGCCGAGTGTGTTGCGTTACCATCAAGGTCGCTCTCAAACGTCTCTGCAGTGTTCCACTCTGTTGCCGGCCCTGTGCCGTTCAGTGTAGCTGCAGACACTCGGAAGGTGTACTCTGTACCGCGCTCCAGACCTGGACAAACACACACACCACCAGGTCAAACAAAGCATGCGTAAAAGATCACAACCCAAGGCTTAATAGCAGGTAAACAAACTGGAAGCACGGAAGAACGCCTTTTATTTGTCCAAAGGCCTTTCCCAGAATTCACTGTGTGTGAATGTGATATCCGTCTCAGACGGATATCACTACGTGTGCGCGCATTCCATGAAACAGAGCAACCCCCCCCGCCAACTGAACTATATTACAGACCATCTCAGTAGTGTTTTTCTGAAGTTGTTGAGAAAATTATTGCGCATAAAAGCTGTGTATTATATCAATGAAGTGTGCATTGGTGAAGGGCAGTTCATGGAAGGTCTGATATCTTTCTGCAACATTTGAGGGGGCAACGAAACCCACTAGCTCCATCGATTAGATAGTTCTACGGGTGCTTAAGCATTCTGACCCATTTTTTTCTGGTATGTCCATCCGTGAGCTTATAGGGACCCAGACTTTTTGATCTTTCTTCTTTGCAGCAATCTTTAATTTTTCACTGTAGGAGGGGATCAGCCAGTACACTACAAGATAATCTCTCCCCCCCCCCCCCCATTACAAGGGGACAGTGTCCCCAGAGGGGGACTGGCTTCTGAAGATGCCTCAGGGCTACATCACTTTCTAAATGCCTTTGAATAAACAATCCCTCCTTCACATCTCACCCCCTGCTATCCTCCCAAAATAAATAGATAAAGCAAAAAAAGCTGAATTGACTTTTAAGTGCGTATTCTCTTTGATGCGGCTCACAGCACGGGTCTGACATTGAAACGATGCTGAGACAACATCCAAAATTTATCTTCATTTCTGAGGGTTTCCGTTGCTCCAAATCCATTTGATTTTGGTTACAGTCCGTTTCTTGTCACAGTGGCAAATTAATATCGTGAGGAGTTCGACAGAGTGAGAGAAAGCTCAACAAGAACACAGCCAGCAGCACACAGCCAGAGCCCCCAATCAAAAAGAGCCCCTCAGACACTCCTTGGAGCCCCCAGATTGTAAAGGCACCATGCAGTGCCGCTTAGATGTTCAAAAGATAACGCAGCCAGTCATGCTATCCTGGAACTCCGCAAGATAGGAGTGCATGCCACATAAAAACCTGAAAGGAGCAACCAGTCGGCGTACAGCCTAGACTGGGTGTGTGTCTCTATGTGGTTTATATTAGCACCAATGCAGTTTGATTTGTGTGTTTTCTTTACCGTCGATGAGCTGGTATAGTTGGGTGCCCCCCGTGGTCTCCGCCGCCTCGCTTTTCCGCGTGCCCTTGCGGTAACGGATCTTGTAGCCCGTGATCTGGCCGTTCTGGGTGCCAGGCGGCGGGGGCTGCCAGCGCACCATGATGCTCTGTGTGGGAGCAGATCACCAAGACTTCAAACCCAGCCAGAGGGGAGGTTGACCAGCAAACACACACCACTCACTACCACTCACCTTCACATGCATACCCGCACGCACACGGTCTGGATGTGTGTTTGTGTGTGTGCCTGTTACTGGGGTAATGCTGTTAAATAGAAACATTGTCTCTGCCGTTTAGAAAGCTAGTATACATCTGAGCATGGCCTATTTAGCTTCCACTAACATATTAAGAATCAATAAATAATAATACATAACATTTATATAAGGCTTTTCCAAATGCTCAAAGACGCTTCACAATAGCAGCTAAATCATACTAATCAAAATAAAATAGAAAACGTGAACACACAAACAAAACAGAAAGTTTAAAGGTTAAAAGCAAGGGTGAAAATGTGTGTTTTGAGGACTGTTGAGAAGGACGAAAGAGTGTTGGCATTGAGGATGTCCTTTGGGAGGGCATTCCAGAGGGAGGGAGCGGCTGCAGCAAAGGCTCTTATGGAAAGGCATAGAAAACATAAACACAGGGTCTTGATAGGAAGAAAGTGTGTGTGTGTGTGTGCTCAGGTGTGGTTTTGGCGCATGGGTGCGGTAACCCCCTCCAGCGATCCTTAAGCAGGCACGCAAGCACTTGCCTAGCTGGTGCTCTAATTCTTTGGTTTGTGTGAAGTTATTACTGTGTGTGTGTCCGGGAACGTGGGGGGTAACTCAGCATGCGGCAAGAGTTAATTAACACGCTTCTCACTGTCTCGCCAACGCACAAAGGCCTTTGTGCACGTGAAAGCATTCACGTGCACAGCATCCGCAGTACCTAGGGAACCGAGCGACACGTAGTCTGTGGCAAATGTGTTCAATTATTTTTCCTTTTTCGGTTTTCGGTCCTAGCTCGTCATGCAGTCGAGGACCTCCCTCTGCTGCCCCCCCCCCCCCCCCCCCCCCAGGCAGAAGAAATAAAAGTACACCATGCCCCCTCACCCTTAGATTAGAGCCCATTTAATAGACAAGTGAGTAAATACACAACAATTAGAAGGTAAATCATCCTTCTACTGATTATCCTCCTGCTTAGTTCTGTTTGACTGAGCACATCCGTCAGCTCAATGTGTTTGAATTTATTCTTTGTGCAAAATTAATAATACAATTATTTTCAAATGATAATAGTATGAATTGCTTAATCATCACAAAATAAAAACAATATTAGTGATTTTTAATCGACATAATAATAGGACAGCCTATCGTGGTTTATTCCGAACATATACACATGTGAGTCATGATAATCAGTTGGTAAAACTGATTTGAAAGTGTTGATTGCCGCCTTGATAATTAATATCGGTTTGTCCTAAAGGAAGGGAAAGGGAGCCAATACTAGTTATGGCATGACGAAAAACAAACAATTCCGTTGCAATTCCAATCTCAGAAGACAACATTATAAACATAAGAGCCTTTGGCCGTTGTAGATCTGCTCAGTTTTGCGCACCAAGTGCAATTTACTTTCTACACCGACGCATGTATCACATGTATACACAGTACAAACATGTAAACGATTGGCCTAATTGAAATATTATGATGTGGATTGTGGAAAATGAATGAACACTGTATTAGGCTATGCCATGTTTTAAAATAATAATAATAATAATAATAATAATACACTCGAGCAAAATAGGCTATATCCCAGCCTTTCAAAACAAAATCTTGTTTAAGGGTCAATTATAATGTTGGTTAAATTATTTGGGAAAGAACAGCTGATACAGCGGTAATAAGTTGTACTTTTAAAATAATTCATCTGCAAACCCTGTACAACAAACACATATTTTCTTGACACAGACATTGTGTATTGAGTATTTGATCATGAGAAAACATAGTTTTACCGCGAGTGAGGGTTTGAAAGAAAACTAAACTAAACACGCATCGCATAATTCAGTCCATGGCAATGAATATTAACGGGGGGACACATGCATATTATGAACACAAGTCGTTGACGATAATGTATACAATACTTTAAGAAATTATGTTTGTTAATGTATTGCCACATATCATTTTCGCCAGAGAACCGCCATCAAAGCAACTTGCGCTTCGCGTTTCATACTATTCATACTATTCCCTTCAGACTTCATTCCTGTGCGTGCTGCTTCTCCGACCTCTGTGTCAAGAGCGGTAATGTCCTACAAACTCTTGCGCTCCGTGTAAAACCGGTTACAGTGTTCACACCGGCATCACACATCGCCAGGATGGAAAATGAAACTGCGGGCAGCCCGGTAGACTTCGTGTCAGTATGCGAGACCATTTGAAACGGTCTGCCATTGCTGATTCATTCTGCAGACTGTTTTAACTAGCCTGAATGCCTCTATAGCGGGTGAAAAAATTGACCAGGAATTCTACTCACGATTAAAAAGCAGCGGCAGTATCACACTTGTATGCCTTGCATACTAGACTCAAGAAAAAACAATAGCAGCACCTGGGAGTCGGTGCCCATGCAGCCTTGACTGACACATTAAGAATCAATAAACACCTGAATAAAATCCCTGGAGGTATGATCACGAGAGGGAAGTGTATACATGTGTGCGCGTTTGCCTGATGAATTATGCGCTCTTTTTAAGTTTGTCGTTTTTAGTTTGACACTTAAAACTAGAATAATTTTGTTTACCAAAACAAAGAAAATATCACAAATCTCAGCCTCTGGCCAACCAAGGCTGGATGGAAATAAAAAGGCAAGCTGTGCTGCATCGATCCTGACCCTTTTCAAAATACTAAGAAAAATGTGGTCAAACCCCACTTTAAGTATCTATTTAGAGTTAAGCCTGAAGTACCTTTAGAGAAGATTGATACAGAGGCCAAAGCTTTCTGCTGTGTGTGTGTGTGTGTGGAGATTTATTTTCTTTGTATTTGTACCACGTTGTTCATTTTAAGGTCACCCTCATATGTGGAAATCAGTTTTTTCCCAGCCAAAGCAAGTCTGATATTTGACATGAATATCTGGTCTCTTGAGGTGACCAGAAAACTCTCCCGTGATCCAAAGGACATACCTTTGAGTTCTGCACCTCCAGGCTTAGGTTCTGAGGTGGTGAGCTTGGCACTGCAAAAGGAAGACATTTGAGTCGTTCAATGACATTTCTTGCAGCAGGCAACACATCCAAGCATTGCCATCTTGGCTGAGGTCAAATCCTCTCAAAATCTGGCCCTAACTCACCATCAGACAGGGTTCGCACGTTCATGTCCTGGGTGGAGACACCAGGCCCATGCTTGTTGTAGGCCACAACACGGAAGCTGTACTCTGTGAACTTCTTCAGGCCATTCATTGTGTACGACAGGGTGTCCGTTTCCAGGTCCTGGGAGACACGCGGGATACACGCAGACAGACCGAGACAGACAGCCAGAGAAAGAACAAGAGACATACAGACGGACAGAGAGACAGACATTCAGAGAGAGAGTGAGAGAGACAGTAGAAGGTTCTGAGCTTTCAGGCTTTAGGTCTCATGATAAATGTGCAATAACCAATTTTATGTATGAAGATTGAACTAAAATCATGTTTCTTTTCTGTTGTAGAAATCTTGCTTAAAAGTCACCTTAAAACGGAGTGCAGCCAATTGCACAGCCAAATGTTTTATGACATTTGTGTTGTACCAATTGGGCACACGCCAAATTACAGAAAATACTTATTTATTAATGGCCTCTTTTCTCCAGACATATTCCTGAATAAGCCAAGCTATTCTGATCAACCAGACATCCACAGCAATCCAATCACACCTCACTATGTTAAGGTCAACTGAACACCCATGACAGCACTCACACACACACACACACACACACACACACACACACACACACACACACACACACACACACACACACACACACACACACACACACAAGCACACACACAAGCACACACACACACACACCCATTTTCATTTCATTTCCCCCTGTGCATTGTCCTTTTACTTCTTCTTCCACATGCTCCCTTTATCTTCTCAATTCCCTCTCTACCGTTTCCACGCTTTTCTCTCCCCTCAAGACAGCAGCCTTAATAGTCCCATCTCCACTGTCTTCCTCTCAATCCCCTCCGCTGGTCACACCTTCAATATCCAACCCTTTCACTTTCTTTAGCCTGATCTCTTCATCATTCTTTTGGTTGTTTTTTATACCAAAATAAGAGTTTAGCCTTCTTCTTTCTCGTTCAGGACTCTTTCTTCTCTTTCCCTCCTCACCCTTTGTTCCTTGTACCTTATCCTTCCATCTCCTTTCCAATCTCCATTCAATCTCCCCCTTTCTTCTCTTCATGCTCCATTATTCACGTTCTCCCTCATGCCCCTTCTGCCTATTCATCCATCCATCCTCATTTCCCCCATAATCCCTCTTTACTCCTCCTTCATCGGCCTCCTCACTCTCCATCATTCATCCGTCTCTTATGTCCCCCCCCCCCCCCCCCTTCTCCGAACTGTTTTCACCCCCCTATATATCCATCTCTCTCCCACCATCCCTTCCTCCCTCTCTTCGTGGTTCTCTTTTGCAGCTTGTCACCTATCTCCTTTATCATAAGAACGGCCTTTTAATGGCTTGCTGCAATGGCCCTCCACCACAGACGAGATGCTTGCAGCGCAGGCTTCCAATCTGTGAAGCAATGCCTCGGTGGCACTGCCTCGACTTTGCAGCTGGTCAGATAATGTGTGTGTGCCCTGGCAGCAGGTAATGTAATCCGTTGGAGGCACTGTGTGTAAACAGATTTCTTCCTTGGGGAGAAGCCCGGCCTGACAACCTGGGCTGTGAAATGGGATCAGTGCCAATTGATAAATACATCTCCTTGACTTATTCACATCACAAATGATGCGGCAACTTCTGCTACCCGTTCTGAGAATGACACCATGAGAACTACAGCAGTCAGCATCTAATGTTTATAGCAAATGTATGGTAACAATTATTGGATGCAATGCCGTGGCAAACATTTCTGCTAAGTTGTTGTTTACAGACACAATGAGGCATTTCAAAAGTAGACCAAAGTCACATAGTGTGGGTTCCTCTTCCTACCTCCTCTGTTCCAAGGGATTGGTCGGTGTAGTAGAGCTTATAAATCAGGATCTCTCCATTGCCGGTGAGAGGCGTGTCCCAGCTGAGGGACACCGAGGTGGGGGTGTTGGCGACTGCTTGTAGGCTGGGGGCGGGGCCAGGGACCTGGACTGGAGGGTCCAACAGACATACAGGAGGTTGGTGGTCATTTAAACGGCGTGCAACTATTCTGTCTTCGTAAACGGCTAATTCACCAAATTAAAAAGATGCAGACAACCGGTCTAAATGTGTAGAATCGACACATTTGTCTTTTGTAATCACCTGCTTCTGTCAAATAAGTCCATGGCTGTAAAAGAGCAGAAACCTGTTGATGTTATCTGCTACCACAGATTGAATTAGACATGAGAGGAAAAGAGGGCTTTGGTTTTCCACTCTTTCAACATTATTCATTAGTGTGACTGCCTCTGGGTGTGTTTAGACGTAGGACATCCCCGCTCGCCTCACACCACCACTTCATGTTGATGTTTATTGCATTAGGATTGGCTAGCAGTGAATATTAATATGGCTTCATGCCCGCCGTTATACCACCAGGGCAGTGGACTGAAGGACTACATTCAACGTGAAAACTCATAGCCAAGTCTATTTAATATGCTTCCTTGGCTTGAGTTGGAAGTAAAATATATATATTTTTAACATCTTAACAATGAGTATTAAAATAACAAACTCTCATTTGAAGGATAGCATAGGTGTGAAAGTGAATAATGTTTGTGTGTATGCACAAAATACCAAATGTATTTCATTTGTTACAGGTCTTGACTCTCATTTGTCAGACGTGAGTGTGTGTGTGTGTGTGTGTGTGCTTGTGTGCTACCTGCTGTGTACATGGCTAGATCTAAGAAGCAGGTCAACGGTTTAATCTTCACACACTCACTGAATGTTTCACACAACCAAACCCCCCTGCCGCATGTGAATATGCTCATGTGTTCCTTTACCTCCTGCTTTGAGTCTCCTCCTGTGTGTGTGTGTGTGTGTGTGTGTGTGTGTGTGTGTGTGTGTGTGTGTGTGTGTGTGTGTGTGTGTGTAAGTGTTGGGGCATTTCTTTGACCTCTGACAAGGACACAGGCAGGGGAAACCGTCGGCTGGCCTAGAAAATGACAGTGACTGATCTGTGGTACAGTAGGGCCAAACCCTGTGTGTGTGCGTGTGTGCGTGTGCGTGTGTGTGTGTGTGTGTGTGTGTGTGTGTGGACGACCACCCTGCCTCGACGGCGCTGGGGAATACCCTGAACAGCAGCTTGAAGCAAGGCTGACTAGGGGCAGCATCTTAATGATGAGGACGAGTAGTTCGAGGCACTGTACCACCCACAAACACAAACAAAATGGAGACATTTCTAAAACTAGGGATTCTGCTGGAATAGAAAATCATGCTGATTGTAATGCGTGCACGAATGCACACACACACACACACACACACACACACCATATCACACACAGTATACATGTTAGTAATAGCGCCAAAGACAAAAAGCGGGTTGGTCTGTCAACTCATGGTGGCCTACACACTAGTTGACAGATGGGCGACAGGGGGTCACACATTACAAGATGTTTCACTAGGAGGATTCCCTGACGACTCTGGCGGCTCTCCAAGCTCACGAAACTCACGAGAATTGCCCCTTCCAAAAATGGATGTGGCCAGAAGCTAAGGAGGAAAAATAATAGCATATGGCTAGGGAAAGCAAGAAGCATGGCGCAAGAAACGTCTGTTCTACATAGCGAGTTGGAGGTAAATAAATTACCTCCGTAGAAAACGTAGGTACATTACAACCTCCACCACACAGGTTATGATATTTAACCTGCCAGATAAAGCTGACTAGAAAATCTGGCGACAATCGTAGTGTTATTCAAGCATTCGATGTGTCAAAATATCCATGTGTTTCTGCGAGTGTGTGTTAACTCTATAGGGATGCAAACGAGTACTCATCAAGCAAAATTAATAATGCAATGGAAATTAGCTGACAAATGCATTATATGTTATGTTGATCTGTATTGTGTGCATACGTTTGTAGCAGGATATATAATTAGTCAAAAGATGTTGCAGTTGCGCTGTCAAAGAAGGTTGTTTGTGGCCGTTTGTCCGCCAACGTTTAGTAGCTGGCCCAGCCAAGTTCCGGTGTGGGTCCAAAGCACATGGACCGCATCAATTAAGATGAGAACTTTGTCTTCCACATCTGTAAATTAGCATTTTCTTTAGCAAAAAAATAAATTATATTTAAGAAACGCAAAACGAATACCTCCGTATTGCTGAGATTTGGAGATATCATAATTTTGGGATATTTCTTCAATTCCTAGTTTACTCCGGTGCTGGCAAGGTCTTTCTTTGAGTGTTTATTTTTTCTCTCGGAGTCAGCCTCTATCGGCAGGCCCCGTTCACCGAGAGAGCACATGAAGCGAGCAGTTATGTCGGTGGTGTTTGTGGGCCTCACCTTCGGCCTGGGTGGCCACGGGCAGTGCGGCGGAGCTCTCCCCGGCGCCGTTGCTGTTGTGGGCAACCACCCTGAAGCGGTACTTAGTGTCAGGCATCAGGTTCTGGATGGTCACCTGCATCTCACCAGGCCGGCTGGTGTTCAGCACACGCTCCCTGGGGTGATAAAGAGCACACAGAGAATTGTATTATGGTGCATTCATGTATGTATATTTATATATAGAATAAATAAATGGCGGGCACACGCACACACACACAAACACACTCACACCCTTACGCACACATGCTCCCTCCCTCCCCTTGATTAGCAACAAGGACAAACACGTAAAACTAGGACACGCACATAAATAAATGGCATTGTGCTTAATTTATCACACACACAGGCATGTAGAAACACAACTGCAGAGGTGGTTACAAGCCACTCTCACACTTGTGAGCGCTATGGACATGAGCCCCCTAGTCCCTCAAGACAGATGAGGAGCTTGTACATTATTATAGAACTGCTCCAGCTTATACATCTGTACTTTTGCGCTCAACTATTTGAGTCACCAGAACCGAAACAAAAATGAAAATGTTCACCCCTGAAAATATATCCCCGCCAGAAACATAACCAAGGCCGGCATTTAAAATGCACACCTTAGCATCGTTAACACGGTCCGGTTGTGGATTTCGGGATCCACTGACTCACATGTGGCTACCAGAAAAGTAACCACCTCATCTGTACCACTTAAAGTAAAGACGCCATCTGTCTTAAGAAACAACTCGCATGCTACTCGCGTTAGCAACCCTCCTTAACACTTTCCACATGTGTTGCTTCGGTCAGCAGGACATGTGTGAGGCGTGCGCAGCATAGCGGGTGTCCTGTTTGTAGCGCGGGCCTACCTGCTGGTGCCCTCCTGGCTGTAGAACACTGAGTAGGTGAGGTCGTCGCCGTGCGGCTCGGCTGGCGGCCGCCAGGTGAGCTTGATGAAGCGCGTGGAGACCAGCGACGCCACCACGTCCCTGGGTGCTGAGGGGGCGGGCCCCAGGGGGTTGGCCACACCTCCCGCGCCTGGCGTTACATGGTCAGTAGTGTTAGGAGTCAGTGGGGGGGGAAGGGACGAGGGAAGGGCAACATCTACAGGGCGCCCGAAAGGAAGAACAAGGGGGGAGGGGGGTGGGGGGTATAGATGGAAATGACAGTGACATGAACAAAAGAAGGAGAGAACAAAAAGAAGAAAACAAAACAAAATAACAAAGAACGTAACGAAAAAGACCTTTGGTATGACAAACCACAGATATAAAACAGCTCTACGGCACTACACAAATCTAAACAAACAACATGGCACAGGGCCAGACGTACACTTCTACACATGGCACTCTAAAGAAAGCATACTAAGAAGCACATCATATGCTAGATGGTTAACACACTCATGTTGTGCCTAACCATTCAGTTAGACTTCAAAATCATAATGATGGGCTACTAAAAAGGACTACAGACACATAAGTTTGCTACCAAAAGACACAGCTTAGGAAAATACTTTTGATTCTAGATGCATAAGTGAAAGCAGTCTTTCCCCAACATTATGAAATACAAAACAACAAAAAACACACATTCAAAACATTTTCATTGTATTTAATTGTTTA
This sequence comes from Gadus macrocephalus, assembly GCF_031168955.1. Lineage (NCBI taxonomy): Eukaryota > Metazoa > Chordata > Actinopteri > Gadiformes > Gadidae > Gadus > Gadus macrocephalus. Next base: position 14,716,449 of record NC_082395.1, read on the forward strand.
ATCGAATTTAGCTAGTAAACTGAGTGTTTAAAGTGTATCATAGTTTATATTAGTATTGTATTTAATTATTTAATCGAATTTAGCTAGTAAACCGAGTGTTTAAAGTGTATGTAGTCTAGCTAACTTGTGTTAATTTAATTTAGATAATAGACGTCATCGTTCGACGCGATCGTCCGTTGCCAGGCAACGTTTGTTCGATCATCAGTTGCAAGGCAGGTTTGGAATTTTCGAACGCGGATTACGTAGGCGGTACAATTTTCGCCCCCGGTACAATTTTGGTGTGACAGCACCACTCATCTCCCACGACTCTGAACATTGATATTTGTTAACCCAAGTCTTTTTAAGTCACTTTCCTCCCCATCGGCCATCTCTAGCAACAGTGACTGTCCCCTCTTTGAACAGCTCTGGTTCCGGAAGTAAATGTCCATTCATTTTCAACATTGACTTTTCAGAAAAAAGTTACTTACTCATCCCATAAACCATTCCGAAACTTTTTCGCAATGGTTACAACCCAATAGTTTAGCACGTTTCTTGCATCTTATAACCTCTGTGATTATTATATTGTTAATAGAAGTTGTGTCACATAGAGTGTGTGTGTGTGTGTGTGTGTGTGTGTGTGTGTGTGTGTGTGTGTGTGTGTGTGTGTGTACCTTGGATGGTTACCTTGGATGGTTACGACATAATGGCTTTTAACTAAAACCTCTATGGAGAAAATGAATGTGATCTTTACATCCGGAATCACAATGTTGCGCTTAATAGACCTGCCAATGCTTTCCATTTCCTGGCAACAATGCACAAGCAAAGGAGGAACATAGCAGTACAGACTGGATTTCAGCAGAACGAATGATGCTTCCATTTGTTGGCGGACCAGGGGAAGAAACTGAGTGGAGTGCAGAGGTGAGCAAGCACACCATGGAGGTGAGCACCGGATTCATTCTTAAAAGGAACAGAGTTCTCTGAATCCAAATGCAGCAGTGAAATGCTGTTTCAATAATTATTCGAGATTCCAAATTCAGGCATTGGTCTTAGAGTATGCAAGGGTTGGTGTTTTCTCTTGTTGAAATTTACATAACTGTATTCAGTCGCCACAAACTCACAAAGAGCAGCCGACCTTGTTCCCCACATACATAAGTGGGCTTACTTAGAGCTACAATTCAACAGGACTATTTGTGTGTGCGCGTGCGTTTAAATGCAAAACCCAGAACAACCTTGTTGATGACCACCATTTAGAAAAACATGTATTTTTAATTCAGCCTTAGATGAAATCGAAGCGAAGTGTGTACTGAATGCATGTTGATGATGATATACTTCTTATCAGAGGTATTTAGAAAAACCTCGATTAGAACTACTCATGATGATGTTACTAGGTTAACAACACCTCTACCAATGTCCTGCCCCTGGTACCACGATGCTGTGTAATAGCTTTTACATGAAAATGTAACCCCCAATACGTGTAGGGTAAATTGGGGTCAGCAATCAAGCCGGTTATTACCTCAGTCAGTCAATTGTCCAAACTGTGACAAATGTCACCAAGGACCAGCCAATCTCAGTCACATGTTCTGGTCTTGGCCCACCCTTGCCCCTTTCTGGGCTTGAGGTTTTTGACTCCCTCTCGGCCATCACATGTGCCAACATTCAACCCTCACCATTACTCATCCTGTTTGGTGTCCTACCCATTGGCTCTCACTGCCGTCCTATTTTGCTGAGCTTGTTGCCTTTCTCACACTGCTAGCTAGACGTGTCATTCTGTTGTGGTGGAAAAGCCCTTGTCCCCCCACTGACTCTCAATGGATAAAGGATGCCCTTCATTTTATCAGATTGGAGAAAATTAAATGCTCTTTATTTCTCAGAATGCAAATTCCATAAAATCGGTGCCGTTAGTGATGTGTTATTTCTTTGTTTTCCTTCGTAACCAAATGAGCATGCATGCCTTGTATGCGTATGTCTCTGTATATGTTAAGCCATGCATGGCCAATATTAGATTATCACTACCATTACTACCTACATCAAAACCCATTATACCCTATTTCATTGGTACATCTCTGTAAGGGAGGGAAGAGGATAGGAGTTGGGGGTAAACTGTCTCTTTGTTAGTACCTTGTTTTAAAGAATGATTTAATTTCAGTTCATGTATGAGGTGTACTGTATATCCGTTATGCTCAAAAAAGAAAAAGAAAAGAAATATTGTAATGCTCACTCGTGATGGCACACAATTATTCAATCCGGTTTGCCGTGACTGCTGAAGCATTCCATTTAAAGTGCAAAAGTACGGGTGAATCAAACAAACCAAGACCATTATTTGACAAGAGGAGAGAGCCTACGAGAGTAAACATTTGTGCAGCATTCCCAAGATGGATTGCTTCGAGGGGAGCCAGGGATGGCTTGATAAGAAGAAGATCCATGAAACCTTGAAAAGTGAGAAAGGTATATTTATGTCTGAAATCTTTTCGACATTGTTTATGATTAAAGTAAAAAATAGCCAATATATTAAGCAGTCTCTTCTACTCTGCAAAAGTGCAATGAGCAGGGTTTTTAACAAATGAAAAAACCCTCAAATATCTGCAGCAACCTTCAGTAGAGAAGCGGGCGTTAAGGTGAGTCTGCTGTAAAGGGGGAACTACATCATACCCGTACAATTTTATTTTATATTGCCGTTTTGATGAATGGTATTTTGGGAAGAAAAAGCAAAAGCAGTCTATGAAGAGGGAATGCCTCATACCCTGCAACATGAATACATTAGTAATTACTATATTCTATGTCCAGTATTGTCAAGCATTTATTTATTTTTGTTTATTTAGGTCACAGCACTCTTACTTGTGTTTCTTTTATGCTTTTGTTTTTATACTGCACTGTGGAAGGAGCCTGAGACTCATTGCCATTGTAATTATTGTGTTTATGACAATAAACCATCTTGAATCTTTCTATATGGTCAGGAGCTGCACTGAGCATTATATGAATTGTGAATAAACCACGAGTTGAACATTGTATCAAATGCGACTCCGGGATAAGAATAAAGGTGTACATCCTCCAGCAACGTATGACTACTGTGACGAAAGGAGTGTTTGTGTTTGAGTGTGCAGCAGGTGTGTTTAGTGTCTGCGTCGCTATGGGACTTGTGCAGAGGAGATTAACTCATAGGAGTTCTGGGAGACCACAGGGCTGTGGAAGTACAAAGAAGTCCGCTGGGAGAGGGGGGTTTCTCTGAGGGATCTGGGAGATGATTGCGTCTCATTGGGGTGCGTTTACTAGCATGCAACACCAAGATTAGGGATGGGAATAGCCATTTCATGGTAAATTATGCGTTTATGGTAATTGATATGTTTATATGCCCTCGAGTAAAACGATGAAGGGAAAATCCCTGTAAACGCAGTGGACTAGGATTGGTAGTTGAAAGAGGAAATGACCTGAAAACCCACAGCTTTGAAAGGGTTGGTTTTGTTTGTTGAGCAAAGATTTCCATGTCGTTTGTTGTGTTTGTGTGGGTTATTATGGGTGCAGAACCCTCATAGATTCCGTCAAAACCTGGGGGCAATAAAACAAACTGCGCTATTTGTTTGGCAGATTCAAGAATTGGTTTTATCGAATGGGTGAAATGAGATTTAACCCCATTCCACTTATGTAAATGACAAAGCAATTTACATGTACATGTAAATTGTACAAATAATCACAGAATTGCCTTAAACCAATTATTATGGGTTTATGCGTATGAACATGTTAACATGCTCATGTTTAATGGATCCATGGAGACCCAGAGCGGAAAACTCTGTGTGCTGGAGAAAGATTGACATGATGTGGCTCAGAGCGACTGAATCAGACGCCAATGGATAAATAAAGGCTGTCTATTTGCAGACAGCGGCTGCAATTGAATAGAGAAAGTTGCTATCAATTATTAATCATCCCTGATGTGTACACACTGCATTCGAGCAATCAAACATGTAGGCCCTTCATTTGGGTGCAATGGTTTCATTCCCCTGAACGCTGTAGTTAATACCTAAATACACACATGTGCCAAGCACAAGGGAACACACACGCACTCACACGGATATGCAAATAAAAATGTCTGGCAGTATGTATAATGTTTAGCCCCTTCCTTCCTCCTCCAATAGCACCCCTCAACGGATTCCTCATCAAATGCATCAAGTGTTTCATGCATGTCCGCTGGCTGTTGAGGCAGATCAAACCAGCCCGTCAGAACTTGCATCTGCACTCTTTCCCTAGTAATAAACAGCCCCTAAAGCTCCTACGTATCCTATTACTTTGGAGGTATATTGAAATACAATGCCGCCTTTTCCAAGGGACATGAGCGAGCCAGAAATAAAATTGATTCCAGCGTGCCGGTGTGCCTTTGTGTGTGCTTGTGGATGTGTGATGTGTGTGCGTGTTCCATTTCCAAGTACCCAGGCACACAGAGGGGTTCTAGCCAACCGGAAAAGGGCTGAAAAGGTCAAATGGAATGTTTGAAATCTGCCAGCTCCCCCCTCCTCTCCCACACTGTGAGCCACCGACCACCAGCTAATCAGAGGGTCGGCCCCTCAGTCAGCCAGCCAAGCATGCTGCCTGCCAGGTCTCCCCCGGACAACACCCTGGGAGAAGCAGATAGGATTGCAGTGTAGCGGGGGGTAACACTGTACACCAAGTTTATGATGGGTGTTACCCATTTCACCCAAGGTCAGCCACAAACAAAGGAGGGACGGTTGTGGGCAGGATGGAAGGGTGTGTAGGGGGGATGCACCAAATGGCCTTTCCTTTCATTAGTGCGTCTGGACTTGCTGATATTGTCCCCGTGGGGAGCACATACACACAACACCTGCATGCAAAAAAAATGGATTCCTGCATGAGTGTTTGGGTTTTGTGTCACAGGGTTACACAGAGCTAAAACTGGATCTGATAACGAGAACGACCTTGGGACAGTAGGGTTCTGACACTGCAGTTAGACGCCCTATTTTTTTTACTCGTTTACCCTTTCCACTAAACAGGATGGGCCATACGCTGGTTTCCTTTATGGATGCCAGGTAGAGCAGGTAAATGGCAGCGTAAGAAAAGAGTTACTACAACACAGAGAGAACCTCAAAATCCCTCTCAGAAAAACAGACACACACAGTTCCCAAGAGATTTCGACAACAAGCAAATCATCCGTGCTTTTCATAAACAACAATTTGTTGTGGACTGATTTCAGCTCTCCACAATCAGTTTGGGCTCTGATCAGCTGCCTAGAGTGTGATGCAGATACGCTCCCTAATCAACGTGGTGTGTGCAAAGACGGCTGGGGGAAACTCATATTTCCAAGAGTGCGTGTGCCCATGGTCGTGTGCACAGTAAGCCAGCACCGGCAGAGTTATTGCATTTGAATTAATTAAGCATACAAATACAGGCAGCATTAATAATAGAGATATGTTTAATTTCACTGTAACCTTTCTGCAAACCTGTGCATGTGCCCGTTGCCGTTTTTGTCCCTGCAGACCTGTGTTCACTTTCCTGTGTGTACCACCACAAACTGGCTGGTGTTGACCTGTTTCTGACCTAGCGGGCTTACCATGGAGCAGGCAGGAGTCACTGGGGGAGCTGGGGCTGTCACTGACAGTGCTGTGCAAAGTGGCTGCAGCTTTTAGCTGCAGAGTTCCCACCTCTTCATGTGAACAGGGGAAAATGATGGTACTCTACTCTGACAGAGTCACACACTTGTCACGCTGATGCCAACAACTGTGTTGAAGGATTAATGGATTCGTTTTTTTCACATAGATTTGTTTTGGTCTAGCCATCCAGAAATAGATGGCTGGCATGCAATCTTATTATTCCATCGAAAATGTACTTATATTTTAAATCAACACATCCATTTCATAGTGAACTTCTGTAAAGATGCCTGCCAAGGAAGTGCACTATTACATCCAAACAAAATACAAGAATAAGAGAGATGGGACAAAAGATAAGCCGCGTGACCCCAGAGAGACGGGTTGTCCTTATAGAATAGTATACAGAGTGCGTCAGAAATAGATTCAAACAGCACATTTATTCAAACAGCACATTTACCTGCACCGCTTAATCCGATTACAGCCATAGTTCGCTCGAACTATGGCCGAAGCATACCCGGTGTGATAAAATAAATCACTGCTTTATAAATAAATCAAAGTTCCTAGTCTTCCTCCTATCCATGAACTGTAAAATGTGCAAGTCTTTTAACTGGTAGAGCATGAAGCAAGTCTCCAAGTCAGACCAAAAGTGTGTCTTGCTCCTTGACCACTCCATTGTTGTTTTTTGCAGTTTTTCGATGGCGACAACACCACAGCTATCGTCTCTTTCTACTTCCGGCCCCGGGAAAAATCTCAAGCATTCGCAGAACGCAAAAGTCTGATTCCAATCTGATTGAACGTGTACGTGCATGATTAATGCAAATCAATCTAATAATCGAGGGGTCTTAATCCGGGAAAACGGGAAACCCGGTCAGATTTCAGTCAGACTACGATGTATGCATGCATCTTAAAAATCCAATTATAGTCTAACAATAATTAGGTTTTCTCGAGTGTCAGTCATTCTTGTAATTGTGTATTTTTAGACCAAATGGAATAGGAAATTTGCTTAGTAATAGTAGGGCCAGGAATTCAATGCTTGATGAAGAAGCTTAAATGCTAGAAAATCTCTGAGCCACCTGTTTTTTTTTACTCTTTTTGTATGATGCAAGCAGCTTTTTTATTTTTTTAAGGCTCTGTCTTTCAATTCAGAAATCAACAGCAGATCGGGGGTTTGTACGGGCTACTGAAAGCACCTGCAGTGAAGGGCCTGGCTTTAGCACAAAGAGCCCAAATTTCAAAACATTATTTGTGCGAGTTGGTGCGGAGGTGGAGGAGAGGTTAGGGACAGGTGAGAGGCCACTGGGGGGTTGGGGCTGGCACAGCGAAAGAGGATGGAAACAGGCATTCATGTACACATGATGGGGCATCTCTTCAACTGGAAAGAAAAAACGCTCAGGGAGAAAATGGCATGCTGAATGGCTCCGCTCCAGGCTTGGCTGACGCCATTCCATCAGACTGCAAACCTGTCAATGTGGCACCTGTGTTCACATCGGAGGCTCAGCTCTTCAGAGCCTCGAGTGTCCTTGCTGGATGAGCCCTCTGAGTCCCACACACCTTCCCCAACAGCCCATCCGGAGAACTGAGATAGATGTCTGTTGTTTGCTCGGTCCTATATAGATGTACAAAATCCTGCACTTCCCTGACCGTTTATTTTTGGTTGTGGAATCCTAACCTGCAAATTATTTAATACATTAATGATAATATATCTGGGAATGATTACTGCCACAAAAAAAATCCCATCACATAAATGGTTGTCTCTTCTTTAGTTTGGGAAATGATTCAGAAAGCACCAAGTATCACCGGTGCTTTCTGAATAATGGTGGAAATTATATTTTAAATCAATGTTCTCCATCAAAATAGAAGCTGGAGAAACTGTCATTGAACTACAGAAGACATTTTCACCTGTTCCTCCTCTCTTAAGATAACCAATATCAAAAATCTTCTGACTTCACAAAGGCTTTCTGTGCTCACAATGCCGCTTTACTAAAATCTGATTCTGATCTTCCAAATTTCTCTTCACTGCACAGAATATCCAAAGATAGCAATCATAAACGAGGGCTTTGAATGGCTGTATACAACTTCAAAGTAGAGAAACAGGCCCTGTTTCCTCTCCAAGCCATAATTGGCCCCTGCAATCATCTACAAGTGCCACAGATAATTAGACAAGGAGGTCATACAGTAAAATTGTTTCCACACTTCCTTTAGATGATTACAGGTGACTGCAATTCTTTAAATAGCTCATACACCACAGTTAGCAAACCTCCCAGAAATATTGCCTCAACGATAACTGCCAAACAATAACAATACATTTTCTGCAGTTTGAACTGCAGTAAATGAAATATAAAACTCTTACAGCTCAATATCAAAAGCAAATAGACAAATATAACATGCGAACAGGACATGTGTCGCCCTCTGGTGTTTGTGGCAGATTTTTTTTGATTTGTAATTACTACGACAGATTGATGGATCTCTTCATGGACCAATGATTTGATAAACTTGCAAAAGGCCAACCAACACTGCTTTCAAATTCAGCTAGAAACCCATAAAAAATAAAGAAAAGTGGTTTAATGGCTGATAACCCATGGAAGATTTTTTTGCAAAGTCAGCTCATAAAAAGATCATCATGACCATAAATGACACATTAGACAAGCAGACCCTATCAGAAAAAGGCAGCATGATACAAAAGAGACACAATGCATCAGTGCCTGGCTAAGAACCAAATGTGGCAGGGGTTGAGAAGAGTACCTGACAATGGGAACACGCTGGGATGAAACACAATGTGCTGGGCTAGACAATGACTAAAGACCCGAAAGGAAAGGGGACCCTTTGTGCAGCCGGCAAGATAGAGCTACACACGCCGTCCATTAATTGGTCGACAAAATTGTCACTTCCATGTGACAGGGTGATAATAACAAACAAACACAGTACCCGCAAGGTATTTCTGGACAACGGCGAAAGCTTTGTTTATTGAGGAAAAACGTTGCGTTAAAGTTTGAAGTCCTTCTTGGACTCTTGAATCTACATTGTTGGACTTTGTTCTTTGTGTCGGATTCTTCTTTGTCCTTGGATTTATAAGCAGGCTGCACTGTGTCGGGCTGCTATGAGGTAGGGCTTTGACTCTGAACTTCATTATTCGAATACAATTTGAATATCAAAAAATAAACTAAAATTCGAACGAATATTAGGCAGCCCTTAATATTCGAACATGTTATGGGCAGGCCAAGAGGGAGAGATGTCGGAGAACCCGACGCAGTCTATTCATAATATTGTAATGACCACGGAAGAGGCAGTGAATGAAGTATTGATTAGACAGCGATTTATTAGAAACCTTATCAACCGTTTGAACACGCAAGACCGGTAACCATAGCAACGCGGTAAACAAACCTCGCAAAGCCCAATCCAGGTCTTACTGAAGGCATTTAATGGTCAAAATATTAAGAACAAATATTCGAATATATTCAAATATTAATAAACAAACGTAACTTCGAATATGATTTTTGGGCAAAAGTCAAAGCACTACTATGAGGTCACGATGCTTACGTAGCAGCCGCGGCAATCGCCATCCGGCTTAAACCCCGCCCTATCACAAGGTTACTGTCGGCGGTGGAAACGCGAGCCGTAACTGAGCTGGGCAAAACCGCACCTTCATTCCTGAGCTGAGGCGTGCTGGCCCATGATGCTGGGGGTCATCATTATTTTTGACTTAGTGGCCATCAATGGAGATGTATACAGCTTGGAGAGGAGTGTGTGTGTATATGTATATGTATATGAGTGTGTATGCGTGTGTGTGACGGGAGTGTGTTTGTGTTGTGACAGTCTCCCAGACACGTTCTTTAAATGAGAGCAGAATATGAATGCACTGGTCCTGATTTGTCTTTATCATAGAAAAAAATTGGATTCCTCTTCGTCCATTTATTGTACCCAAATTCGTGATCTTTCAATATTGTTTTAAAGGGGTAACTGGTTAAAAGCTAAAAAGTAAAGTATAACAAGCCAACCATCGATATTCAAAGCTTTTTCAGTGAACGCTGCTTTTGCCTCCACTGTGGCAGGGCCTGCCGGCTGCTGCTTTTTCAATACCGCCTGCCTTTATGTTGCCTTGGTTGTGCTGCACTTTTCACTGGGGCACTCTGGAAGCCTGTCCTCCATCTCCCCGCATACCATTAGCTGACTTTCCTAGAAGGATGAATGTGAAGCTGCTAGGTAAATCTCATCCTGCTAGTATATAGCTTTGAAACCTTCTGCTAGCGAGCGCGAGCATTGTTGCAACAGAGACAAGTGAGTGAAGAAGGTTCAAGCTGTAGTTATTTTGGATGTGAAATAGTGCAGTGCCAGACATTGAATCGGCCATATCCATTAAAAATGTAGTTCCTGCGTATTGAATCTTACGAATCAAAGTCCCGTTTCCCCTAAAGTTCAGATAAAGGCTGATACATGCTTCTATGAAGATGTGCACAGACGTCAATGTAGCTCCATAGCGGAGGAGACTTAGCATAGGTCGATGTACCCTTTAGAAATGTAGCTCACAATATCCTGGTCTTATCGACGGTCTGGGTGTGCCAAAGTAATGAGAGGAATTGGGAAATATTCGCAAGTGACTCAGAACTGGATAAACACACATCGAGGGCAAATTAAATGAAGCGGCTTGCAGAGCGCTTTGCCGAGTCTAATCATCCAGTATATTTGTTACCTCTCGTACTAGAGTACAGAAATTACAAGGTCACTCTGACTTCATTAGGGATCTGGACCCTGGTCAGCGATTGTGCCTTTAACCCCTGCATAGGCATGTAAAAAGAAGCTGCATGTGCACTAAATACACATCCATGGATCTGTTCACAGAAGCAAGTTTCAGACAGTAGTCTCCCCATCGCACATCGTCATTTAGTACACGAAGACTCTGAACACTAGACCAAGTTGTCCCCCCCCACCCCAAACCCATCCCCTCGCTCGATGGAAACAACTTGTCTATGGATCACGTAGAGATGAGTGTGTTAGGCAAGTGACCTCATCACCGAGATGAGTTCACTGCATGACTCCCCCTCCCATCCCCCTGGACCTGGGTCTCCTACCGTGCTCCAGGATGATGAGCTGGGCGCTGGCTTGGATATTCCCTGCGTCGTTTTCGGCCAGGCATTGGTAGAAGCCCTCGTCAGACTTGACTAGACCAAGAACCTGCAGGTTGTGTTCCCTCTGAGAACATCAACAACAACAGGTGAGCAGTGGCGAACTTACCATCTGAGGTTTCATGCATATATGTGTTTATTAATTCAATGCTGCCGTGTTCTTAATGCAATTCATGTTGCATTAAGAACACTGTTTCCAATGCATTTCCTCTCTTGGAGACAATGAAATCTAATCATCTCAGCATCCAGAGCCACCAGGTTAAGAATACAGAATGCATGGCATGGTTAGGGAGAATGTAAACAAAGAGGAAACAATATCAATACTTGACAACAAACAACAATGTGGCAATGTCATATACTACCTGCATATCAATAATTTAATATCCTATGATGTACATGTTTTATCGTAAAAGCCGTGTCTGTATACAATATTTTTGGCAACATATATTAGACATTTAAAGGATCGGTAAGACAGAATCTTACAACTATCTTGAAGTAATCACTGGGGATGACTGCGTCTCCATTCTTCACCCATTTGATGGTGGGCGCGGGCGACCCTGTGACCTCACACTGGAAGATGATGTCCATGGACTCGTGGGCATAAATGTTGGCAGGCCGTTTCACAAATTGGGGAGGAGCTGGCGAAGGAGATGGAAGAGAAAGATTGGTTAAAGGTTTTGGATTTATCAAAGATGTGATCTTGACTTACACAGCTTTGTGGTGTTGGACAAAGAAAATTCTCTGCAGGTCTTTCAGGGTCTCATCTGCTAAGCGCGTTTATTCTGTCAAATATATAAATAAAGCCAATTTATACCTTGCCACCTTCAATTTTTTTTTGCAATATGTGTGAGGGTGTGTTGTTCTGCAGAGGGCTGGATGGATAGGTTGGAGTTGGGTGAGGGGGAGAAATAGCCATCTTGGAGGTAGACAGATTGCAGCTAAATCCGCCTTTAGCATCAAAAGGCTTTGAAGACGTGTCCTTTGTATCTCATCATGACTCTAGGAGGGCCCTGGTGCTGGAAGCAGGCAGCAGCCATGTGATCTCCTGCGAGACAGAGCTCCACCCTAGACATTTTTTGCAGGGAGAACACAGACCGGAGCATGGCTGGATCAGGATGGATCAGGATGGAGGGAGATAAGAGATTCTGTCTCTGCGTGTGTCTGTGTGTGTCTGCGTGTGTGTGTGTGTGTGTCTGCGTGTGTCTGTGTATCTGTGTGAACCTCCTTTCAACACAACCCCTTGGTCTTTGTGTGTGTCTCTGATAAGCAGCGACCTCACCGAAAGTGGTTTAAACGACCGTATTGTTAGCATGTCTCTGCATGTCGGCCTGCACTATGGGCCTCTGGGGCTCCGGCACGTGATTAGCAGCCGGTTTACAAGTGCTTGCTTCGTTATTAATAGCCGTCGATGGACAAGGTCCATTTCCATCTTCCTTTTGCAGTTTGGGAGGTTGTGAGTTCAAGTCCCCTCAGTATTCTATACAATAGGCCAGATATAATTCACCCCGTATGAATTTCACACTAATAGGATTATCCGTATTCTCCATCGAGAAACACTACACACTTTGCCGTGTGAAAAAGCTTGTAATCTTGCCTTCCACATCTTTATACATTTTTCCTAATTTAATTAAAAGGTTAGTTTTCTTTGTTTCAGAACTTTTTCAATTGCTTGGACTCTGATATTAAACAAACACAACGAGCAAATTACAAAAAACGTAACTCAGACATTTCTTTACTTGCTAATGAGTTCCGAGTCATATTTATTGTCCATTCTGGAGTAAGGTATTGATTATGGCGATGTACGTGTGTGTTTTTAGTTTTTTTTCTGGGAGAGGCAAGATGTCAAGCAAGCCATTACCTTGCTGTGCACGAGGCAAGAGGAATCCCAGGTGTGTAGGTTTTGTAATAGAGATTCTGCATTTGCATTTACTTAAAAGCCTGCGTTTACTTTGAACAGGTTCAACAAGCAGTTTGCCATCGGATGGATTTTGATGCTGATTATATTTGCTGGGCCGGCAAGGGGGCTCTGGAATCCTGTGTGGCAAAACAACAATATTCTGAACCATGTCTCTATGCATGGCTGGCGTGATGTATGAGTTAGAGAAACCTACTACATGACAATTGGTTGTGTCCTACCCACATCCAAAGTAAACAGGGATTAACTCCAGTTATTTCCAATACATCAATCCACCCAGACATTCATTTAGAGCCTCTATCCTTGGCTGTGTTGTGTGATGCTGATGATTTTATTTTGCCGAAAGACAGGTCTGTGTCTTTATCTACCTTGGATTCTATATTATATTTTGGATTTATATATGTGTGGTTGAGTGTCTGTGTACATGTGTGTCTGTGGCAAGACATCAGTCACCTGGATCCTGCAGCATCTCCAGTTCATATTTTTTGTTCAGTGTCTCTCGCCCCATGTCATCCTACCAGCACTCTTTCTGACTTAATCTGCCCGTCTTCCTCTATTCTGTGGATTATCTCCGTCTCTCTGCCAACCCCACTACAGGCAGGCATGCACCATTTCCCCTGAATGGAGCCCAGGCATTTGGAACCTATTGGATTGAGCAATGAGCACCACTGCAGAATACACCAATAAGCTTAGATGGTCGGTCGGATGTCTGGATTCAAGTGTGTGTGTGTGTGTGTGTGTGTGTGTGTGTGTGTGTGTGTGTGTGTGTTATAGTCCTTATTAAGCAACATAATATCTGATCTTCCACCATTTCTCTGGCCAGCTGACTACAAGTGGCCTGTTTGGTGGCTAATGGCAGACCCAAGCACCCACGTTAGTGTTTATTTTGTATTGATCCTAAAATGATGCTACGTCCACAACAACACAGCTAAAGACAGGGTGCATAATTAAATAATGAAATTATGGTTTAATTATACCAATGACCGGTATTATTACTTTGATTATGTAGGCATTTTGGATACTTCAGGTTTAATTTTATGAATACAGTTGGGGTCAAAAATGTGTCTCATATGAGAAAGGCAACAGGAACAACCGGACCACATGAAAAGGTTAACGGTCGATCAAATCTAGTTACCGTCTAACAAACGTGTTGGAATCAATACAATCCAAGGTGCTATATAGGAAGATAGACTGGCTCTGAAAACGAGAGAGATTCAATGAGATGGAACAGAGGTGTTCTTTGTTTCAGGGCTTGTATATTCTTTCTCCAGTGCGCACCTTATTAAAAGGAGCAGTCTTTCTGTTTACTTGTGACTCCGGTCCAGTGGACTGTTAAAACAGAAGCCATTGCCAGGCCTGGCGTGTCTTTACTGGCGGCTTGTTAAATAAAGCACCACAGAATTCAGAAAATGCTTCTCAGGAGAGTGTCTCCTCTCCCAGTGTCTAGTATGTAGCCGGAGATGAGTTGGAACAAGATTCTTACAGGAAAAACTAAATTACTACCTGTAGAGCCACTCGTGATTCAAAGCCCTTGTAAGCCCAATAGGGTCCAAGAAGTAGAAATAATCACCATGGAAACATTTCCTGGTTTGAGACATAGACCTAGTGTGCAGCCAGAGTTTGCCCTGAGGGCTAGAGGAGCACGACTAATTACCAGTTTTGCTCATCGAAAGGCATTGGCCCTCCTCTTAATCCTTAACAAAACATATGGCTTCAGCATGAAATGCACCTCACGTCGCTTGACGCACAGCTTCCACAAACAACAGATGAAGGCTCTGTAAAAAAGAAACCAATTAACATTTATCTTCAAGTCTCTCTGGCCGTTAACAAATTATAACAATGGAAGAGTTATTTTCCACCGGCAGTCCTGATCTAATCTCATAAAGTCATCTTTTCTTGGTTTTAATATGGCCTTTTGGAAACAAGAGACTTTCAGAAGGCCACAGATGTAGAGCTATCAAAAGGCTAGACTTCAGAGGATATTCATCTTTTTTGATTAAACTGCCTCAAAAAGATAATAGATACAGATAGTAATAGATACTGCCTACTAAGGGTCTGCGTAATTGGTGTTTCTGGTAGGAAATGGGACATACTGCTTTCCAATCTCATGTTGAGTATAATGTTGGATTTCCAAAAACAAGGGGAAATGTTTTGCATTTGAGTGCCTTAAATAGATGATGGAAAGTTCCACTTCTTCTATTCCCAGTCAGAATTTCCCCTTTGACAGAGAGGCAGATGGGTGTACAGGAAGATGAGTCAATATGGTATTCAAGCCCAAAGATTTGCGGACCATTTCTCGATTACCTGAACAGCAACATTTTGCTGCTGATATTTGGATTTTTCTTTCAATAAGTAACAATGTATCGGTTTAAAAATACTATTGTTAGCAAACAAGTCTTATTTTAATTATCTTCCGCTTTCAATTCACTTTGGTACTGGCAGCGATTTCAACGATTTATTTGAATGTCGCTTTGTATGATTATGTAAAATTGAAAAACGTCTGAATAAAAATAATTATAATAATGTTGCATTTGAGATAAATATCTTTCCTTTTATTGAAACAACTAATTGGACCATTCAACAACAATAAGATGGTGACAGACTGCCGTTCTTTTTCTATACAACATGGAACATGTATGGCAGTAGTTGTTGGTGGCTAGCACATCTAAAAGGCAGGGAATATGAGAAGAACATGAAACTTTTACAGAGCCCAGGCATTTCCTGCATGAGAGCAGCGAATGGAACGAAACTCACCGACGAAGATGTTTGTGGAGCAATTATTTCTGTCCTTTTCTAAGACACATATACAAGGGAAGGCCGAGGTCAGGGTGGTGGCCATAATGAAAAGCTGCTGCTACTGTCTCTGGCCTCATTTATCCCATTGCTAGCTCAAATAAAGGGTAGAAGGTTCCTCCACGGCCACATTTAACCAAATTACACAAAATCTGTCCTTTTTTAACAAAGGTCTGTTTAGATTACATGGCGCTGCTGTTGAAGAATCAAAATATAGAGCAAGTAAAATATGTATATTAAAGAAATATTTCACACAAAAAATCTGTCCACTACTTCATAAGGGTCAATGCTTCAGTAGATACAATGGGTTTGATTTGAGGGTATGTCTTTAAAATTGCGATAGCATCAACACAATAAGTATCATTCGTTAGCAATACTCCCATATAGAGCTGAAACGATTCATCGGTTGATTCGAATAATTCGATTACAAAAAAGGATAGATTAATTTTTCTTGCCTCGAGTCATCGTTTATTTAATTGTACAGCTGAGGTCACAGTTTTCCGCACGGACCATTTTTAGTGTGTCACAACTGGCGCATACGCCACCCACAGAACGGACAGACGCGGCATGTTTTGACTTGTTTAGGGGCTAACATTAGCACTTGCTAAAATGGAAGACATGAGCGAAAATAGTGAGGAGAGCCAAACGGGCAGGAGAAAGCGACAGCGAATGTCCAAGGTTTGGGATCATTTCACGTTGAACATTACTGAGAAGACCGTGGTGTGTGTCCACTGCAAGACCGAGCTGGTGTACCACAGCAGCACGACTTCCATGCTGCAGCATCTCAACAGAAAACACCCATTCTACTCGGCAGACCACCGACCCGAGACTCTCGGGTGTTTTACCAGTGTCTTTTATGGGTGTTTTCTGTTGAGATGCTGCAGCATGGAAGTTCTGTAAAAAAGGAAACAAATTGGTTGTTCATTATTAATTGACATGTGTTATTTTCTCATGTTTATTGATAATTACTTTTCAATTAAGCAATGTATGTTTTAACCGATTACTCGATGGAATAATCGGTAGAATAATCGATTACTAAAATATTCGATAGCTGCAGCCCTACTCCCATATGACGTCAACAGACTCAAGATCCTTGCATTTTAAAATTTTGCAATGAACCTATTTAAGCAATGAACATATTTAACACATACACACACATATACAGTATATACATACATGCGTACATACATACACACGCACGCGCGCGCGCGCACGCATGCATACACACACACACACGCACACACACCAGTGGAGGCTTCCCCAGTGAGGAGAGTG
Organism: Gadus macrocephalus; assembly: GCF_031168955.1. Taxonomy (NCBI): domain Eukaryota; kingdom Metazoa; phylum Chordata; class Actinopteri; order Gadiformes; family Gadidae; genus Gadus; species Gadus macrocephalus. Next base: position 14,733,122 of record NC_082395.1, read on the forward strand.
TGGAAGATCCTCCTTAACAATGTTGAGAATAAAAATGTTTAGATTGCCCAGACTAATGTAATGAATGAATGCCCTTAAACATGACTACTTTAATGCCTTTGTATGTAATGTTCGTTTCCCTCGGTAAAGGGACATTAGCATCGCCTATTAACTACTTCAGGGAGGACGTTCCTCCCTCAGCCTCTATTGACTCCCATTAATTTCCCCCAAAGTACAGGCGGCCGGTGAATAACATGGGGTTGAATGGGAGAGGAGGAAAGTCCTCCTCTGAGTGGGGGTGACTAGCTTAGAGATCTGGATCCCGCCATCGTCCGTTCACGAATAGGCTGGAGCCCTGGCTGCGCTATGAACATATAAGCAGGAGCCCTGGCTGTGGAGCAGCCCGGAGGGAGGGGTTATCCCCTCAAGTCTTGGCTACGAGAATCAACGAACCCGGCGCTCAGTCTTATGCCTCGTTTCATACGAGCAGTGCGGTACAGTGCGGCTCTGTTGGCGTTTGTGCCGAGCGCTGCGGTTCGGTTCTCTTACGTTGGCGTTTCTAACGCCAAAAGTTGGGCAAGGCACTTCTCCGTTGGGTTACCAAGCCGTCTGAAGGGTAGCGAAAACGTGGAGCTACACACACCGATATTCTGAAATCACTTTAGGAATATCCCGTTTTGGTATGACCAGGTTACTGAGATCTTTTTTTATACGCACGCACACGCACACACACACACACACACACACACAAAACATGGACGCCACCCGGAAAGCTGTTGTCGCGGTAACATTGGCAGAGTACCAGGCGCTCCAAAATTTGGTAGGCCATAGGCTGAGATACGGACGCACTAAGGTATTGCAGTAATACGAGTGATTGAAATTGCCATTTAAACCACCAAAGCGGTCCAAGCACAATGAAAACAGTTCATGCATCAAGTCACACTGGGCGCAGCCATCTTGAATTCTGTCTCTCGGAATTTTGCTCGGTCACCACTGAGTTCAACCGAGATGGCGAGTTCGTCGTCCGAGGAAAAGGGGCGTTTTCGTGCGCGTGGCTAGGCAACGTCCTCGGACCTCCGAGACGGATGGATAATAAAACAAAGCATTAATAGAAATAAATATATATATATATATATATATATATATATATATATATATATATATATATACATACACATGTATATATACATATACATATGTACACACACACACACACATATATATATATATATATAAACATACATACATACATACACACACACACACACACATATATCCGTTTAATTTATAAATGTACAATTTATTGAATATTGCCTCCTGATGTTAAGAGGGGAGTAATTCTGGGTAACAAATTGCAAATAACGATTTAATTGGACATGGGGTGCATTATACTTCCCCTATAGATGTTTAAGAACAAAGTGTTTTAGGCTGTATTATTTATTACTTTAAGTTACACTGTGAATGTACCCATGTTGAATGCAATCGCTATGGTTCTCCATAAATCATTTATATTAAGTAATTAAGATGTTTTTATCGATTGTTATGTTATGGTGTATCAAATCCAATACACAAACTTCCTGCACAGCTCGGTGTGAATTGCAAGTTTTTTAGGATAAGCCACTGGCAATAAACTCAAGATTCCACCTCATTACTGCAGTAAAAAAGGCCCCAAAGGTGCTTTAGAGGCGGTAGGTCACGGCAAAAATGTATTTCTTTTGTTGATGCCATTGAGACGCGTCCAATCGGTTTGCAGTGTCTTTCAAAACCATAACTGTCTTTCGTAATTGATTGACTGTCAATTGATGCGTGTCAGACCTCTAGCTGAGGGAGGGAATCAATTGGTGCCGTGTCGGCTCAACAGAATGTCAGTCAATGCAGTTCCGGCCTGCGTGTGTCGAGGGCACAGAATTTAATCAAACCATTATATCCTACAACTACGATCCAGATGTTTTCACCAATATGGTGGAAGAGCAAATCCATAAGGCTGGAGATGGGATTAGGCCTGGAAGATCAGGGTTCAGGGGGAGCTGAAGGAACCATTCGGGGGGAGATCCCACTGAATTGCGGCCAGGTTTCCCGAGGGAGAAGATGGTGTCAAAGCATTATTATTTGGTCTAGTTCAACAAACTGAGAGACAATGGGAATGTAGACATGATTTGGAGAATTGGGGTGAGGGAGGAGTATGATTTTTTTATATTTGATCTAATTTATGCCAAGCTTGCGGTGGCTAGGAATGAAAAGGCAGAGCACTGGGGAACCCGCCAGAGGTGGGAACTCTGATTTTCAGCACCATCTTCTGTGGCTTGCATCACCTGAGCTGGACAATATGCAAACAGATAAGCTCCAGGCCCTGCTCCTTATGAGATCATCCTTCATAATAAAATCCATATCATCCCCCACTCTTTACCAGTGTTGCGATTTGCAAATGGTTACTCCATGCTCAGTGTTGGAATGCATCTGTTATACCTTGTAAATAAATAAAAACTGATCCAACACTGACTATTTGGCATTATAAAGAAGATTGTCAAACATTCCAAGGCTGAGATAAAAAATACTGCACCTGGGGAGCCAATTTCACTCTAATCGAGAGGCACTACCAAGCAGGTACTAGCAGCAGTGACATTGGGTTTTGGTTGCAGGATGGTGTTATTTATTAAAGCCAGCAAACAATCGACCCATTGAGAATGAGATTAATTTTACCTCCCAATTACTAAAACTCTGAGACAGAACTCTGGGAAGCCACACCCCAATCATTGCCAAACTAAGATGGTGACCGTTGGCTCGAAAGCTAGCTAGACGTTTTATTGCTTCACACCCAGCGGCCACCTGCTATGGAGAGACACAAGTAGATAATATGCACCAAAAACCTCTTAACAGGTAACAGGCAGTGATAACAGACTGCTACTACTAATAACACAATGGCACAGTAAGGGCTATGCAAGGCTGGGACAATTTATACTTGGCTTTCCGTTTCCCATGTTCAACACAGCAAGAAGTCGCTCACTATTCTAGTTATTCTATATACTCCACTTTAATATAATCAATATGACTACATTAAACAGCTGCCCATTATTGTAGTCCTAAATAAAAATGTAGTGCTTCTCTCCCTTGTCATTCATGGCAGCCCACGGAAATTCCTAACATGTGTGGTCGTGAAAGAGTCGAGAGACATTCTGTCAATACCCTTTCCAAAGCAACCATTAAATGAAGACCCAGTTTCCATTAAAAAATATTCTTCCCCGAAGCAGCCTATATAGCGACCTTGATCATACAAAGAGCCACATGAACATCATTGAGATTTTAAATTCCAGATGCAGTGAAGCTCTGCAAAACAACCTTGTACCTTGCACAGTGAGCAGGGCCTGGGCGTGGACAGTGCTGTTGTCGATGCCGTTGTGGGCCACACAGGTGTAGAGTCCTGCGTCTTCCTCTGTGAGGTTGGAGATCAGCAGGCTGCCACCGGCCACCACCTCGCGACGACCCCCACTGAGGAAGAAAAAAGATGAATCAAGGCATAGAATAAAGTAAACCCTAGGGCTTCTTTTGAAATAGGATTTATACTGCAAAGAAATCGGGAGATAAAATAAATCCCAGTGATGACTATTTGACCAAACTTTGGCATTAGTCTCGCATAAGAATAAAGTTGAATATCCCCCCCCCCCCCCCCACTAAACTAATGGTGCATCTAAAATATGTGCTAAGACCCGAATTATCTGCTCATGTCTATTAGCACCGGCCTTGCCTCAAACCCAGTGGCCATCCATCTTAAACAAGCAGACGCTTTGCAATTCCCAATGGAGCCACATGGAAGCAGTCTGCTGTGGGCCCCGGCGCTTGATTCAACTGTCACCGGGGCATGCTGGGAGAAGAAGTGGAGAGAAATCAATAGCTCACACACAGAGAGACGTGGATTCAGAGGGAGGACAGACGGATAAAAGGAAAGAAAAAGAGACAAGGAAAATAAATAAAGGAGGAACTGTGGGCGAGCAGTGCAGGATGGGAACATAGAGAAAGAGAGGAATGTCAATGGGAGATCATCGTGCAAACACTGGTACACTGGTGCTGAGGCTAAACGCAGTAGGTAGCACAAGACACTATGGAAGTAAACACACACTTCTCTGCACGCCATCCATAGAGCCTTAAAACCAAACTGTTCACCAACATGACACCATGGGCTGTAACAGGAGATACAGCCAGGAACTTCTTCCATTTTGTGGTTGTAAAGACGAATGGAGGAAGCATTTATCCGGCCTTCATACATGGTCTGAGCTGAGTAAGTTGAGAAAATGCACGAGTGGTCTGTTGGCAGCATTTTGAAAGTGCTTCAAGAGCTACTCACCCGGCTTGGTAGCTTTAATCTGACGGTCTGACCCTCAGAAGGGGGAACCTCAGTTTAAAGGCTGAAGTAAGCTGTGGGAGGGCTGCCTTTGCGACAGTGGGAGAGGGCAGTTGGTTGTATAGTACCCAGACATCCACCTGGGGCCTGGCCTGACCACAAGGGGCCTCAGAGAAAGGCACCTTTTCTTAACGCTTCGACACTGTACACAGTGCGAGTGGCTCTGTCCAGTCACAGCTACAGTTAGGCTAGAGGACCACCCTGCTCTTAAGACAACTTGAGTTTTGGCAATGACAATGGGCCTTTGTTAAGGAAAAAGAACAATGAAAGTCCTGTATGCTGCACTACAGGACACAAGATCTGTTTAAATTGCGTCTTTCTGCAAAGGGTCCAAGGGCACAATTAAGGCGGAAACTTTGCAGAGGCCGCTCACCATGGAGGCCACTGATACACTGATGGCCCTTTATGCTGAGTTCACTGTGGAGATGATGACTGGATCTTCTTCTTCACATTCAAAAGGTTAAACAAAGCTGAAGGAGGCACTGTCCGCTCATTGTGTCCCAGATAAAAAAAAAAAAAAAAAAGGTCAGTGCTTAATTGCTCAAGCTAAGGCATTCTGCGGATTGAGCAGATCCTCCATTATCCACCCTGTGAGAGGTGTTCCAGATAAATGAGTTGAAGTTGAATTGGTGAGGGAGATTCAATAGCACCGGGCAAGCACTCTCTAATAATCTGCTACGATACTCCAGACACTATCGCTGTTGTACAAATACATTGCTCCACAGGCCAATCAGGTGTTAGCAAGGTGATAATTAAAAATAAATGATACATCTCACACAGCCATAGGGCTGAAAGGAGTTTGCACACACAGACGGCTTTAGTGTTAATATGCTAATTGCACCTAGTTACTAGGCTTGGATATTGTTTTGACTGCATGTAATAGACATTTGACTTCTAATTGTCCAGCGTGGTGCAGATAAAACTGGCAACAGAGAAAGTATAGAGTCTGAGGCGCATTTGAAGGAAAATAAAATGTGGTCATCCAATATCCTGTGAGGTCAGTACAGTGAGTGAGGCTGGTGGTAGTGAATGCCGTTTGCTGTTTAGTTACAGAGCCATCAACAGTGGACAGTTTGTGCCATCTCAGCCTGCAGGCGGACAGGGACCACTGCAAGCAGGGCCGTAGCACCAAATCCTGGGCCCCTATACTATAGGTACTGATGGACCCCCCTGCGCTCAGTTGTTGACGGGGGGGGGGGAGGAGTATGGAGCGATTGTTGACGGGGGGGGGGGGGGAGACGTGGCCGGTAAGTAATTTTTTTTATTTTTTATTTTTTTCAGGGGCCCCCCCTCTGCCTTGGGCCCCCCCACAACTGTCCCCTTTGTCCCCGCAGTCCGACGGCCCTGACTGCAAGTGTCACAACAAAAGGTAATTCATTATTAATGGGTAAAAAGACTTTGCTGAATCACACTTTTAAATCTGTGTATCTGGTTTCCATCTCCAAGTCTGACTCTGTTCTTCCACTTAACCCACCAAATAATGTCGATCTCCAGGCCAGTCGGCACCACAAATCAAACTGAATGGACATTAGATAAAATAATAGTTATGGGCTATTTGCGTAAGAGTTTCGTTTTTAACCTTTGGTTAAACGACAATCACAGCACGAACAGAAATCCCCCTAAAAAACATTAGTGCAACGATCCTCATGGTTGCATTTAAATAAACTAAGAAGCGCTTTGAATAATAAACCAACAAATAAAATACATCCTATAAAAGCACCGCACACCAATAAAAGACAGGATAAAGGAGATAAAAATAAATACATGTTAAAAACATGCAAGTCAAACTTTGGCGGAAAGACTGGCATGAAAATGGTAATATATTCCTCACGCCCATAGCGGGAACCGAGATGGAAACTGTTGTAACATACCAAATTTCAGTGGTATCCAACACCCCCTTGCACTCCCATCAGTGTCCAGCAGAAACATACCATCCAATGCGCTCTGACAAGCATACATTTCCTGTAACATAAGTTGTCATAATTTCTCTTTATTTTTCCCACACATATTCAAGCACACTTTAAAGTGAATCTGCACTAATAAAAATAGGTGCGACAAGTAAATTGGGATGGAAGATTAGGAAATCTGATTTGGCACAATAAATATGCAACGCTAATGTTACAATGGAGCGCTCTCTCTCTCTCTCTCTCTCTCTCTCTCTCTCTCTCTCTCTCTCTCTCTCTCTCTCTCTCTCTCTCTCTCTCTCTCTCTCTCTCTCTCTCTCTCTCTCTCTCTCTCTCTCTCTCTCTCTCTCTCTCTCTCTCTCTCTCTCTCTCTCTCTCTCTCTGCTTGTCTTGTTTTCTCAGTTCAAACATGGCAGGGCTGGCACTTCATTATCATAACTCACTCTGCTGTCACTATCTATCACTACACTATCTACACCCCAGGCTAACCCTAACATTGTTCAGAAGTTTCTGGCTACCTCCCAACATGTTTATTGACCTTTATCGAGTCGAAGCAGCAGACCTGATTTAAGCCGGTTTTCCATTCGAGAAACTGCTGACGGTTGAATTAGAGGCTAATAATACTTATAAATACTAATAAATAATATACTAATAAATAAAAGCTATATATATATATACATATATACATACACACACACACACACACACACACACACACACACACACACACACACACACACACACACACACACACACACACACACACACACACACACACACACACACACACACACACACACACTTTCATAATTAATCAACAACTGACTTAGTTGTGAGTGAAATAGAAAAAAGATGAGAAAAGAATCTCATCCAACTTGGAATGACCAAACACAAAAATGCAAAGGTGTCTTGTTTTTCCCCTTAATTTAAATCAACAATAAAGCGGAAATAAACTTGACATTCTAGGTCAAGTAAGATATTAGCCTGCAAGAGGTGGACCATTGCCATCTATCTTGCTAATACTGGTGCTTATGAAGGGGCGATGGTGGCATATCTGCAGGTCTTCTCGCAGCAGGGGACAAATTACAGTACAATATGGTTGCAATACATCTAGAAGACGGTCCGAGACGGTCCTGAATTGGTAAGATTAGACCATGAAAGAACCCATGCTGTATGCGATATCAGACTGATCAGTTAGGTCAGATAGTCATTCCAGTCCACTAAACACATGGACCAGAGTTGTTATTAGATGTCTCAGGTGCTTCGTTTTGTCTGCGTCCTTGGCTGACGTGTCCGAAACAGCAATGAAACTGGTGCCATGGCTATCATAACATTTATACAAACATTAACATTTAGTTTGATGGATTCCATCCATTCCCTTCCAGTCCAGATGTCAATATCTCAAAACTTGTGAATGATCAAAGAGATCAATTGCCACTGAAGGGAAATGCTTACAATTATTTATGAACAGAATGGCAAAAGGAAAGAGCAGAGTTGTGTTCCATTGAAATCAACATGAACATTTTGCAAATGGCTTCGACAGAGGTTCCCTGCTAGAGAAACGTAGAGTTTTCTATGGCTCCCCTTAAGTCGACTGACACCATGAATATTGCAGCAGGCCGGTGAGTATGTATGTATTCCTATTTCTTGCCAACCAACAAAACGGTTGACACAGTTATGGCGTGTACGTCCCTGTGTGGATGTACACGTTTGGCATGGGTGTGCATGCCTGTATGTATGAGTCGGGGGCCACGCTACCATTTTGGAACCACTTAAACAGTTTCCAACAGAGCTTTTCTTCATCTATACATAAGTAAATACAATAAACCTAATCATATTTAAATAAGAGAGTGAATGGAAGAGGAGAAGAGACAGGCTATTTTGAGGCATTGGAGGAGATCTGATTTACATGCAGCAACTATTCCGCCGCTGGGCGACCATACATAATTCATCTGGTTTATTGACTACCACGGAATTCTATTAGCTGATAGACTGATACTTTCCATAGGAACAAAAGCTGACTGTCCTTTTCATGTGTGTATCCAGGAATCGGATGTCTATCTATGAAGAATGATAAAAAAAAAAAAGAGTGGGCTTCAACATCACTGTCATCACATATGCTACAAATACAGGGCTGTATTGATGGCTCATAAGAGGACATAATAAATTATATTTACCATTATGACCAAGCAGTATTGTATTAAGCAAAACAAAAACTGTTGATGGTAATGGCTTCTTCTAAGGGGTAAGATTAGTGTAGTCGTGGTCAATATGGTGGACTATGAAAAGGGTCTTTTCAGATCAGCATGATAGCTTGATATCGTGCTGGAAGGATCTATAACACTAGGGCAGCGTTTCTCAAACTGTGGGAGGTCGGGCATGTTTATTTTATTTCTTTTATCAGATGCGCAATGAACGCACTGTGTCATTCATAGGGAGGCACTCGCGTCAAGGCAGCTTAGTCTCGACCTGAATGAGATTTTGAATGAGATTTTGAGAGTGCTAAATTTCATCAAGACCCGGCCCTTAAAAGCGCGTCAGTCCTCCACACTTTGGGAGTAGATGGGAGCTGACCAAACAGCTGTACTGTTTCAAAGTGAGGCAAGGTGGCATTCCCGAATTAAAGTGCTGTTGCGGGTGTTTGAACTCCGAGCAGAGATCCGCCTCTTCTTGGAGGAAGAGCGCATGTATGAATCTGCAAGCAAGTTCACTGATGAACATTTCTTGACGAAGTTGGCCCATCTTAGCGACGTATTTGGAAAGCTCAACGAGTTAACTCTCCAAATACAAGGCAAAGACAAGCCACTACCTCACCTGGCAGATAAGATCACTGGATTCACCAAGAAACCTGAGGTATGGCTGAGTGAATTCTGGCTTGGAGTGGAGAGGGAATATGCACCAATTGGGAAGAGAGCTGTGCACATTCTTCTTCCCTTTGCCACACCTTATCGCCGAGATTGGTTTTTCAGCTGTTGCAACACTGAAAACAAAGTACAGGTCTATGCTCAACATTGAACACGACTTGAGAGGAACCACATTTTGAAATGATGTGCAGCCACTAACTCAGTAATGAGCCATACACGTGGTCATTTACATTGCTCTTTATTTTTGGATCTCAGCCCATTTTATGAGGCAAGGATTGAAACTACTGTGCTTTTATTTTCTCTATTTTTGAACTGATGTTATTTGTTATTGATTTAGATATTTATTTTCTCTATTTTTTAACTGATGTTATTTGTTACTGAATGATTGACCTATCACTATCTTATGCCTCTTTTCCACCGACAGTACAAGCTCAACTCGCCACGACTAAGCGTGGCATGACTTGGTTTGGTTTCAGACACGTCGTGTTTCCATCTAGAATAGTACCTCCTCAACGTGGGCGGGTCGCATAGCGCGCATACGCGAAACTGCGCATGCTTAGCTACGAGATACAAACAGACAGAGCTACACACAGGAGCGACTCCACCTCTGTCACGGTTCAATGGCGTGTTCTTGCGCTCTGATCCTGCGGTGTTCAATAACAAATCACTATTGTTGACTGAATGCTGATGCTAGAATTTAAAGATGCCGGTGTTGTGCTTAAATGGAATCCCCGTCTGAAATCGCACCCCCTCTCCGCGTGGTTCATTATCGTGAATGTGATGTCGTACGTTGTGGGTCGCTTATAATATGTGCATATATTCTGTGACAAGTTGCTCATCTTGTGATGAAATGATATAAACACTGCTATAAACTATAAACCCTCTTTTCTTCCGAAGAAGAAATCGTACATGTCGCTTTCTGTGGTAAGTTGCCCATCTTGTGACGATATGATAAACACTGCTATAACGCGGAGAGGGACTGCAGTATGCTTTTGAATAAACATCCGAAAGGGCCACTAGACAGCATAATCCTTTCTACCGAAACAAACATATTTAATGCCTGACATTGATTAAATACAGTAAGGGATACATGGATTTCAGCATTTGTTTGCCACAAGGCATACAAAGAAAGCATCGCAGAAATCGTTCCGTATGGAATTTGGATAGGCTGATAGTATTCTCTAGTCTTCTACCATAAGTAGAGAATGAATCAAAATAATTATTCTAAGAAATAATAACCATGATTAGAATGTATTCAAAAATTAGTGTTTTACAGTAATGAGCATTAGCTTGCTCTCGCCACAAATGTAAACAATAGCAATATAGCACTTTATTATTTTGGAATCAACAGACTCGTCAGTAAGGAGACATACAACTGAATCAACCTATCATTACTTTATAAATGTCTTATCACGAGTGTTTGGAACGTTACTTTAAAAAAGTAATTAGTTATAGTTACTCACTACTTGTTCCAAAAAGTAACTGAATTACTCTATAATAAAAGTAACTTGTTACCAGGGAAAGTAACTAAATGGTTGAACTGCCCATTCAAAGCCCTGATATACTTCCAACTGAATTTTAATTTGCTTTGTTGCAAAGGCTGGGGATCTGCCGAATCACACATAAAATGCCAACCGGGCTCCGGACGCACCATTCTGCTGCTTCATCAAATCTGTTTGGTGTGTGCATTTGCGCGCGCGCACGCGTGTGTGTGAGTGTGTGGCGTGTCCTGGCTTGTGTGTAAAAACGTAAAAAATTTGTAGCGGCAGTGCTAACGTGAGTATAAACGTCCAGCTCGTTAGAATCCCACTCAATAGGCTCCGATTCCTGTCCGTAAACCTCCTTCACGTGTCATCTTCTCCGCCTTTAAACGGCTTAATTTGCGTCACTCTTTTTTAAGACCAATTAAAAGCTATTTTAAGACAATTCCTCATACTTTTACATATTTTTCATCTAACCACCATATTCGATGCCCAACCCAGGCAGGAAAGAAGGAGCCAAAAAGACAATACAACATCCCACTAGCTTCTCCCAACATGGTCCATGCAAGTATCCGACCTGAAGGTTCTTCATTTGGTCATGTATTTACAGACACCTTGCACGATCCAGAAGCTAAAGACATGACCGGTCCACTGCAATAAGGCAAAGAGCTCCCTGTTGGTGGAGAACAGCCCAGCTAATTACACAAAGAAGATCCCAAAGGAAAGAACGCGATGGGGAAGTCAGATACTTACCAGCGCTTTTTAATCATAAGCAAGTGCAATGTTTAATGACCTTATTAGCTAGGACTGTTTCATTTACATGTTGCATTAAAACTTTGACATTGCTACTCGACATACATAAGTGGCTATCAATATAATAAAGACTTGGTGGTTTCCCATATGAAAATCTCATATCTGTTCCTTTTACGGACAGAATTTACAGCATTTCGTCCTCTAACTGGATAATTGGGGCCCAAATAAAGCTTGATTTTTTTCTGTAGATTGCCTCCGTTCTAGGAGTTATTGCTCGAAAATTGCCCATGTGGTGTAAGTAAACCAAGATCCCTAATTGGTTGAAGGGGTCTTTCTACGGTCAACGCCTCTTGGGGAATTCAGCGTGGCTGCTGGGTCTGAGCTGATGAGAGCCAGAGGAGTGACAGCACATGGGGATGTGACACCTTGTGCCTGCATTTCATTTGTTGAAGGCCACTGTTGGCCCTGGTTTCTTTGCCTCGCGGTGGCAGGAATGGCACCAACACCTCGGGGGAGGAGGTGCCCGAACTTGTGTGTTTGTGCCGGAGGCCACAGTTGCTAGAAACAAAGCCTCGGCACATCACTGTCTCTACTGCTCCTCCAGAGAGACAGTGAATGAGGGGGAACCACAGGAGGCGGCTCTCATAGCGCCACAAGGCTGAGGCGGTTCTTACAGAGCCACAAGGCTGTGGGGGCACTATAATGTTGTTGGCGGAATGACGATTCAAAAAGTCGATTCCGACACACGCCAAACCATAGTGTGAAACAACAAAACACAATATGTTGTCGATTAGGGATGGGTAAAAATATCCATTCATCAATACACTGCAATTTATCAATACACTGCAAATTTCGATTCAGAACTTTTTCGAAATCGGTTCCATAAAAAAGAAAAGAAAAAAAAAAGCAGCATACTGATTGTAATCTAGAAGCGAGTATGCCTAGATGTACATGCCCTGTTACATTTGTCCATGTTATGATTATTACTTTTATGCGGCAAGTTTAGCTCAGGAACAATACTATATGGTTTATTCCCTTTTTGCTTGTCAAAGCACATTATTTAGAATGGTTAACTCTAAATAATATTTAGGAATTCTTGTCATCTGCACGCATTATTGAATCGATATCGAAGCAATTGGATCAATATCGAATCAAAATCTAATCGAATGAAGACCTAAATAATCGAATTGAATTGAATTGTGAGGTACCTGGCAATACCCAGCCCTATTGTCGATGTAGCTTATGGTAGGTCTTTCTTAAATGGCAGCACCAAACAGCATGGCACTTGGTGATGGGTGTCATCTCACCTCTCATCCAGAACTTTGTCGTTCAGCATCCAACGGACGGAGGGTGTAGGGAAGCCGGTGGCGGCGCAGGGCAGCAGTAACACACCCGTGTCCACCACCTTGGTCACGGCGGTTGGCAGCACCAGGAACTCGGGCTTCCTTTCCTCCGTCGTCTCTGTGGAGGAAGAGGGTCCAGATAGGGGTGTCAGAGGCTCAGTATAGGGACAGCGCAGGGGGTTGTGAGGCAGAGCATCCAGGTTTTCTGTTCTATTGGGCGTCATCCATCTTTGAAAATCAAAGGACTCTCTCTGTGTACATGTGTGTGTGTGTATTACGACTGGGGCATTGGTATTGACCCTTTGAGCAGGCTTCAAAGTGCCTTAAAAGTCCACCCTCCTACAGCACGGCCCCCCGCAGATTCAACAGTAACTAACTGCATAGATAATGTCCACTGTTGACCGACAGGTCACGGCCGTGTCTTCGGTCTCAGCACCACCACACACTGGGTGAGAAACACAAATCCTACATGTATGTGGTGTTTGTAGTATGACTGGATCTCAAGTTAGCGCATGTCAAAGCTGGATTTTAATCTATTATGGGACTGGCGTTTAACAGAGCGACATGACATTCCTCGCCCTCTGTTCAGCCTTTCACTGCAATTCTCACCAGTGCCTGATTTACAACAATTCTGGCGGCCTGATTTACAACCTCTAATATCTTTCCTGCACTAGCAGTCACTCCTTAACTACTCAGTCAATAAATCTGGAGTCTGTTTAGCTGTGGTTCGGGGGGGCGGGGTTGAGCAGGGAATCGGCCCGACTTTGAGTTGCCGATGCTAGGTTACGGCCGGCGCATTGACAACCCCCCCTGGAAGCATCCCCTTTTTCTGATTCAACCCGGGTAAGTTGTCGAAGGTCACTATAGATGGCTTCTCCTTGTGTTGCCGGTCAGAGTAAATGAGCGAGGTGGAGGGTATGTTGTGTGCCTATGGAACTGAAGGGGCGGGGGTTTATGGATTTCTAATGCATTGTGGGATACAGGACAACCTGCCAGCCATCAACACACTATATTTAGAGATGAGAGCAGGATGATGCAGAGGCATTAATGGAAAGGGGAGAACCTCGAACTGTACTAAATAACAATGGCAGCAAAGTGTTTGGAACCCTATGGATCTTATAGGATATACTGCCCAGTCATTGATATCAATCATAAAAAGATTCAAATACATAGAGGACATTCAAACACACTTTCGAATAAAAGCTTTACCAAAATGTTCTGGTTTTTATGTCTCACACATAGGGATGTCACGAGGACCGATACTTCGGATGATCAGGGATTAATAATACATGCGCAAAAACCTATATGCATACGGTTCAATCAAGCTTTTCAAACTAAAGGAGGTTGACACCGAAATGTTGACTATTGGTCCTGTCTCGAGTATTTGGCTATTTCAAATCACCCCTGCCTGCTTCACAATGGCTGGCTATAGGCATTCATAAACCTGTCCTTAAAACAACCCTAAAGTTCGTTTTCAGAAATGTGCAACCCACCGAGTGGTTAGTGATGTTCCTTGATGTTCCAAATCAACCATGGTAGCGAAATACAGTTTCTGTCTTGTTTTATTTGGCATTTTGTAAATGGCATTTTGTAAAGACTGGTTGTAGTCTTTTCGCTCCGTGATCCGTCTTAACAGTAGGGCTAGAACAGAGCGAAAAGACTACAACCAGCCCCCCTTTCTGTTTCCGGTCAAACAATCCAGCAGCGGCAGTGCGCCGCTGCTGGATTGTCAGCGCCACTGCAAAAAAAAGAAATTGCCTAAATAATTGCATGTTAATTGTAATGTTAATAGCACTACATAGCACTGTTCTTTTTTTGTAAGGTTAATCGATTTTTTTTCTTTACGGCTACATGCCAGTGCCACTGTTTTTTGTCATGTTCAAATTTTTTAAATAAATGAATAAATGTTATGTTGAAGTACATGGGATTTATTGTTTTGTTTTTTACCGTGGTATCGAATTGGGTATCGAGAATCGTGGAATTACACTGGTATTGGTATCAACTACTAAATGTCTGGTATCGTGACATCCCTGTACACTCACAAGACAATGGCATGGAAGAATACCAGCCACCAATGTATCGCCTCTAATGGCTTCCATCACACACTGGTTATTTAGTAGGAGGCCTAATGGGAGCCGTTTGAGAGTTTGCCCAAGCCCCCCCGACACTGTGCTTACCTGGCGTGAGCTGCAGCTGAGCCTCCTCGCTGGCCTTGGTCTGGCCCACGTTCTCCACCAGGCAGCGGTACTGCCCCGCGTCGCTCTCCGAGGCGTTGCTGATCAGCAGAGCTCCACTGGGCAGCTGGACCAGCCGCGAGCCCAGCTCCAGGGACTGCCGGTCCTTTTCCCAGCGTGTGAAGGGTGCCAGGTCTGGGTTGATGTCGCAAGGCAGCACCTGGCTGTCGCCCGGGCGCACGGCAGCCGGCGCGGGCTGGCTTGTGAACCGGGGCATGCCTGGGTGGGGGCAGGGGGGAACGGGTTATAGCACACGGGCCTTCAAGTATAGAAACGATTACCGATCAATTCATACGTCCTCATTAACCTTCAAAAGAAGGAAGCGGTTGCATGTTATGACATTAAGGAGCCTCACGCCTGGGTGGCATCTTTCAGATTGTAGAAAAGGCCAACAACAAAACTGCTCCCTTTACAATTTTTTCAGAACAAGCAGATCCTCCCTCAGCAGAAACCGCTGACTCGTGAAGCTGGAGGCTAATTTTCTTTCTCAGAAAAGCATGCAGCACTGATTAAGAAAAGGAAGGAATCTACAGGCTGTTTATCGTTACTACAGAACAACTTTCATCTGGATGAAAAATTATTATTTGCTGCGTTTAAAGCCATTGATCTGGAACCAAGGTGGGGCCAATGGCCTCAATCAGAAGAAACTGGAAACATTGCACAAATGTTAAGTGAAAAGCTGTAGACTAATGATTTTGATCGGTAAGAGAATACAGAAACAACACATTCCCTTCAATCAAAGAGTAACAGTGCTCATAAATCTTCGAGGACAACGCAGGAAATTAGCTAGAAGAGAAAAGATACTGAAAACAAGCAGTTTCTGTTCTTTAGGGCACAGCCTGCAACTCTACAAGAGACGTGCTCTACAGTACGTTCTGCTGGCAGAAAAGCTATGCCTCGATCTGCATCGCCCAGTGATTATTATTTCACTGTGTTTGAAGATTAGCGTGTGTGTATGTGTGTGTTTGTGTGTGTGTGCACGCCTCAAACTTTCGCTTTGGTCTGTCAACCCATTCAAAAGGGGTGCAAGATGGGCCAATTTATTTGAAATGCTAAGCATAGGTGCTAACACAATTGACTGCAATTAATCACAATTCTCCATTTAATCGAGCGGCGGGGCACTTCATTTTCCAGCCCCCTGCCAGCGTAATCCATTGTAGGCGAGACAACGCATTGGCGGTCCCTGCGGCCATTACCAGTGATGGGAGTGTGGGATGCAAGATTGCAATAATCTCCAAGTCGCTGGAACAAAAAAAAAACGCCCAATACACAAAGGCCCAATACATCGCACACACCCAAGGGATATTACATCTGAGCGTCTGGTCAGAAACAGTTACTACCCATACCTACCCATTTTCCTCTTTTAAACATGTGCTTGCTTTTCCATTTCTATAAATGCAAAAATACCCAATTAGCAGCACTTGATGATTTCATCATCTTGTATTGAAGTGCAAAATATACCAACAAACAAGAAGATTAAAGGCTGACAGATAACTCATATCAAAACAGATCTTATCAATTCATTTAAGACAATGCAAAACTTTAGGGAAATAAAAGGTTGCCTGAGTGCGATAATAATAAATAGGAAAGGGCATCTTCCTGAAAATGTGTTCTGCAGGGCGTTTGTAGTAACGCGTGTAATCATATGGAGAGTAATGAATGAACGTGTCCATCAATCGCGGGAGATAAGCATGATAGCGTGAACAAGCGTGAACAAGCGCATCCAGTTTCCTTTATAGGAAATTGTTGAGTGCACACACGCACACACTGAGGTAGATGCATGCATGCAGTGTGTGTGCCGTGTGTGTGTATGGGCAGCCATGCTTCTACCACTCTTAATTAAAAATTGCCATAGAATGAAAATGAGCAGCTTAATGTAATAGGCACGCGGCTTTACGGATTTCCCAGTAGATTCTGCTGAATTAGACGGCATTCACAAAATACAAAATGGTATTGTATCGAACATCTTTTGGAACACCATCTAATTAATGGGAAAAATGTGAGAGCAATGCTAATGACTCAGGAGGGGCCCTTTGTACATCCCACCATGGACCTGGTGAACAAACCACTGGCTTTGCCCCTACAAAGGACACCCTTCTTTTCCATTATTTTACTCTAGGGCAGGAGTGGGATTATGTGATAGAATGAATGGAATGCTATGCGGTGCACTGAAAAGATTGGTTTACTGGTTTACGATAAAAAACTTTTTTTTTTTTTCAAATGGAATCCGATATTGTTGTATTTGTGAATATCAAAGCAAGGACTGAGTAGTTTTATCTAATGAGCCCCAAATATATATATATTTTTTTTTTTGGTGAGTAAAATGTGGAAATTAAATAGGCCAGCTGCAAAAATAAATAAAGGTAGTTCATGTGCTAATTGGAGAATAAAGAACACATTTATGGAAAGAGGGTACTTCCGTGTATAATTTTATTTAGATCGACTTAGAGAACCATTGGGAAGTGAAATGCGTAAAAATGATCACTATTCGTTTGCTCCCAAAGTGTAAATACTTTTCTATTAATGAAGACGTTTAAGGATACATAGTCGCCTAGATAGTGATCCTGCCGTCTGGGTGCAGCCCACTTCACTGTACAGTCCAGTGTGTTGGGGCAATCTGAGCAAAAGTTCTAAAGTGGCTGTGAATATTGCATGACAACCCGGGCCTCATGAATTCTTTACAGGCACAACTGGGTGGGGGGTTGGCTTCAGTAGGTTTACTCCGTCCAAAAAATGCCATACAAAAGTTATTCTAGAGGAGCCACTCAGCTTAATAAAAGTTTTATTCGAAATGGTATGGTATTTTAATGAATACATGTTGACAAATTTCGATATTTGATAATGTTTGCACACACAACAAAGAATTTAGTTAAACTTTGTTAGGTTGGAATAAATAGAAAGATGGAAAGCACAATACTATGCAGCATGTTCTTTTTGTGAGTATTTCATTCATCCATAGACCTCAAAACTGATCAATAGTCATAAGGTATAAAGACAAATCCAATAAAACCACAACAAGGTGCTATTTTTTGTTTGCTGTTTATGTTTGAGGTATTTCACTAGCATGTAGCATGAAACATCAAACGATACTTGCACTGCTGCAAGTGTCACACATCCAATTCAACACCATACAAATAAACAGACTCTACTAAATTAATTAAACTAAAACAATTTATTCAAATTCATACGCCCAATGGTAGGGATAATTTCGGCAGGATTTTCATGGAAAAACAATAGATCCCATTCCCTAGTTGTTCTGAAATCAGAGTTTATTGAGAAAGTCGAAGGAGCACGCAGCCTCATCAATGTAGAGACTTTTTTGTGGATTATACAAAAAACAAGATGGATGAATACGGCGAAAGCAGCGCCAGGCTTTAGACTGCCGTACTTATTTTATCATAGTGTCCTCTGGTAGAGAAGATGATCGATATTTTTTGACCAAGGGGCGCTCAACCTTGTAGCTAGTTCGGAGAACAAGGAAAAACCCATTAACCACTGCTGACGCGGCAGAAGCACAAACTTAGAGCTACGTATCCTGGAAAACACAGAGCTTCACCACCTGGCCAGAGGCTGTCCTATTCCTTTTCGTAATGACTCAAGTCAACGCTCCCTGAAGAACTGCTTGATGTGAGCAGCTTCAGGTGGATCCCGCTGAGGGATCCACCCTCCTGTGCAGGGAGGTTGACATCTCGCCACACTGGCTTGAACAGTACTTTAAACACCTGCACTAAACACCTCCAGGTGATGAATAGATGCTGCGCCCAGGACACACAGCGCAAAAGCTGTTTATGGCATCCTTCTCTGTGATGGCTACAGGTAGATTGAAAGCCATTTGGGAATATAATCAAGAACGTTTTGGTCAGGAGTTGATCAATTTAAGAAAAATTCAATCAGTCAGAAGGCACACAGCAATGTCTCATTATTGTGACTCAAAAAGAGAAAATGGGTTACTAGAATGGCAAAGAGACAGCTTCTGGCTGGCTATCCCGGTACAGGAGGGAGAGGTGACCGAGCAGAGGGACACACAAGCAGGCAGACTGCTGGAAAGGAGATGGGACACTGACACACTGACACACATTGCCAGTTGTCATGGTGACATCAAATTGACAACCATGAGGGGCAAAAACCAAAAAAACGTTAGTCAAATGGATGTTTTGCCAGGTCCTTTGCTTTCATCATTCAATATGCCATTTTAATAAATCTCCTTCATGCTTAGTAAGCTCAAATTGCACTCTTTATCTCCAAATGCAAAAGGAGATCTCATTCTACCTTGAACTCTGTAACACAGTATCATATAATGTGCACTTGTTTACGGTCACTGTTGAGATTATGAATTCATCCCCTCAAGTCTCTAGGGTGTGTTTTAGAGGCAGTGGAAATGCAAAAATGGTTGCTGGCAATCTATACCAAGACTGTAGACTGCAGACATCAAAAAACCCTTCTCCTCCATATAGACTAACAAAGTCAATACCTGTGGGCAGCCACTAGATGACCAATGGTCCCCTATTGTACACAGACACATACCAAAGAGCGTTAAACTAACCAAGAAATTACAATTATGACAGCGTCCTGTAGATAGGAATAGAGTTTTAATTGGGATATCAGGAAATATATGGATTTCAACACGTAATTAAAGTTTTGCATATGTCTCTGTAGGATGCTATGCCCTTAAGGGGAAAACTGTAAGAGCCAGTATGAATTTGAAAAACAGGTTTGTGCCTTTAAGTTAGTTCCCCCATCAGGAAATTAATCTGTTTATTTATGAGTTTTAATCCATGTCTGTGTAAGTTTACACACAAATACATTTGACCTTATGAAAAACAATGCTTGATGTTTAACTAAATAAAAGAGCAAGAGTGCACGTTTCATTACAGATAACTTGGTTGTAAGGGAAACAAAAATGATTGCATTAGGGTCTTAAATCATATTTAGGTATCTCCTTTTATGTAAACGTAGCCCTTTCCCATATTTTAGGCCAACCTTCTACAGAGGTTTTTCCCTTGAGAAACCGCAGCGAGACAAGGGTGGGGGGCGAGATGTGTGTGGGGTTAGTGGTAGAATGGATGCCAGCCTTGGCCCAAGCAGTTAGGTGTTGTCGTCACCACAGTGTGTTTGTCTGTGTGGGCATAACCAGGCATGCATGCGTGTGTGCATAACCATTCATGGTTGTGTGTGCTAGGTGCACAAGAGAGCAAAGAGCAGCTGAGGAAGAGGATTCTGTGATATAAGGAGTTTAAGACACAGAGCTGTAATAGAAGCCGTCAATCAAAATCCCAGTAGGCTCGCCTGGCCTCGCATCTCCAAAGGAATGGTGGAGAGGTCAAAAGGTTGGGGTCTTCCTCCACCTTCTTTCAGCTCAAATGGGGCATCCAGATAAAAGGCACCATACAACACAGACCGGGCCTGGCTGATGATGGAAGGACAGATAAGAGGCAGAGAGATAGAAGTGACCCTTCAACCTCCCCACACACAACATCCACATTCCCCTCTCGCACACTTCCATCACCAGCATTTTCTAGGCCATCCCTCTACTCTACCCATCATCTTTACAGCCTTTATGCTCTGCTCCTGGTTTTCACATTCCTATCTTCCCTCCCTCCTTCCCTTATTGCCTGGACTTTGAGGGGGCCAGCTCTCTTTCGTTCTCCATTTCTTACCAGCATTCCAATACCACTCCCGAGATAGTCATGCTAGCAAAGCGAGGTAAAGCACAAAGTAAAAACCATGTAATCACAATTACTTTGTTTCCAAATCAGGCCTGAAATTATCCTTATTATCTCTCCACTTCCTCTCAGAGTGTCTTATTGCATGTCCACCCATACCTTCCGTCGCACAGCGCTTTCCTACTGAGGCGTCTCTGTTGTTTTAGCGGAGTGGGGTGTGTGCAGGCTGTCGGTGTCTATTTAGAAGGAGGCTGCGGGAGCATCCACAGATGCAATCGACAGCCCTGTTGCAGCAGTGCAGAGGCTGCAGGCATCTGGGGCAAAATAGAAAGGCTGGGGAGAGGTTAACGATGGGGGAGAGCGATGGAGGAAGAGACGGCACACTGTACACAAACCAAGAAGGGAAGCGCATCATCTGGAAGGTTAGGGTGAAGGAGGGGATGAGTGAGTGATAGAAAATTTAGCTGGAATTAAGGTAGACGGGTGGAATACTAAGGCCTCTTAAATATCACATACCACTAAATTTCTACATGCTTTATTATTATCGGGCAGTGCAAGTGAAGTCCTAAGTACAGCTGAAACTATGCCTAATTATTGTGGTTGAATACACAGGTAACATGAAGCCCTTTACTTCCAAATGTGACCCATCAATAGATTTATTCAAGAAAGCATCTCACAATCCACTATTCACAATCTCTTGCTATGCATTAATTAGGCTGTTCATGGCAGATAGCAGGAAGCCTGTGTGAAGAAACACACAGGCTGCTACAAGGGATGATGAAGTCACACAACAAGGCAGGTCGCCATTTGCCTCGTCATGGGATGGTAAATGAACGGTAAGTAATCAGGCCACACACGCATGCCTTTGTCAATATATTAACTTGCAAGCTTAGGATCACAATTTATTCAATAGAATAGGTATGCCTAATTAAATTGGGCAATGCAACGCTTTTAGCAGAACCTCGGAACCTATTCTCATCTTTTGGTTGCATCACATTTCAATACTCCATGATTACGACTTGAATGGGGGAATCGGTAAAGGGAGCATTTATGCGAGGGTGTGTTTGGCCACAATGTGATTTTTGCCTTGAGCAATTGTACATGCATGGTGCATCAGACTCGTTGCCATTTTATTTATATCTTATTAAACCATTTGGTGCATCATTTGGTGCTAAAGACGAGTCCCGTCTTTAGCTTCCTGTCCAACACATTATTAATAAACTGATGCGTCCACGGCTAGTTGCTGTGTAGGGTCTGTAAGCATGAAACTGAAAGAATTGATGAGAGGGTTAGAACTGTTGATAAATCTGTTTTTACTCAGACCAAGCAGGATAAGCGCAGATAGAGATAAGTTATGAAGAGGATTGGAGAGGACAGAGTGTGTGTCTCTCTCTAACGGATGTGTGCCACAGATCTCTGGAACATCTGGACGGTCCGACCGCCTGGCATGAGCAAAACGACCATTCAGTCTAAAATGTATTTACTGCAAAACAGCGCCGATGCTGTGATAAATGGCTCCAAACAAAGTCGACCTGCATTTTGACCCTATAGCTGGGCACATACAAGCAAGCAAGAGGGACAGAGACAATACTCTCCAAGTAAGAGTGTGTGTGCAGCTCTCAATATGAGAAACTGTGTCTGAAGGCACAGTTTAGATGTCCATCTCCATGGCATTAATTGAAGATGCAAGCTTTGGTCTCGGCCGTACAACGCATGGCAGCTGTGTCCGAGGGCTGGCTGCTGTGGTGTTGCAGAACAGAGCTGTGGTTTCAACAGTACTGCTGAGCCATGGAGATGAGGCAGGGCATGAAAACAATGGATGTCAGCTTCATACGATATGTGGTGAAGGCTGGTGCAAGATATGCAGTTCTATTTTCTCCTCTGCAGCATGTAGAAACATGCACACACTCAAAGACTCTGC